>NC_134511.1:27799051-28105574 GCF_027942865.1 Odontesthes bonariensis
GATTTGAGTTGTGTGTGGAGTGGATAAAGGTCCAGAACAGGTTGAACAGAGAGCAAAACGGATGTGGCTAAAGGATAGCAAGAAGAACCCCAGCTGGTCGAGGCGGATGGCCACCCTTCCTGAGTCTGGTTCTGCCAGAGGTTTCTTCCTGTTAAAAGGGAGTCGTTTCTCTCCACAGTCGCCTCAGGCACGCTCAGGCCGGGAGATTGGACCGAAAAACAAAAGGTTTTCAGTGCAATCTGTTGGTTTTCTTAGCTAGGAAATTGTTTTTGAATTGGCTCTATATGAACGAATTGGATTATTTTATGAATTATGATTATTATTAATTAATTGAATTCCAATTGGCTTGAATTGGACTTACTATCTAAGTGCCTTGAGATGACATTTGTTGTATTTGGCGCTATATAAATAAAAATGAATTGAATTGAATTATATTGAAGATACAAAGGTGCAATGTATTTAGGACATAGAATGGAATTCCAGATGGCACATATGGAACATGCAAGGTGCTTGCCTTTAAAATGCCTTTATCCTGAACATGTGCATGACCTAGCACATGCAGGTCATGCTGATATCACCTCTAGTTTGCCATCCCCGATCTGTGTCAGCCGCTGTTTACAGTAGATACACCTTCAAAACAGAGTCAACTATGAAAGGGAGCAAAAACAAGCATCAGCTTGCACAAACATGATAGAGTGGTACACACACATATACACGTACATACACCATCCTCTACCCATGTCTATTTGCTAATGACAGACCTTAGCTCAACCTTTGCCTACATACATATGGGTGGTGTTTTGTGCCGAAAATAAGGTGAGCATGTTATTGAGAAGGTGGTGGGGGGTGGATTGCAGGCAGTGTTAAGTCAAGCAGGAACCCTCAATGTTGCTAATTTATTTACAGATTTAATTAGATGGATTGAGCCCTCACAGATATAAGAAAGAAAGGAGAGATGTTGCCAGCGTTACAGCACTTTAATTATGGTAGCAGGCTCCTGATCCCTGCGCTCTGCTGTCTAGGGAGCCAGTTAATTAAAATCCTCATTATTTTACTTTTAATTAGTTCCCCCCTCTTTTGTTTCCTTTCACCATATGGCCATGTTCCGTGGTCAAATTAACGTAATTGAGCTAATTAAGCCGATCACTTTAATTATTCAAAGCGTTCCGATTGGCCAGGAGAACTTTTCTCCCTCTCCCCTCCCTGACATTCCTGAATGAAGCTCTGAGTTGTAAAGTCGCTCTCTTTGTCATCATGATTCTCTACTCCCCTGCAGAAGGCAGTGAATTATGGCTGCAACATGCTTCCCTTCCTTCATGTCTCATGTTTCACTCCCTTATAATGTGGGGTACGCAACGCAGCACTGGGGCACATTGCGAGTTCAAAGAGGTTTCTTGAATAATTGTTAACATTTAACAAACTATGGTTATGAAAAATTAGGTGTGTATTGGATGTTTTTGCAGTGGATTCTGCATATTCAAATGTTGCATTGGGACTGGAACCTACTATAACTACCCTGAGAAGCTTTCATCATTTTCAGCATAATAAAATTGAATTCATATGCTTGGATTTTGAAAATGGTGACAATCAGATGGCAGTTTACAGAAACATACATATGTCAAGCTAAGTGCCTACAGTTGGACAAAACCGGTCTATCAGCATTCATCTAAAGCAAAAAACAACATCATCATGCAATACCTTGCTTACACCATTCAGTCTCAGCTCATTGTTTTTTTGCTTATTTTTAAAGTAATGAAGAAGCATTTATTTCCACAATCATGCTTCAAAATCCAAGTTATCCATGTTATAATGCAGCGCTTGGATCAAAGTCAAGACCCTTGGAATGTTCATAAACAAATTATTTCTACAGTATATACTGTATGTGACTTGATATAATGATGGAACATACATAGTACCTGGCTTTAGTAGCGAAAGAAATATTTTCCTGTTATTTTAAGCACCAAGTGTAAGCCGTTTCTGAGAATTACCATCAGACAGTAAGTCATGTACTTATATTTCAAGTTTGTTTAGAATATAAAGAGCATGAGTAATGATGCTCTATATACTCTAAACAGCATGAAAATTCATACAGAACCACAATAAATTTAGTCTGTAAAGAGTACTAACCAGAAATCTCTGCACAGAAGCCAGCTAAACATTAAAAATTGTTTTGTGAAAACAAAGGCAAAACCTGTGTCAGAGGTCACACAAACAATAGCTTTTTTTGTTGTTTTTGCTGTTTTTAAGCTTTGTATTCTTTCATTGTTCATTATTGTCACAAAGTGTCCCATAACAAGTGTTGCCTGTCTTCAGTAAAGCAACTCTCTTGACAAATGACGCTGCTTTCAGTTCTCTAAAATGCTTTATGATTTTCTCATAACACACCATCAGAACGTGATGGAAAAAGAATCAATGTAATATAAAGGGGAAGATCTGTGAGCACTGGCTGCAATGACAAAAAGCTGTAAATTGTCTCGTGATTTGTGGTAGCAGGAAATGATCCATTAAAGAGTGACCTATGAATCTCTCTGCCATCTATCAAAACGAGAATGACCATGCCCATGCAGTTTAATATGACTCCTGATACCAAATTAGCATAGCATTTACACAAGCGAAGATGCTAACAGTATTTGGCAAACAGTCCCAATGACATGCAGCTAAATAACACCACAGTAAGCATGTGGCATTAAAGGCAGTATTTAAGAACAATGAGTTAATTGATTCCATTATATACACATTCAATTGTTAACCAAGTGGGAAGTAAGCCTATTTGCTCTGCTGCTGTTCACAATTGTTCACATCATGACACAAAGAAGACTGGACTATCAAAGTAAATATGAACCAACATCAGTACATTGTCATATTCCACAGTACCATCCATGGTGGCTATCGTGGCATCACCGGAGTGTCTCTGAAAAAGAAGGCGGCTTTGCCTGTCCTCTTCTTCATCACATGCATGTAAAAATACCATGGTATCTTCTTGTGTCTTCACACAGTGTGGGGTGGAGGAGCTTAGGCAATTACACTCATCTGCATGTGTTAATATGATTAATTAGCAGGAATAAACACTTTCCTATGAAACTGGCTACATGGTGAGCAACACACCTGCAGAAGCTCTGATAAAAGATGGCGCCTCATGGCAAGGAGCTTTTTCATGAGACCTGCTAATTGGCATCTGAAAACGTTCTGGCTAATTAGGAAAAGGCAGATGAGGCTTGATTAGTTTGAATGTAAAGTGTAACTTGTGGTGCTGTGGGAGTCAGGAATGTGCCAGGGTTTTATTTCTTCACCATCATGACACAAAGATAATTGTAATTGTGATAATTTGCATACGTTAATTAATTTACGTGACACTTCTTGATCAGACGTGGAATAAATAATTGATGCAGTATCAGCACCAGCCATGACAAGTGGGACGTTTTGAAATAACTAAGCGCATTAAGGTGCAAGTTTGATGGCTTCCATGCTCCCAGGCAAGGTGTGAAAGTAGAGCAGATGCTATCTCCTACTTCCTGCACACAGCGTACTCCACTCGCACTATCTCACAAAGATTAACTCCCAACCTCTGATGGTATGCTGAGGCTTTAAAGTTTCCACGTAGCATTAAAGAGGCACAAGGAGTTAGAGCGAATTAGATGCAGCTCAAGAAAATACTTTTCAGAAGCCATGCAGTGTGTGGCAGAAACAAAAAGCTATGATGGGAAACAAACCAGGCTGTGTGGGAGCTTTAATTGGAACATGGTAAACAGTAAATACATCAGATTGTTTCAAATGCTCTGGATGTAAAAGGGGCCACTCCCCTTTAATGAGCCTGCTTTCAGATTAGGCTTTATTAGAGGCAGACAGCCAGCCAGCCAGTCAGCCACAGGATATACCCCAAGTTCAGTCTCCCAGGAGCTCTAGCAGCACAGATACAGGGCTCATGTTTAATTGCTTCTGTAAATGGTCAGAGCTCAAGCCCCTTAATTCCATTCCTCAGGGTAATCAGGCATGTTTTCACCATACAGGGCTAAATAGAGTGAGAGAGCAAGTAACAATTGCCATGCTTGGTTCCATGCAACACAATGCCACTCTAAAGCTGCAATGACCCAGGTCGCTTTGTGACATGTCACAGAAAATCGTTTTAATGGGATTTTTGTTTTTATCCCCACATTTTTTTAAGACATTGCACAGGCATTTGATAAAGAAATAAAACGAAAAGAAAAAATCATGACTGGATCATTTCACCTCTTCTTAGGGTAGAAAAGGACATGTGACAAATCACCAAGTGTGAATAACATGGTGTTGTCCAAAAGTTTTTGGTCCTGTTTTTTTTTAATTTTTAATTTTTTTTTTAATTCAAGGGTTTTCCTGTGACTGAACGTTTTCAAATACTTCCCTCACGCCAATAATTGGTTTATGTAATGTTCAGCGACTTGATCTCAAGATTATCATATACAAGAGGGAGATCAGGAGTTCATTATAAACACGCTCAGGAGAAATTAAGCGACATGGCCGGAGCAATGCTTTGACAGTCACTTGACAGCAGTCCATCAAACATTCACACAAGCACCTTTTGTTGTCTCTGCAAGCAGATTCTGCTTTTCATCACCGTCTTCCTCAAGCTTTGTTTAGTCCTGAAGAAGCCTTCAGAGCAGTCCACACTTACTCTATGATTTGTGCATAACGCACAGATCACTTTAACACTAAACACATCAGAAACAGGACCGTGAAGTAGAGAGATTCACTGATATGGTGAGGGAAGGGAGAAACTGCGTCTTTTAGAGGATAACGAAGGTGGTGGAGGCAGTGATGAGACTCCACAACAACAATGGTGATAGTAGCAGGAGAGAAGGAATGCACCGAGGAGAAGTGAAGGCTGGGAGGGAAACAGGGTGCCATCTTGCCACTCAGCATACCTGCAGATAGGACCAGAGGGTCCCGGGAAAAGGGTTAGGTCAACAGCACATGCTCCAGTTTCTCTCTGTATGTATTTTTAAATTGTATGAAAACAAAACCACACTCTCTATTCAGATGTGTGTGTGATGGCCTCTTATCAAGCACATTGAAACATTTGTAGGTTATGAAAGCATAAAATAAAGCATGAAATATTTTACACAAAAAAATAATCATTGTTCAGTATGCTGCAGAGTAGTGTCTGGCTGTCGTGTTACTGTATTATTACTGAAACAAAGTATTTTATAAGTTGGTTACAAGGTTGATACGTAACATATAAAGTTGAAGTAGAATGTAGGGTAATAATGTAAAGTAGTAAAAATTTCACCTAATAATAACAGTACAGGATAGGAGTCTTTTTTTTGTTAATCTATTCTTTCTCATATTATTTGATTGATGATGATATACATCTATATATGTAAACCAAATTGTTATTATTTTTCTCATTCCTGTGTAAACATTGTCTGCATTCCCCTCTTCTTTCTATTAGTTACATGGGGAATCAAACACATTTCTAGTCATGTTAAGCTCTACTCCAAATATATATGGGTCTGTAATATCATGCTGGTAACCCTTTTATTTACCTTCTGGTCTGTCAGCACAGAGCTGCTCTGAAGTGGAGGCAGGTGGCTGTTGAGCAAGGCAGCACCAGGCCTGTCATGCTCACA
Organism: Odontesthes bonariensis; assembly: GCF_027942865.1. NCBI lineage: Eukaryota > Metazoa > Chordata > Actinopteri > Atheriniformes > Atherinopsidae > Odontesthes > Odontesthes bonariensis. Next base: position 27,804,655 of record NC_134511.1, read on the forward strand.
GAAGATTGTACCATTGATGTAATGGAAGCGATCTCCAGGCATTAGTCTGTTTCTACAGGTGGCACAGCTGAAACACTGCAGAGTGGGGAAAACAGAAGATGAAAGGACAAAAAATATCTCTTAAATTCAAGCCGCTAAAGTCCATAAATATGAAGATAAATACCCTTATGTTATATTTCAAATCAAAATAGGAACATTTAGCCACTCGATGTGAATTACATTGTATGGGGAAAATATCAACAAAAATATTAAAAGCTTAAGTCTTATCTGTTAGCAAATAATCTAGTGAGCAGCTAAAATAAATCTAAAGAACAAATTAAAAAGTGATTACAAGAGACAAACAGACAGCAGGTACAATTCATACCATTCCTGACAATTTCTGGATCAATGTCTCTCCCCACCACATCCCAGATGTGTCTGTCATACAAGCAGCAGGAGATGAAGCACAATCCTGTAAAAGCTGGGGATTTACCTTGAGGTGGTAAACATTTCCCTGTGCCTTCATCACCATTTCGTTAGCTGGGATTGACTGGCCACATGCACTGCATGCTCCACTGTGCCCAAACAGTCTGCAAACACAAGAACACAGATTGCTCTGTCTGTTCAGCTACAAAAATCTAAAAACAGCATTTCCTTTTCCTCCAACTACTCTCCTCATCCATTCTAACTCTGCCACCTCATCGTTCCTCTCACCTGATGTAGTCGCTGCGACACAGAATCATGCCCCCTTTGCTGTAGCAGGTGGTGCCAATGTCCCCCAGCTGGGCTTGGCAACAAGAGCATTTGAGGCACCGTGTGTGCCAGTATCGCTCCATGGAGAAGAGCAGAAAGCGATCTGCGATCTTCCCCCCACATCCTGCACAGGACCTGGGGGCTGGTGGTACACCTGACACCTGGCTGTTCACCATGCTGATGTGGCCCCTAAGACTCCTGGGCAAAGAATAGACATGCAAGAGCTGAGACAGGTGTGATGGCTTAATTCAGTCATATTCAATCTACCAACACTTGAAAAACATGAAGTAGGCCTACAAATTCAATATAAAATCCCTTGAGTAATAGACTTTAAACAATCATAATTGTGAGAAATATATTTATTTGGAGTGAATATTAACTGCAATAATTGAAATGACTTCAAATAGGAGCTTTTATATTCATAACAACAAGGATCTGCCTTTCCTATTTTTTCTGCCAAACCTATGAAGACTCGTTTAGGTGAGCAACTGACAGCACCATGACCCAAACAGAGCATACTGATACAGCTGATTAACAAATAACACACAGAAATATAACAAGTACATTTTAGAGTTTTGAAGTGTACTCTTTGAAGCATTGTAATTTCAAAACATCAATACTAGTCTTGTTATTGGTTAGACAACTAGACCAGACGAGGAGAGTGTTTTTTGTTTTGTTTTTTTGCATTATGTAAACGGAGTGTGAGGGGAAGAGGTGCGCAGTACCAAGCCAGACTTTTGAAGGCGTTCCACAAATCATTAAGTGCTTTTCTTGTGCCTTTATCATTTCTAGCTTTTAATCGTGTGGAAGTAACAAAGCTTAAGAGACATGAGTTCGTGAGCTGCTAGCTTACAGTAAAGCTGTATTCTGAAATGCGCGCGCGGACGGGAAACATGAGGAAAAAGAAGAGACGCATTACCTTATTGAGACAAAGCTGTTCCTCCTTCCGTGAGAACTTTGAAAAACTGGAAAAATATTCACAGAATCTTCGCTTATAGTTGTAAAACCGCTCTCAAGCGCGACATATTGTGGTCTTAATAGCTTTCCACAAAAAAAGGCAAGGAAAAACACAATAAGGGGAACAGTTGGACAAACTATCCGCGAAATCCAGCATTGCGAATGAACAACTACAAGTAACTATGCGGATGGGACATAACGCAGCTTCATTTTCTTGTCGTCTTTGCTAAGCATAAACGACACGACCTCTCTTAGCGCCTTTGACAGCGACTCTATTCATCAAATTGCGCAAGGGGCTACTTAAGTTGCCAGGAGAGGACGCAGCCGGCAAGAGTCACGCTTCAGCCAATGGGAGAACAAGAGGCGTGTCCTCAGTCAAAATGATTTATGTGTTGATAGTGGCTCATTAATATGCACATTCACATACCTAAAGCCGAAATCCCATCCGATTTCACCGAGTATGTACCTATGTATAATGACATGGAAGCAGCTGCAAACTCTAATTGTATAGGATGTTTCACTTTACTGTGGGATATGAGTCAAACACTAATTCAAAACTGCCTCCTTTCTGTCCACTTTCTATTCAGGCATCCAAAGAAACCAAGGAAACTATTTGTAATTCAATGAGTTTTAAGAAAGTTTTTGGAACAAAAAAGTGTTGGAGACGCTATCAAAAAGAAGTCCATTACTGATATGTTAAAAAAAATAAAGAAAGAAAGTTACTCATTTCTGGGTTCTAAATGAAAAAAAACATCACATTATAATAGAAGATTTAGAAATTCAACAAATGGTCCATTTTCAGTACATACACTTTATTAGTTACACCTGTTCAATTGCTTGTTAACACAAATAGCTAATCAGCCAATCACATGGCCGCAACTCAATGCATTTAGGCATGTGGAGGTGGTCAAGACAACTTTCTGAAGTTCAAACCGAGTATCCGAATAGGAAAGAAAGGGGATTTAAGTGACTTTGAACGTGGCATGGTTGTTGGTGCCAGACAGGCTGGTCTGAGTATTTCAGAAACTGCTGATCTACTGGGAAGTTCACGCACAACCATCTCTAGGGTTTACAGAGAGTGGTCCGAGAAAGAGAAAATCTCCGAGTTGTAAGAGTTCAGAGGATGATGGGCAGAGTGGTTTGAGTTGATAGGAAGGCAATAGTAACTCAAATAACCACTTGTTACAACAAAGGAATGCAGAACACATCGAACCTTGGAAAAGATGGGGTACAGCAGCAGAAGACAACACCGGGGGCCACTCCTGTCAGCAAAGAACAGGAAACAATTCACAGAGGCTCACCAACATTGGACAATAGAAGATTGGAAAAATGTTGCCTGGTCTGACAAGTCTCGATTTCAGCTGCGACATTCAGATGGTCGGGTTAGAATTTGGCGTAAACAACATGAAAGCATGGATCCATCATACCTTCAACGGTTCAGGCTGGTGGTGGTGGTGTAATGGTGTGGGGGATATTTTCTTGGCACACTTTGGCCCTGTTTATGACCACAGTGTACCTAACTTCTGATGGCCACTTCCAGCAGGATAATGCGCCATGTCACAAAGGCTTTGTGACAAAGCTCATATAATCTCAAACTGGAACATGACAATGACTGTACTCCAATTCTTTACTCCTCATTCTTTATGTATACATCACACATGAACTCTCCCTTTTGGATGACTCACTGTATGACTTTTTCCCACATTACAACTGTAATCACTGTAATGAGTGTCCTGGTCCCTAAATCCAGTTGCCCCACAACACTGAATGATTTTAGACCAGTGGCCTTTACTTCAATCATTATGAAAATCTTTGAAAAACTGGTACGGCTGGAAATTTTGAAAAATACAGAGAGCGGATTTGACCAATAGCAATGTGCCTATAGGCCCAAAAGGGGAGTGGAGGATGCCACACGCACCCTTCTTAATTTGCTTTTTAAACATCTTGAAGGAATCGGGTGTCATGTTTTATTCATCGATTTTTCCTCTGCTTTTAACACAGTCCAGCCACATAAGTTAACACAGAGGCTTTTAGAACATTTGAACTTGAGTACAAATCTTGTGGGCTGGATTTTTAAACTTCTTAACAAACAGGACACAAAGGGTCAGAGGTAATGGGTTTTTATCTGACAAAGTGTGCTCTTCCACAGGCTCACCACAAGGGTGCGTGCTCTCACCTTTGTTATTCATTTTATAGGCAAGGCAAGGCAAGGCAATTTTATTTATAGAGCACAATTCGTACACAAGGTAATTCAAAGTGCTTTACAGCTACATAAAATCACAAGAAGGCAATAAAATCATTAAAAAGAAATAAAAAATAAAAAAAAACATTAAAAATAATCATTAATTAATTAATTTAAAAGTGAAGAGTGCAGATAAAATACTTTCAGGTGTCATATGCACAGCTAAATAGAACTGTTTTCAGCCGGATTTAAACATTGTCAGAGTTGAGGCCTGTCTTACATCATCTGGAAGACTGTTCCAGATTTTAGGGGCATAAAACTGAAACGCAGCCTCACCTTGTTTAGTCCTGACTCTGGGCACCAAGCAGGAGACCCCTCCCTGAGGTTCTCAGAGCCCGAGTTGGTTCATATGGCTCTAACATGTCAGAGATGTACACATATATACACTAATATGTGTCAGAGCACTTTTAACAACCGCCTTATTTTAAAATATGCAGATGACTCTGTAATTGTTAGCCTGCTGCAGGGAAATGAAAACGACCACGGTCCTGTTGTTGACAACTTTGTCAAGTGGTGTGAAGACTCTTACCTACATCTTAATTTAACAAAGACCAAAAACATGGCTATTGATTTTAGGAAGAATATCAAAACACCTGAACCTGTAAGGATCAAGGGACAAGTCATTGAACAAGTGCAGTCCTATAAATATCTGGGGACAATCATTGACTCGACCCTAAACTTTAAAGAGAACTGCAAAGCTGTAAGCAGGAAGGGACACCAGCGGCTGTTCTGTCTGAGGAAGTTGTCCCATTTCCACATTGATAGGACCATGATGACACTGTTTTATCATGCTTTTATTGAATCTATTTTAACCTTTTCACTTGTATCATGGTTCGGAAACTTGTCCCTAAAAGAAAGGAGTTCACTCAACAAGATTATTAAATGGTCAGGTCGATTGATTGGGGAAAAACAGCTGGGCTTGGAGTCGCTGTACATGAAGCAGATGCAGCGCTGCCAGATCCAGCTGCTGCCATCAGGACGTAGATATAGTCCCGAGAACTAGGACCACATGCTATAGGAACAGCTTTGCCCCTGCTGCTGTCGCTCTTTTAAATAAAACCTAACGCACTTTACTGCTGAGATCCATTTTACAATTTATTATTTATTATTACTTAATTCTATTTATAGAAACCCTGATCCTGGTTTCAACCTTTATTTATTGTCTCTTGCCTTGTGGGAAATATCTACTTTTATCCTGTTCAGTGAGCATTGTGAGTACTTGCCATGTCTGTTTTTGTACTGTCTTGTCCTGTCCTCTGGATCTGTCCTCTGTCAAATTAATGTCTGTTAATAAGGTGTGTGAGATGCCTTCTCCTTTTTTCTGCAGAACAAATCTACCTATGGGTACTAATAAAGTCAACTTGAACTTGAACTTGAACATTCAAATGTGCATTGGTCTTTATAATGACGTGTTAATGAACATTCTCCCTGTGTTTATGTGTGTCCATGTGCTCTGCTTTCTCCCATATTCCAGAATCATGCATGTTAGGTTAATTGATGATTCTAAATTTGTGGTAAGTGTGAGCATGTATGGCAGTCTGCCTTTTTGTGTTAGCCATGATGGACTCGTTGGTCAATGCACTCCAACCCTAACATGATATCTCTTAGAAGATATAAACGGACTATTTTTGCATGGTATGCTCAACCATACTCTGTAACTACAGAATATGTTTCTCTTTGTATTTCCAAAATACAACAATGCAAAAGTATCACTTATATCAAAGGCACCTATCAACCATCATTTCTGATCTCTTTTCCCGGATCTGTAGCTCAGAAGGAAGAGCAGTCGGTGGTTCGCCTTCTGGCTTCCCGGAGCCGCGTCTTTGGACTGAAGCCCAAACTAACTGAACCCATGTTGCCTATAGATGCGTGTGTAGTGTGTAGAAGAAAGTACTGTGTAGTCTGTAGACTAGTGTATGGGTAAATATGGCATGTAGCGTAGAAGCGCTTTGAGTGGTCAGCTAGACTATAAAAGTGCTACACAAGTACTTTCCATTTACCATCTACATGCAGGCGTTACCTTAATCAGAATTTCTTTTGAAATAAAAGTAAATTGAACAATTTTTTTGATGACCATTGCTCCAACAATGACCTCTTTTTGAAAGACTGTATGTTATTCTCTTACCACTTTGGAATGAGAATAAACTGGGCCAACTCAGCTCAGACATTGTGTGTGTTAACTGGTAAATTTCATATTGCTATGCAGCGTTGTGGAAATGTGTGTTCAGTGTGATTTATTCTGTTTTTCTTATGACCTAAAGTGCCAAAATATGTGATACAGATTCAAAGATAAAACTCCCATTCCTTATACAAAAATCAATGTGAGGGATTCATTGTCTTGTATGTCTCAACCTCCATCATCCATCAGGTTTTTTTAACGGTTCAACTGTGAAACTAACACAGATAGTCATGTTTGAATACACAGACAAATTACAGAAAATGAAAACAAGGAAAATGTCTTCGATGTTTTTAACATGACTGAAGTGTTGGTTGTTACAGACCTTCATTTTGCCCACTGGAGGGCAGTGAACTATCACAATTCAATTCACGAGCAACAAAAACATGCTAGACATGTCAGTGAAACAGTCAATGTATATACCATTTTTCAAATTTCATTTTAATTGCGAAGATGTAGAAATGAGAAATGGTGAAGTCTACACTCAGGAAAATGAAAAACAAATCAGTAAAACACAGTTAAAACAACAGAAATAATGAATGTATAGTAGGGCTTAACGGTCGTGGTGTGTTGGTAGCTATAACTTTTGCTCCACAACCAAATAGTTCATGGTTTGAAACACGACTGAGGCCCTCCTGTGGGGAGTTTGCATATTCTTCCTGTGCATGTGTGGGTTCTCTCTGTTCCTTTCACCATCCAAACACAACCATGCTTAGTTAATTGGTGACCCTGGGAGTGAGTCTGCAAGGCTGTGTGACCCTGTGATGGGCGTATCCTGCCTCTCGCACAAAGGCAGTTGGGATAGTCTCCAGCGCAAAAGTGCAAAAGTCACAAGTCAAGCATACATAAACAAACAACTGGTCAGATTCGATTCTGCAATACGCAATCAGGAAACACAAGCAATCAAATCAAAGAAGGGCTAGTTAGGACATAGTCATGGAATTATTCTTGATAGGTGGTCAGGCTTGAAAAAAATGAGGGATCGGGATATAGAGAACAGGGGAGTAACTGGTATGGAGGAGAAGAGACAGAGGAATTACCTCTGAAAGAGCACTAAAATGATCATCTGGACATGGGTTTTTTACATTTTAAACACCAGTTTGTAAAATACATGTGTATGTACAGTATCTGTATCTGCATAGAATATAGAAAGATAAGACTATGATGAGAACCATTATGATGTAAGATGTGTCCATAGAGTAATCTTTTCTGAACCAGTAGGAGATAAATCCTGACTTTATATCTACCAATCTGTAACGAAAAGAACTGTGTTATTGACATGATGATCAAAATCTATATGTGAAAGATGAGATTCAGTTTAATGGTGGATTTCACATTTCAAGTCAATTCAAATTTAGATGTTCATGTAGACCAGCTTTACAGCCTAGAGAATGACTGTAGATGCACATGCTTCAAGTACTCTGATACTATACTCTGAATATTTCAATTGCCAAAACGTTTCGCCTAATTTAACACTTGCAAGAAATTATAGATTGGACCAGTACAATCCAATTGGTCTGATTCATACAGAAGCAATTTAAGTTGCCTGGCTAAGAAAACCAACAGATTGCACAGAAAATTCTCTTTGATTCAATCTTTCGTCTTTAAGCGTACACAAGCTGACAGTGGAAAGTAAAAACTTCGATTTTAACAGGACAAAATCTCTGGCAGAACCAGACTCAGGGAGGGCGGCCATCTGCCTCGACCAGCTGGGGGTTGAGAGGACAGGAAAGAGAGGAGAACAAACACCATAACACCAGATCAGGGATACCTGCTGAGAAAGAGAAACCACAAATGTGGTCATCATTGTGGCATGAAAGGCAAACTTTACATATTAGCCACAAACATCAGTAGGATTCATCCTCTGTCAATCACAATTTATCATAGCAGTCTGCACCAGAGTCATTCCTTTTCAACATGGCTCAATGGAAGCCAATCTATCAAAGTGCAGTTCCCTGCAGTGGCACCTCCAGTTTGACTGTATGTTTTTGCATCTGTAAGTCTTTCAGTTTCTCTAAATAACTTTTTGAATCTGATAACTTGTATAAACACACTTACATCAATGCAGAACTTTATTCCTCAACATTCACAGTGATTTTGGTCAGAACACCTGCTTATCCTTTGGAAGGTCATGTTACTGCCCCATACTTTATACGGGGCAGTAACAACTTTATACTACTTTGTATTGTTTATCTTAGGAGAATGATTAGCCGACGATGTACAGGTGTGCCAATCATCTCCCCTCCCACTGTCCTCTGAGCCCTTCCCACCTCTCCTCTGCATCTGATGCACCACGCCCCCCTCCACAATGGTATGTGTTGCGCCCTCTGCTCCGACAGTTTGGGAGAGGTACATGGTAACTTTTGAGCAAATGTGAAGAACCATTTCACTTTATTCAAAAGAACACACACGTTTTTCTGCACAAGCGCAAAACACAAAGTTCTCTGCTAGTCAAAATCAATTGATCTGCAAACCATTGAACTCTTAATAAATTGTAATTAGTGTACATAGTATTTATACTTGTAGTATAAACAATATTTTAATCAACCATTACAAAAATAATAATTATGAAATATGAATCATTTGTAACTGTCACTTTTAACTGTATATAAATTCTACTATCAACCTACACATGTATATTTTATTCCGGTTATGAAACACTTTAAATATTTTAATAATTTCAACCTGTCACATACTCCCCCTCAAAAAAAGATGTTGTCCCCAACATCAGGACCTTAGCACACGAACAACTGGTAAATATCACTGCCATACAAAATTGAAGTGTGCAGTCAAACTCAACTCATGCAAAAGGTTTACAGACTGGAACTCTTGTCATACAACCCATTCAGTCTCAAATGTCCATTTCACATCTAAGTGCATATTTGTCCTATATAAATTGGTATAAACACAAATACAGTCCATTATTGTTTGTGACAGTACTTCTACTTAGATTTTTCTTCACCTGTAAACAGTCTTAAGATAGGTCTACTGTAAGTGCATTCACTCAATTTCAATAAACAAAATAACCACCAATGCATAAACATTGTCCATAAAACTCTTGAAAATAGTAAGGATGAACACTGTATACCCAAGGCATGGTTGTGTCCCGAATAATAATGTAAAGTATGTATGCTATAACAAGCCGCAGTACCCAGTGTATCATAAGTGAATACCTTTGGTTTCCTAGATTCATGTTTGGGTCTCTGATACGCTTCATCAACAGCATCACTGTAGGTAGAAGGAGGCGGATGAGGTGTAGGAAGGCTTTCCTCCACCGGCATGACTTCTACCTGACCAATGATGTCCTCTGGTGGTTGGTCAGCTTCTGCAACTTCAAGCTCGGTCTCCTGTAGTACCTCTTCAGATTGGTTGTCCTGGTGGCCTGATCTTGTGGACCCCTTAGGCTGTGGCGAATCACTCTTGAGTTTCTTAAAGAAACTCTTGAAGAAAGCAGCTCTTCAGAGAGCATTTCCTATCCCAGCACTTACCCTGTACTTCCCTACCCCTTCTACTGCACTTTATCTTTCTGTACCTCCCTCTATGTCTGCACTCTATCGCTACACTGTCACCCCTGTCACCTCTGACAGAGTCTGACTAGTGGTTTCCTTCTATTTAGCTTATTGTTAGCTTTGATGTTAGCTGTAATGTTATATATTTTTTCAATTGTTAAGTCGCTTTGGATAAAAGTGTCTGCTAAATGCATAAACATAAACATAAACATCATCGTCCTCTTCCAAGTGTTCCTATTATGTCTCAGCTGATTCTTTAGTGGACCTGTTCTTTGACTGAGGCCGCAAATAAGTTTCTAAGGGCAAATGGTCACATGGCAGTAGGAGATTACCATGTAAAGTTCTGGATCTGCCTTTTCCCCTCTCAGGTTTCAGTTCATAAACAGGACTGTTCTTGGTCACTTGACATACACCGTCCTCCCAGTGATTTCTCAGTTTGCCTGGACCCACACGTGGAGTCAAGTTCCTGACTAAAACACCATCACCGGGCAACAGGGTAGAATACCTCACCTTACTGTCATACAGTCTCTTACTCCTAACAGCGGCTTTGCTGGCATTTTCTCGAGTTATCACATAAGCGTCTGTCATACTACGTTTCCACCTCTGCATGTAGCTAAGATGGTTACCATTACCCTGCTCTCTGCTTGGGGATAAACTGAACAATATTTCCACTGGTAACCGTGGTGACCGACCATAAAGTAAGTAAAAAGGAGAAAACCCTGTCACTTGACTTTAAAGGAACATTCCACCAGTGGAGACATGAATATGTATTGAAAGTGGGCCATATATGTAGTAGAATAGTAGCATAAATGTTTAATTTGGTGCCTTCTTGACCGAGAAAAGGCAGAAATTGACTTTTTTTGTGCTTGTGGATTAAAGACAACAATCCCCATAGTGCATTGCAATAATAAAGATCCGCAGGCCACTCCCCCGAGAGTGTACGAGCTCCACCCGACTCTATGCTACCTGGAAATCATGTCACTGCCTTACCTGTTTGCACTTCCATCGAGCACCTTACTGTATACCCAATCACAGGGTCAATACCTCTTTTTTTATAGTGTGGATAATGTTGTTTGTGTGTCTTTATGTTCATGACAATTCTTATTTTGTGAATTAAAAAACAAAATGTCACTCCTTCTCTCCTGTCTGCCTTCAACAAAGTTTAGAATTGCATCATAAACTTGGAAGGAGGTAACTGATTTGCAACAAACTTATAATGCAATGTATACTTGTAATGCTTCATAATTTATATTAATTATAGGTAGGCTATGATCACAAGTCTGTCGTTTTGTCATCTGAGGTAACAGTAGCTAGGTAGTTCCAGTTCTGAAATGTTGGTCGTTCAATAACTCGAATACACTTGGAGCAACATTACTAAGAAAGAACCACAACAACGTACATTTTAACCATTTAATTAAATAACTATACAAACAATACAACTGTTGAATGAATATAAAACAAGGAAACTATAGCTTCTCCTGAGCGTCCTCCACTTGCCCGCAGTACTGGCCGTCTGGAGCTGGGTAGTTCTGGCGGATAGCCTGCACGACACGACGCCCTCTGCCCAATCTCTCTCTTTGCAGGACCCACTCAAGAAAGTGCCGGTAGGCTGTTAGACGAAATTGTCTAGACAAAACATTGATCACAAAGTGAGTGATGGCATTTGAGGGTGGGAACTAGCGCTTGTAGTCTCAACAGAAATCCACCCCTCTTACCAGGGGTGGAGCAGTGATTTTAAATGTGGGGGTGTTCCAGGGGTGGCACATGAGTGCCACATCAAGCCCATAGACACGACGCTGAAGTTGGCATCCGATTCAGGAATTAAATGGATGGGCATAAAGGGCCATTTCACTGCATTTTTGCATTTTGATCGCCCTAAACTAGGTCCTGTATGGAAACAACAATGCTCAAATCTGGATAGAATTATTCTAAAGAGGGTACAGAGTCTTTAAAACACATTGTATGTTGGTGCACTACGAGGGTGGGCAAACCGTTAATATGGGGCAAACGGGTTTACCTATGGAAAATGTGGTGGGGGGGTGAAATCATCTTGCTGTAAAAGTGGGGGTGTCGAAACACCCCCATCCCCCACGGGTGCGACGCCCATGGTCCCACGTCCACAGGGAGGCGGCCATTTTGGATGGAAGGTGTGTTTTGGTGCCATTTTTGCCCGATTCCACGCCTTGCTTAAGATCGAACTTGTCCTACAGATTTAATGCTACAGGTTTCAAACTTGGCCAGGTTACTCTTAAGACATGGGGGGGAAAATTCATGGGGCAACCTTTTTCAAATTTTAGTCCGTGGCGACGCCTCAAAGTTCAATGACTCGCCATCATTCGCCACAAAAAATTAAGTTGCTTATAACTCCCACATACATTATCCAATCTGTCCCAAACTTCATACGGTGAATGCTGGCCACAGCTTGAACGCGCACATATTATCATACTGACATCCACCTATAGCGCCACCTGCTGGTGGTTAGAAACGTCTTGTACTTTTCACACCTCGCATTTGAACAAACTCCTCCTACAGATTTAATACAAAAAGCTTCAAACTTGGCCAGGTTACTCTTAAGACATGGTGGGAAAAAAATCATGGAGAAACTTTGTCAAACCTCAAAAGGCGTGGCCAGGCGGTGAAAATAATGTGATGGCGTTTGTGATTTGAAAGCCTTATCATCATCGCAAGGCTTAAACGTTCGCCCTGACGACCTCGTACGTATGTAAAGGGTATCGTGTGTGGGCGGAGCAAAATGGCGATTGTGGCGACCCCTAGAAATTTTCTAAAACCCCTCCGCATTGGAGTTATTATGTGCTCGTACGTACGCAGAGGGTATCGTGCGTGTGGGCAGAGCTGCGCGACTACGACGTCCAGCGCATGCCCCAACGTACGCACATCTCGGTCCCGCATACAGCTGCTTTCAGCTTTTTGGTTTGTTTTGAGTTTAATGTTGATGTGTTTCAGAATTTAATCTGATTTCATCTCATTTTGCAGGTCCGACTTTGAGGTAGAAAGCTGTTTAAAAGATACAACATCCCAGCCTGCAAAGAAGCCGAATAAGTGTAAATTATACATAAAGTTAGCTGGAGACAAATTAAGCTCTTCGCTTAGAAAGTAGGATTAAATTACACGATGAAGATCCAGTGTGTCGCTGTTTCACTATCTGAGGAGGCTTTAAGGATCTGAAGTTTGACTATTAGCTGAAATTTAGTTTTCAGTGGGACTGCAAGACAAGAAGACCTTCAGCTCTGCGTGTTGGAGCCATTTGGAAATCTTCCTCATCCAGATGGATTCAGGAAGGAAATGCGGACTTTCTCCTCTCCTCCATATTTATGGACTAAATGTTGAAAAGAAAGTAGTTCATAAAGTCACAAAGCATGTCTCAGAACAGAAAAAAAAAGACCCTGAATGTATTTACTCTGTGAACATCTTTTTCAATAATTGGGTGGGTTTCATAAAAGATTTGGTAAAGATTAAAACGTGACTCTGGGATTAAAACAACAACTGAGCCTCTTGCTAACTTTTCAGATGATATGAAATGTTTTTTAGTAAGTGTTTATATCTCTTAATGAGTTGTACTTATTACACAGATAGGCACATGTCTTTTACAACATTCAGCAGTGATTCTACTGTCAATGCAAAAGAAAAATATGTCACATAGTAAATAAATGCAGTGTCAATGAATAAAAAGTCAAATCCATCTCTATATTAGATCGACCAGCTGCATGCAGCTCAAACCTGTTACTGATATTCACATCATCTACAGATCATTTAGAGTTGACCTAATATTCATGTTTGTGAAGGAGAAATAATGAAACCAAGGAATACATTTTGTATATATAACAAGAATATAAGAGATGATTTTATCAAATATTTTTGTGTATTTGTACTTGCTTTTGTCAGGTTGTAACATTTTTCTTAGTAAAAACATGTATTGAAACCTCTTTTAATGGGATCTTTTTATTTCTCTGGTAAAAGAAACCATACAATTCAGTTCAATTCAATTCAATTCAGTATTATTTATACAGCACAACAAATGTCATCCACACCCATCCTGATGCATGCTGGTCCTTTACCTGCTCCCCTGGTTACGCATGATGTGACCAAAATATAAAAATGTCCACATAATTAAACAGAGAAACACAGCTGAATATATAACAGAATTTTGAAATTGAAACATAAAACAAAGAACAGTTATTAACAACAGCAAAAAAATATCTCATACGTGTCAGGAAGGAGAAATTACAGTGAATTATCAATTAGCAGCGTTCAACAGTAACAGATTACATGAAACTGAGTTTCCAATATATAATAGTACAGTAACTGTAACCAGATTTCAGATTATGTCCAATTACATGTGGAAAAAAATGTAAATGCAAATACAAGTATCATATGATTCTATCAAAAATACAACAGTTCACACGTTTGTTTACAAATGTTAATTGAGTTGCCTGCATGAACAAACACATGGGTGTGAGCATAGTCTGATGAAACTACACCTTCAGATGAGTCACACAGAGCTCACTGATGTGTTTTAATGGTTTGTGAACAACAGCACAGCTCTGTGGTGCAGAGTTATAAACCTTTGTGTTGTAATCCACAGATTTAATCCTTCAGCACTGGAAAAAATCTAAGTCTTACCAAGTATATTTGTCTCATTTCTAGTCAAAATATCTCATTACACTTAATATAAGACACAACTGCCTAACAAGTACTATTTGAGCCAGATATAGGGAGTTGTTTGAAGACAATACATCTGGAATATCTTGTTAAATGAAAAAGTCACATATTATATGATACAAACTTTTTTTGACATTTGAAGAGGTTTTTAAGATAATTTCAAGATCACTTTTATCTCAAAAGTCCTAAATATCACATTTTATTTCAAGAAATCTTCACAAGCCGATTTTCACTAGTTCCATTGGCAGATTTTTTTGCTTATTTCAAGCAAAAACGTCTCGTATTTGTTGTTTTTTTTACTTATTTTTGGAGGGGCATTTTTTTCCAGTGAGGTCAGTGTTTTTTGTTGATAATCACTGAACATTTCTGTCGAAGGGCAGTTTTTAATGAACCCTGTACTCATTAATCTGCCTCATAACAATGAACCCTTCTGGGCACGAGTAATTCACTGTGTGAATGTTGGTGTATCAGCATTTATCAGCTGTGTGTTTCACGTATCACCACTAGGATGGGCTATTGTCAGAAGACATGTACACACAAGTATTAAAATCTCTTCAGATTTTTATGAATCTAAAATAACCCTCCCACTGTCAGTGACCTTGGTACAGTCCACGATGAGGTGTATGTGCAACCATCTGAAACCTAATTTAACATAAATCAGACACTCGACTTCAGGGTGACAATATATCATTCTATAGATGACATGTAACATTACACTGTAATCTCAATGAACTTTTATTATTCCACACATCAATTGTAGACTATAACCAGGCACATCTAATAATGAAATAATATAACGTGCTTAATTGTTTCCTTTGTTATCCAGCAGCAGGCACTTTAATGTTAGTTTTACCTTTTGCATAAGACCATAAGGCCAGTGAGCCTTCCTTCTCTGTGACTGACCAGAAGCTCGTTCTTTTGGTCTCTTCAGTGCCTTGATTTCAACCTTTGGGAAGAATTCATGTAATCTTTCAGGCTCAATGGCTTTGCACACCTTTATAACCTCATCCAGCCCATACCAGACCATTTCATGGGCCTTCACTTAGCCTTTAGGTGTCTTAATGCTGACTTTGAGAAGGTATCTTTTTGTGCTCACTTTCAGGGTCATCCCACTAACGCCGCAAAAAAAACAAAGTCACATTCTCACTTTGCAATCTCAGCCTGTCAACAGCCTCGTGGGTAATATCATTTGTGTGGTCCACCAGGTTCCCAATCTTCTGTGAAAGAGCTGTGATGTCATGTCATTGTTAAGGAAACCTGAAGAAAAACCTGTTCAATTACACTCTTGGATAATACAATTTAATTTGATGCACTTTAGTAGAAATGAGAAGAAAAAAAGCTTCTTCTGAGTTTTAAAGGCATTCTACCAACAGGATGATATCTACTCTAAACTGCCTCCCATGTTTGTTCTGTCATATCTGTGGAATGAGGCTATTAGTCAAAGAAGAAAGACTAAATCAAATGTTATAGCTGATCATTTAGAATTCAGATTAGTAAAATATTCCTTATGTGTCTGACACAGACTGCAGAAAGCTTTGTCGGGTCTGCTTTTAAGAGTGTTGCATCAGAAGGTGGTCGTTCTCTGAGGCAAAGTTATTGTTTGGTGTTTCATTCAGCAGAGGAGAGGGTAAGTGTAAAAACTGTTCATTTTTATTGACTCCAGCACCAAAGCAGCATGTAAAATGTAAATGCAAACATTTTTTTAAACACATCATTTACGAATAATGTCTTTAAAGAACAACACTGTCCCACTGGTTGTCTTTCAGTCCCAATTGTCTGCGTCTTGTCTGGACTGTGTTATTTCTGCAGGTGTAGGTGAGCAGATCTTCTTCTCTGTGTGTCTGTGAGGAGCTTCACACACGGAGACGGCTTCATCTGTACGGCTCGGTGTGGGATGCTTGATCGTTTCAGCTGGGGCCGATCCATGGTCAGGTGTCTGGGAGCAGATTTGGTGCTGGAGTGTGTTCAGGGGACGGCTGTGCTGCTGGAGCTTCCTGGGACTGGTGGATGTCCACTGTGAGGTGCTACAAGGGAGACAGAAAGAAAGTCTTGATTTAAGCTTAAGCATAACTTTGTGACAATTTTGTCATCTTTTGTTTTTAAAATAGCAGCTTGTTTTTTTTACTTTGTTCTATAATATCAGCTAATATCATCTAAATGCAGTATATAATGTGCCTTTTAACTAATCACGACTTTGTGACACTAAAAAGGACCTACCCCAAGTCCTCCTTTATTTCTTTTTTTTTTAACATCAGCTTCTCTCATCCGGCTGGGAGCTCCTCGTCGTCACGGAAACCCTGGGTGCATAACGGCAATGTCGGGTCCACGGTCTTTCTCCTTCGGACCTGCGCTGGAGTCTTCTCTCATCCATGATCACCTCGGTAAAACACAGCAGGAAAAAGGAAGGAAAAACTGCACAAGTACTCAACATGTGTGAGCTAGCACACATTGATTTCTGTAGATTTCGTTCATTAGTCAGACGGAATCATGCACTCACCTGTTTTGCACAATACGTTACCTGCGGTAGCTCAGGTGTTCCAGTTTGTCCTCCGTTGGTGTCAGAGTTGTTGTTTCTTTGTCATCCGCTGGTCCTTCCATCAGCAGGAAGCCCACAGAGGCTCAGGCCAGCGTGACATGTGTTCACACAAAAGAGGAACATCAGAGGTGGACACTTTATTAATCCTGCGAGGGGGAATCCTTTAACTTCCCCTCGCAGGATTAATAAAGTACTTTGATTTGAATCAGGCCTGGATCAGAAGGAGGGACCCCCTCCTGAAACTTAGCCTGTGAAGACAGTTCCACCTTCCTGTACTTATATGACTGTGACATGACACAGGTAGCAGTGAAGAGAATGCTTACTATTATATCGAGTTTGCAAATGAATTACAAAGCCGAGTCCTGCAGATAAACCGGTTTGTAACACTCCACAACACACTCGCTCACAGTGCTATCTTTGGCCTGAAAAAATTCCAAAGGTAAGTTCAGTGCGCCCCTTTCTTTCTCTCTGACATGCAGCAACCACTCAGTCAAAGCGATAACTACCAGGTGACCCCGACACCGTTACGTATTATGATGATTCCACCTTATAACAGAACACAAGTTTTATAAACCATACGTAATCTTTTACATCCCTCAATATTTCCACTCGTCCCCCGACACGTTGTCTGACTCTAACCCAACATCAACACCAGAGTTTGATAACCGATCCACGGCTCAAATAAATCTAATGCTATCAGTAAATGGTCAATATGTATCAGAAATTCTACATTTTTGAATAAATAAACATGAGGTTAGCCCCTGAATAACAACCTACACATGATATTTCTTATCAGTTTTGGGTCTTCTTCTTTTGTCTGCACCTGTCCTTTTGTGCTTTGCTACTCTGTCCATTCATCTTCCTGCCACGTTACTTATTTGGAACGCCACTCTTTGACTCTCTCCTGTGGTTTTTATACATTCCTGGACGTCTTCATTAGCTCAGACCAGTTATAATTAAAGCTCACTTTGTTTGCCATGCCTGCCTTCTGTGCCCTGCATTTGAGTCCTCTTCCTACTACACACACGACATTCTCATAACATTTAGTATTACAGCATTACATCGGCCTGGTGCAAAACGCCACCGCAGGCTGGGCCAGCCCTGCCCAATGTAAAACACCGCTCTAAAATATTGTATTCCAAAATCTAGCGACCGGATAAAGAAAGACCCTGGTGCAATACGCTACCTAAGACATTACCAGTCCAGCTAGACTCAAATGTTACCTCCTAAAGTTTAAGAAAACAAAATCTAGCGACCGGTAAAGAAAGGCGTTGGATGACAACTTTAGTCTGAGTCGCTGCTGTAATCCCATCTCGCCCTCTTAACATCCCAGCCTAGACTCTGTGGGAAGCTGAGGCCAGAGGTTGATGGAGGTGGCTTTGGAGAGAACTGCTCCTCTCCAAAGCTCTCCTCACAACTCTTCCTCGGCCTCTTGGCATCGGGCTGCGATTCTTCGCTTTCCTCCCTGCTCCTCTTTCTGGAGGTGCCAGGGCGAGAAGCGGAACAATCGGAGTCCTCTGCATCGCTTTCCTCAGGATCAGACCAACAAACTTTTCCCTCAGAGGACGAGTACACCGATTCCTCACTGGTACAGCTATCTGTATCCTCTACATCGCTTTCCTCTAGATCAAACCAAGCTTCTCCCTCAGAGTACAAGTACAGTGTGCCCTCACTGGTACAGCTATCTGTATCAGAGTCCTCTGCCTCATCAACATAATCCCAAACCTGATAATACTCGGCATAATAATCGGCATAATAATCCAACCAAAAAGGGAAGACAGTGACGTCATCATCATCAGAAACTAAACCAATAACACCTCTCTCCAGCACATTCTCATCATCATTATAAACTGCACCAACAGGACCTCTCTGCACATTCTCATCATCTGAGGAGACATAGCTAGCGATACTGTTACCGTCATCTTCATCGATGATGCGGGGCAGCTCGGGGAATCCCTCAGCTGCAGGACGCTCTCCGATGTAGCCAAGACCTGCGAGAAAGAAAGTTGAATTGCAAACATTTTAGTACTTCCCTTTAAAGGATGTGCTGAAACACCACATGTAAATAGTGGTTTATCAGAAGTGTGTGTGTGCGTATGTTTATGTGGTTGAAGCAGATTAAATTGAGAACTGCATCTCTCTAGGATATACGCTTAAAAAACCCCACCAACAATGCAGATTCTTAGGATTTGAAACGTTTTTCTAGCACAACCACGAAACATGGAGAACAGCAAAGGAAAAAAAACACACATAAACAAGTACACCAGCCAGTGACCTTCACATTCTGACAGGCAACAACTCATGCAGGAAGCTCACATAAGACTTGACTTTGCAACCGGTTTGACACACACACACACACACACACACACACAGATGAGAACGCCAGTACCAGACATGCAGCATGCACCATCACCTCAGAGTTAAAACACTTAAATTTGCCTTACCTTAGAAATAAAACGTATTTGGTTCCACACTAACAGTATACATAGTGCATAAATATAGGGGACTTCATTTTGAACAACCCAAAGCATTTTTTTTTTTTTTGGAGGGAAAAACAAAATAACGCCCAGATGAAACAAGTTCAGAAGTTAAAAAAACAAACAAACATGGCAACCGGGTGAATGTACAAAAATATAATGACTTTCATCAGTACAAAAATGAGTAGAGGAGGCACAAAAAGCTGTTTGCTCACTTATAACAGATCCAATTATTGTGTATTTTGATAAAAAAAAAACAGACCACAAAGTTAAATTTCATATATCACGTAAACTCAGCTGGTTGACGCCGGGACGTTCTGAAGTCTGTTCAGAAAGCTTATTTTAATAGTTCCATAGTTTCCATAGTGACCAACAACAACAACAAAAAATGCATTCAGAGCATTTTATGAAAAAAACTGAAGTCGCCATTGTTTTCTAAAATTGCAAGACAAAATTGGACAAAACAGATGCTCTCGACCAAAAAATAACATTCTTTTTAAATCACTAAACCGCCATTAGACTATAACATTCTTCACTTTTCCCGGGAATTCAAATAAACGCGGACCAACTTTATGCTAGCCTACATCCAGAAACTTTACAGTGTAAACCCATGATGTTGCCAAACTCTGGGGAATTTCTGTCTCGACGACCTTTATATCCACCAAAGTGATGGCTCCTATAAGTGCCATAACAGACAATATTCCTATTTTGTGGGAATAAGTTATTTCTAATGAAATAAATCATTGATATGAAGGAAAAACATTAATTTCATTTTGCTCACCGATTGGACGTGGCAGTCTTCCGACCAGGTGTTCCTCTCCGGGTGCTTACATCATTTCTGGTTGAGTTTTTTCTTCTTCCTTGTGTGATTCACCAACTTTTTCAGCAATAAAAGGCTGACCAGGTTTTTTACCAAAGCTTTGTGGATGTTCAGTCCAAGTTCAGGTAAAAAGGAAGGAAGTAAAGAACGCAGCGGCCTTTTATAGGGGATCGAACGCGATCCGTTCTGTTTCCATGACTTTTCCAGGCACGCAAGTAGCCTATGTGTGCGTGAGACACATTTTCATGATAACTTGCTAATTTATTTGCGCTTAAAAAGTGATATCAAAATCCTTCTAGAGATTAGCCTGGCTGACGCATCCACAATCTCGATGAGATGGTGGTCTGGGAACTAGGTGTGCATTTTCTCGTATTTGAGGCGTGGTTTACGAATGCCTAGAGCCGTTTATTGGGCGCTACGAATGTCTATCAAATGACGTCAGGTTCTTCCCATGCTGCTTTGCGCGCGATTCATAGCCAATTGTATCACTTATACCAGATGACGACAGAAATTCGACGAGGAAGAAGAAAAAAAAGTAAAATAAAAGTAAACTTGCGCTCTAAGCTACTTAAATTGCCAACAAAGTAGGCCTATATGCTGTATTCTACATGAATTTTTATGTTGTAGAGTTGTGAATTTATTTTGATAATGGAGAAATTGAGCAGCCTTGCTTTGTTGTCTACAGTAGTAGATCAACCCTCATCTTACTTTGAAGCTCCCAGCTCCCAGAAGTGACGTCGACGCAGCTTTAGCAGCAGAAAAGCTATCAGGCTTGTGTTGATAATAATAATAAACTCCTGGACTATATACAAACTTCCAAATGCATCGTTTTGAGAGTACAGACCATATTTGTACTACTGTAGAAGTTTGGTGTCATGGCATGTGATTTTAGTGTGGTAATTTTGGAGATACTGCCAGGGTCCGTTAGCGCTTGTACTAAGCTATTCGGGATAACTCAGTAACTTAGCTGATGTTCAGCCAATATCGGAAAAACTTCGGGTGGGCTACTTGGCTGGAAGTCACGGTTCAAATGACCCTAGGGTGAATCTACTCCGAAACACTTTCTAAGGCTGCATCGAACGGTAACGTTGTGTCCGCTGCCATGTTGGATTAACACTCTACAAGCTTCGGTGTAGCCATAGACGTCGTCATCGTCTTGCTGCGCCCCCCCCCCCCCCCCCCCCCCCGTTCTGTGATTGGTTCCCAAACTCTGGCAAAAATAAGGGCGGTGGTTTCCAGGCTGACTTTGCAGTGAGAATGAAATCGAGCGCAGAGCAGCATGGGAATTCCCAGGCTATCTAGAGATATTAACCTACAGCAGCTGATGTGTCCACACATATAGAAACGCCATGACATGACAGGCCACATCATGTTGAGCCAAAGAACAGCCGATATAAGTATCATAACTATAAACCATAACCTGATAAACTCTACTAACAAGCTCTCGATGTTTCAATCGTCTAAAAGCCTGACATCTGGCAGCAAACAGCGCCGCACATCTCTCTGATATTCATAGATACCAGAAATGGTCAGCTGTTCCAGGTTACCGTTAGTCACATAATAATTTAGTTGAAACTAATAAATTAATATAGGACTAAAACCAGCCTTGAAAGTAAGCCGGTGCGAGGCTTTATTATGCTGAATTAGAAAAAAAAATAAAAAAACACCAAAAAAAATACAAAAATGCAGTAACGCTCGCCTTTTAAGAACAAAACATATCTAGGCCACCCACAATATGTCATTTTTGACCAGCTCCGATGAAGATAACAGCTTGGCTTGCTTAAAATAGTCAAAGGATCTCCGCGTGCGCCAGCTTCCAATTGCATGGACTGACGCTTTCAAATCCACCCCTATTCAGACCCCAACAAAAAATATTTGGAAATAATGGTACTAAATTTTTCTAATGGGAAAGCCATCCAATAGCCTATGGTAATCAGTTTTCAAAACGTCTGCAAATATCCCATATATTTTGGTCTTTCTGTTGGTGCCTTTCTGGAGCTTGCGTTCCGTTTGTTTCCATCTCCTGCCCGCGCTTGCTCCGCTGTTAGTTCTAGTGAATGAAGTCGTCTCGACTCTCGTCTTTAAAACTGTGTCAGCGAAATGTTAAATCGGCTTTTCAAAAACTGCATGTTTTTGTGATTGGGTGGCATACTGAGACATGTCTTCTACTCGGACAAATAATAAATTACTCTTCTTCAAATAGGCTGTTCACGCTGTTTGTAAAGGGGGCACAGCTGAGCACAGAGCGTAGGCCCATGTCCGCTTTAGTGGGCTACAGGACAGTAAGCTTGTGATTTAAATGTGAGCATATTTTGTAAAGTAAGCACGAGTTTTCCTGACACCCTAAAAAGTATTCATATGAGCCCTCTCACTCCCTGTAATATTTACATTTTAACGTGTTAAAATATTTACAGTGTATCAACTAGACAGCCAATATGGGAATGTTTTCAGAAGCTGATTCAGGAAGTGCGTGCTGTGAAGAAAAGCATTGTGATACGGAGAGATAAAAGAATGCAGAAAAGTATAACCGAGCTATTTAAAAGAAAGGACCGAGTTATTAAAAATGAAAATCAGGAAAAAGTCAGAAAAACAGATGGCTCGCTGCATGCAGAGTAACTTTGCAGGTGCAGGACCGTCAACAAGTGATGCTGGGCCTGCTGCAAGTACCGCTTACCCCCCCTGTTTGGTCAAAGGAGCAATTTGAACAGGCCTACTTTGATTTTTTTAAATATTTTTTTTGTTTTTCCATAATTTTGCATTTTTCAGTCCAGTTCCAAATGTACTGAAAATAAAGTACTCACAGTAAAATATTTACAAACTGAAATATTTTGTAATGTCATTTTTTCACATAGAACACTTAGGTAGGCCCACAAGAATGTGAAGTAGTTAAGAATATTAAAAAGTCATGAAATTGGTGTGAATCACCTCTGAACAACCCCCCCCGGGTGAAACGGAGTTAAAAAATAATACAGTGAGTGACACACCGGACATTGTAGCACCGGTAAGAAATGAAAACTACTTTCACCCCTGACTAAAACATTATGAGTCTCAGAAAGTTTTCATATCTTTAAATAAAATTAAAATACTAATGTAATTAACGAACATGCGGTACAACTGTTGTACAAACCTAATGTGTCACACGTGTGTTTTTTTAAATCTTTTTAACACTTATTTTAGCTTTATTTGTATTCTAAAACTGTGGTTTTTTGTTCGTTGCCTCAGGGCAACACTGTGCAGTTAGGCCACTTAGGGCCATTGCCTCAGACAGTGAGGAACAGTGGATCCCTTCATCAGCCCACTGGATGGTGGGCTTACATTACCATCACTGTGGTAACCAGCCATTATGAGCAAAGGGGGAGATGTAAAGCTCCTAAATGCACCGGTACACAAAAGTCAAGAGCCAGAAGTGTGATGTCCATCTCTACTTTAAATAAACAAGCAACTGCTTCCTGAGATTCCAAACAGAATGAGACTGCAATGGCAATATCCCGACTTGCACTACCAACACCCAACCACATATGCACAGGTTTTAACACACATAAACATGCACACACCCACACGCTCACATACACACATATAGACATGCACGCACACAAAGAAATAAAGAAATTAGTGTAGATAGAAAATAAATGGAGATACATTTTCCAGGTTAAAAGTATGAATTTCTGAATGTTTGGTTTGTTCTTCTCACATATTTGTGACTTCAAAATGTCATGTATGCTCACACACACACGCTCTCTCTCTCCCTCTCTCTAACACTCATACACACTTTTCTAATGAATATATTGTTTGTTTTACTTGTATAACATTTGTCATAATCACACAAAAACCTTGGAGTTTTAGGACCCTTATAGCACAGTGTTGGCCTGAGGCAACTAACCCAAATCTGATTTTGGGGGGTTCAGATTTTATAATGGATATGTTACCAGGGACCTCCAAGCTCCCAAAAAATGGGGTGAAATATTTTTTTTCCCAAAAATTTTTTTAAAATCATCCCATAGAGGGTTCACTGTTAACCCTCTATGGGATGATTTTTTAATAGGGCACTGTTTATTTGTGTATTTATGAAATATAATTTAAATGTGACACAGCAGCAGTATTTCTCTAAAAATGTTTCTTCCTAATTACTCAGATAATATGATCAAAGATAGCTTCAGTAATTACTGCAGTCATGTTGGCCTTTATATAGAAAAACACATTTGCTGTCATTCTTTAATTTGGGTGATAGACTGTAACAGAAACACATAAAGCTGAAATTGACATAGAAAACACCCAACAATGTCCTCTGAGGTATGATGACTGGTATCACCTGAAACTCTGCACCAATCAGACAGAACGAAGGAAACTTTCAGAGGTGGAACATCTTCATGAACTTGGACAGAATCCAAATTCTTAGGACAAAAACTTAGGACTGCCATGACCTTAATGACTGATCTTGTACAGATTATATCCAAAGAGACTTACATGATTTAATTTCTGTATTTTCAAATGTTGCAGAATGAAGACAAAAAAAACTGAATTGTTGGTCAACATTTGTTTTTAAAGATTATTGTTAATTTTATTCTGTCTCAAGTTGTGGCTTATTCACAGTATTCCTCCTCAGCAGTTCAGTGCAGGTTATGTAAAGTCTGTCAGAGCAGAAGAAGATTAGAAACAATTAATGCTGTTTGATATTCTCGTGTTTGTGTTTGACACTGTTTAGTGGCGGGAAGAAAAACTGACTGCCACACAAAAGTAATTCAAATATCTTCCTTAAGGATGATTCATGGGTGCAGCCTTCATATGAAGTAAAACTAAACAACACCAGTTAGATGAGATTCTTTACTCTCACACATCTCATTCCCATTTCCTGGTCTTTTATTGAACATTACAGCACGTTATAAAAAAAAAGACACGGAAAAGCATCAGATAACAACGTCTGCTGCACAACCAACAGGGTTTTTGGATTTAAACTCCTGACAACATTTCCCTGTTTGTGAAAAACAAAAAGCAGCAAAAAACACATTTTAATGTTCTCTGTGCTGTCTCTCATATTACAGGCTGTTGTATGCTTACACTCTGTCAGAGTTAAATTGATTTTCAATACTGGACTTTTAAAAGATGCATTTATATATACATGACTGGATCATTTATGGTGGTGTGTAGTTTTATTATGAATCACAATCATGTAGATTTATTATAG
The DNA here is from genome assembly GCF_027942865.1 of Odontesthes bonariensis. Taxonomy (NCBI): domain Eukaryota; kingdom Metazoa; phylum Chordata; class Actinopteri; order Atheriniformes; family Atherinopsidae; genus Odontesthes; species Odontesthes bonariensis. The sequence goes on from NC_134511.1 coordinate 27,829,966, forward strand.
ACATATTTGTAACTGCTCAGGTTTTGTTCTTTAACAATGAAACTTTTAGAAAGTACTGATAGTTATGATGTGGTTGTTACACTGTGATGTAAGTTGTTGTAGTGAACCAGTGTGTGGATGACTTTCATTATTTCCTGTTTCTATGAAGTGTGTGTATAAATGTCTGTGTGTGAGTGTCACTGTAAACACCAACTGAAGCAGGAGTGACCACAGAGATTATATGCTCATAAAGCTATGTGTCTCACAGGCTTGTTTGATCAAATAACTGATCTACTGCAGCCATTACTGTTGTAAAGTCTGCTGGGAGGCAGAAGGTTATGTGAACAGGCTGTGCCTCAGGTGGCCTTTGTCTCTGAGTATGTTTGGGCTGTGAGCAGACACACCACCTCACCAACTCCACTGGTGCTGAACCAGCTTGTGCTCTAAAAACATTCATGCAGAGCTGCTGCAGCTTCATCCGTCCACACTTCAACAGTTTTTACTGATGGTTTGATCCTGAAAACAAAACAGCAGCAAAATCAGGGAGTTACTGTCTGATAGATCAAAATAAGGATGTAGTTTGAACTCTCTGAATGCAAAGAAAAGGACCTTCAATGCCAGTTCCCTGCAGTCGAACTTTTCAAAGTGGTGCTGAAACGTTTCCATGGAGTTTTACTAACCTTTTCTTTCCTTTTCATACTAAGCTGATATAAATGTTACGGTAAGATAACGGCATCAGAACACATTAATCGGAGGATCTAAAGCAGTGAGGTCTGATACTAACAGTACTGACTAACACGTGAATGACAAATGACTTCAATGATTGTCAAAGATTGTTTCTAATCTGGTGAAATAAAACCACATGTTTCAACACAACAGATTCAATCCAGTTTACACAGTGTTTCAACAGTCTCGTACATTTTCACCAGAAATCTGTAATTATGGGCTCATCTTTGATAGAGGGGAGCACGATCCCAACACCTCTGTCTAATTCAGGCCTAATCATTGGTGACTGAGTGGATAGATAGAATAAATAGTTACACTTTGAGGTGACTCAGCACTATTTATTTTCATTCTCTTCAGTCTCAGCAGGTGGAAGAATCCCATCAGCGTGAGGTCTCATCGAGGGAGAAAGGACAGGACATGAAAGAATTCCACACTAAGGGGTAGATATATCTTCAGCATGAAATACAGCAGCTCTCATAGACTTTCTGTGAGAGCAGGGTGTGTTATATTTACTTTATTAGGGACCGAGCAGTGAAACTGCAAGGACCCTATTGTATCTGTATGGTTTATTCTTATTCTTTGCAAAAGGTGCGCGAAAACTCTTGAAATTTTGCGAGCACCACCTGCCAGTCGACGACATGAAAGAATCTAAACTTTATATTTTTGGGAGTCGCTCATTGACTCTGTAGCGCCCCCTACGATGCTTAAAATTGGTCCCCGCATTGGGGTTAGTTTCGCGTGGGACGACGAAATTCGGTACACTCATTCATCATGCCCAGACGCACGAAAAAGTCTGGGGTCGCCTTGCATAAGATCGAACTCGTCCTACAGATTTAATGCTACAGACTTCAAACTTGGCCAGGTTACTCTTAAGACACGGAGGGAAAAAAAATAATGGAGAAACTTTTTCAAAACTTAAAGGGCGTGGGCGTGGCGACGCCTCAAAGTTTGATGACTCGCCATCACTCGCCACAAAAAATTAAGTCGCTTATAACTCCCACATACATTATCCAGTCTGTCCCAAACTCCATACGGTGAATGCTGGACCCAGCCTGAACGCGTACATATTATCATAGTATCATCCACCTATAGCGCCACCTGCTGGTGGTTGGAAACATCTTTTTTTTCCACACCTTGCATTTGATCAAACTCCTCCTACATATTTAATGCAAAAACCTCCAAACTTGGCCAGGTTGCTCTTAAGACATGGGGGGAAAAAATCATGGAGAAACTTTTTCAAACCTCAAAGGGCGTGGGCGTGGCCGTGGCCGTGGCGACGCCTCAAAGTTATGACTCGCCATAAAAACTTAAATCGCTTATAACTTCCACATACATTATCCAATCTGTCCCAAACTTCATACAGTGATTGCTGGACGCAGCCTGAACGCGCACGTATAAAATAGTGATATCCACCTACAGCGCCACCTGCTGGTGGTCGGAAACGTCTTTTGTTTTCCACACCTCACATTTGATCAAACTTGTTAGACCCGATTCTTTATATTGGAAGCCCAAGAACAAGCTGGAGGAATCTTAAGTTAAACAAAGTATTTATTCGTGGTCACATGTGAAGTTTAGCCGTGCTGAACTCGGAGAGACAGAGCCCTCGCAGGGCCTCCATCAGAGAGAGCCCTGATATCTGGACACATTTCATATTTATGTCCACCTTTATCTCACAGAGGTTGTACCCAGGGCCGGGATGGGCCATTTTCTCAGTCCGGGAATTTAATTCAAATTCAGGCCACTCTGATATGGAGGAGGAATTCGAGTCCATGAAAAAAGATAAAACAAACAAAAAACATTCGTGTTCAGTCCGAAATGGATAGAAATCAACAAGAAAACAGATTCTTCCTTTCACATCAAAGCGTCGTGCCCGCGCGGTGTCCGGATAAGTGCTCATTGAAAATAGAACAGTCTATTCCCTGCACGGGCGTGAGCGGGCTCAGCTCACATTATAATAAATAGGAGGGGAAGGCTTGAACATGAAACATGATGCTGATTCCCGCGGATAGAACGCGCGTGCAGACTCTCCAGTAATTAAAAAAGGCAACTAAACACCCCAACGTGCTCGCGCTGCCCCTGCCCTGCCATACTGCCCCTGTCCCTGCGCACGCGAACCATGTACAATATTTGCATACAGCCCTTCTAAATAATTATATTTATTTTAATTGCATGTTTGAGATGCATTTAATAACAAATATCAAACAACAAATGTGATCGCCCCTATTTAATATTGCGTTAGTAACCACATGTGCGCGCCTGTGGGAATGCAGGCTACAGTTGATGAGGAGATAAAGCGTGATAAAGCGTTAAGCAATTGTTCATCAGAACTGGAATGTAAAGAAAGTGTTCGGTTCTTCTTTGAATACTGTATAGGAATACACTTCTAAATCATATAAATTGTGAGATTTTACATATTTAACAACAAAAGCTGTCAGATGACAGCAGGGCTGGACTGGCTATCTGGCCGTTCGGGCATATCCCGAACGGCCCTCCCGCGATTTGGGCCCTCCGGGCCCTCCGAGGGCCGTAAATAAAATATACATATATATATTATATTTTTTATTGACTGCGACGGTAAAAAAAAAATGACACGTCGGGGCCCATTGGATGTTTCTCCTGACGGACAGAGCGCTAGTCCAATGAGAATGCCTAACGTTGTCAAAGGCCCGCCCCTCCCTACAGGCCCACTTGACCCAAGTCATCATCATCATTAATAAACCCACGTTTAGCTGACTTCACTTGGCTATATGCGGCTAAAGCTCTGGTGGAAAGAGGACGCGAAATGGAGAAACAAAAGAATGACCATGACAAACGTAAAGAAAAGAGAAAACAAAAACCAAGAGACGACGCAGTAAAATGCGCTAAAATCACCGATATGTTTTTTAAAAGCACAAGCTCGAGCTCAGGTTCGGTTAGTGGGAGATGCGGAACCTGGCTGCTCGACCTCAGGTTGGGGCAGCAGTGGGGCCGCCGCCGGTACATCATCAACGAGCGCACAGGTGGTGGAGAATGAAAATGAGGAGGCGGAGGAGATGGTTCCAGCTGGGGAACCAGAGGAGGAGGAGACGGAGATAGGAGACGTGACCCAGCAGGGAGAGATGAGGTTAGAATTCATCTCAACACACCCGCTAGCCAATGCAGTGTAGCTATTGGGCGCTTCAGCGTTTCGTTTCCCATTGCCTGAAAGTTTGAAACCGAGACCAAGTTGTCATCCTGACTTCATCAAATCAGTCACAAACATACCCATTTGGTATATTTTTTTTGGTTTTGCTGTAGTGAAAAAAATGACGTGTCCGAGAAAAAAAACACAGACATAAGCACTATCTTAGGCTCTTTTGATCAGTCTCAAGCCGCATTACAGTTCATGCCTGGGGGGCGGGGGTTAACATTCCATTCAGTAAGCTCACTGACAGTATCTGTGGACTGGAGCTATTTTGAGCAATAAATAAAATAATTGAACCCAGGAAATTATTACTACATGTTTAATTTGATTCAGTAAGACTTAGAACATACAATAGTGTGTGTGTGGTGCTGGTGCTCCTTTTCTATACAGTGTTGTGTGTGTTGGTGAAATATTGCTTTGCTTATCCCTGGCTTGGGTCTGTGGGACCCATTTTCAGGTTTTGCTGAAGGAAAATGGTATGAATACTTTTTTCACAATGAGATTCACTGGCCAGGGCTCATCATCTGGAAAATAAAGTTAGTTATCCTCCTCTCTCTATCTCTTATCCTCAAAAACAAAGATACTCAGAACTTCACAAGCAGGATGAAGGGAACATGAGGGTGCACAGCAGCTTTTTTCCCCTCCTTTAGTCCCAGGTCCACTGGGCCAGAATATCTTCTATGTAACAAAAACATGAACACCTTACAAGGATTAAATGGAGGATTAATGATAATTAGACAGAAGTGTGTGTGTATATATATATACATATATGCGCGCTGGGCCCTCAGTGATCAAAAAGTGCCCGGGCCCTTTTCAGATGCCAGTCCAGCCCTGGATGACAGTTGAGTTGACATACAAACGTTCGCCACGTTATAGCCTATTTGATCAAATTCACAACCAGGCCTATTATCCATATCTCTCAGTAACCTACCAGCTTTTCTTGAGAAGATATCTGTCAATTTGGCACATTTGGCTGCCACCTGTCTTTTTTTTAGCTTAGCCCTCTCTGTTCCACCTGGCCTCTTTCTACCCTCCATCACTGACGCGCTCTGTTTCGCGCCATTGTTATTTAAAAGACGAGCCACATGGGCCAAACCATCTGAAACATTTGGGAGGAGAGAATTCCCTTACATGGTAGAACCTATTTAATCTGCTGTGATGCAGCAGGCGGCTGCGCTGCAATGGTGAATTTATGCAGACTACAGTTGAATTGATATTAATGCAAGAATAAGATAAGTGACAAAAATTAGTTACAACTATTTTCCCCATGGGCCAAGCAGCCTAGGTCGATGGTTTGGGCCGGGATAGGTCCCGGATAATACCATTGCCAAACCGGCATTGGTTGTACCTACATTTGACGATGCATCATTGAATACTTACTCATGCTGTGAGCAGGCCATCCACCGTCTTTGTCATGTTGTTTGGATGTGATAAGCGATGTGTGTGTGTGTGAGTGTTGTTTCAGGCGTGCATCTTCTGTACCAGACCTATCTGTCCTAAGAGCCGCTTTATCTGACCCAGTTATTTTATCCCGCTACGTCATCTTAAAGTGTTGGACATACATTTGCGTTGTATGAGCAGAGTGTAACGTACAAACTAGGAACATAGATTATCTAGAGAACTACAGAATATGAATACATAAAGTCTAAGAATAAAGCCAATTTATAACATTCCCCCTCTTGGCAACCTTAAAATGAGGTCGGAGTGTCATATTCTGTATTGTGTCACCCCTTTTAGCGGCAGCCAACCTAGCAGGGCCCCAAACTGCAAGTCCGCAGCCACTTTAAGGTGCAGCACGACCAGAGGAGATTTTTTGTCAACATTATGTAAGCATCAATGTGTAAGCTGTTTCTTCATTGCGTTATCAGCAGCAAGCAAGTCTTCATTGCACAGGCATGTGGAAAATATAATAAACAATTCTAATGCGTTAGCAAAAAACGTTTCTATCAGGAGTATTCCATCATTTTGCTCGGAACAGAACCTCTTTCCGAGAGGGTTAAGACCTTCATAACTCACTGATTATAACTCTGCAAATGAGCACATTTCTTAAAAACTATAAGTGTCACGCCTCTACGTGTATGCACGGACTACATGTATAAATATTTATATTATTCTGTGTGTATGTGGCCCCGACCCCATCTTCTGTGTAGAAAACTATATGTGGTTTGAACAGTGTCAAGGCCCTGCTCACCCATAAGTACCATTAACATTACCAGCAGGCTTGTCAACCCTTTGCAGCGGATAGGAGCGAAAACCCGATGGCTGAACCGGGAAAAATTCTCCTATGGCCCCGTTTCCACTTGGCGACCGACCACCTCATTACCGTTCAAAGTCTAAGGTCCCGCTCCAAACAGCCGAGTCACCCCACTGGCAATGGTTATACTAATGATTGGTTGATTTATACCCACATAATGATTAATCAGCTTAATGATTACATGAAATACAACAGATGAACAAATACAATTTTTTATGATGTCCACGTGACGAGTCGTGTAGTCTCTTCTGGTCCAATCCTGTCACTGCTTGGTGCTTGGTTCTCCTCATGGCTGAACATCAGTTCAGCATTCTGATCCGGACCTAATCTTGGAAGGAGAGGTCACCAGTACGTCACTTCCTGAGGGATCTTCAGCATCCCTTTTCCCTAACCAATCTTGTTTTTAGGACAATTTCAAGAGAGAATTTCCGCTGTGTTATGTTGACAGTGCTTGAAGATTGTGTGCTTGTTCAACCATCATCTTGGCATGATGGGCACGGCCTTCCAGAATTTCAGATGGACTCCCTGTCCGTTGCTTGGCTGTGAGTCCTGTAGTAGTTCTGAATCTGTGGATTAATAATTAGTCGGAGAACAAATCATGCAGCACACCAGAGCAATTTTCATTTGCCCTGTATCTTATACTCAGGACATGTCTTTCTTGTCCTCACTAGTGGGCACAGGTTCAGTCCTAGTGCCCAATTCATCATTTTTCTTATGTCCCCCAAACCAAAATAAAAACAACCAAATAAAATAAAATAAAATAAAATAAAATAAAATAAAATAAAATAAAATAAAATAAAATAAAATAAAATAAAATAAAATAAAACAAAACAACTGGCCAGTTGATATAACCCTTGTGTGCTCGTATAACTCAATGCAGTGCAGCGTTCCTGCAGAATTCAGTACCATCAATTTCCTTTTGCTGTGGAAAAACTTCAAATCATTTAGAGAACACATCACCACAGAGACACAACACAAAACAACACAAAACAAAGACAAAAGAAGACAAAAAAACACACACAGAATTTTGTTGGGAAAACTTGAGAAGCAATTAATTGCCGAACATCTCCACTGCAGTTTCTGCTCCTGTGTTGCTCTTTGTCAGTAGGTGAGGTTCCTCAGTCAGTGTTCTTTCGGTGGGATCTGGAGCATGAGTACAGCGAGTCTTGTGGCTCCAGTTACTCAGTCTGTCTCCTATCAACCATACCTTTACACAATCCGATGTATGCAGCTACCTTGTTTGGTCCCGTCCACAGAGGAGAGGACCAGTCACGTTTGTTGACTTTCTTTAGGACCCAGTTTCCTACTTCAACAGGTGAAGTATGGTGGTCCTGTTCCTTAGTGAGCATTTCTGTAACCTGTTGAGATATACTCATCACCGTGTTATTCAGTTGTTTCACTTATTCACACAAGTTTTCATACTGTCGTAGAACAGGGGGCGAGTCTGTTGGTGCAGTAGTAAATGGACAGAGTTTTTCTCTCCCTGTCCAGGCCTCATGTGGGACAACCTGACAACATTCATGGTGGCATCTGGAGTAAATCTCAGGTTAATTAACATCATAGAGAGAGCTTCAGCCCAAGTTAACTTTGTGTCTGCACAGAGTTTGTTGGGCCTTTTTGATGGTTCTTATTTGCTCTTTCCACTCGTCCTTGTGAAGCTGGGTGATAGACTTCACCGAGCTTATGTCCAGTTCCAAACATCTGTTACATTTCTCTTAGTTCTTCATAAGAGAAGTGAGTACCATTGTCTGATCTTATCACTTCTGGTACCCCAAATATTGGAATAATTTCTCTTGTAATCCATTTAATGACTTATTTCTCTTTTTCATTGTCTTGCCTTCCAGTTGGAGCAGCTGCTCCTTGAGTTGATGTAGATGTTTAACAGGGCGCCGGCTGAGCTCACAAAAATTTTTCTTATAAACGGATTAATCTTCCTTTTCCAATCAGAGCAGCTCAGACCTCTAATTATTTAAAATGTTCTAAAATTCTCAGTTTGTTACTATGGTTGAGTGGCATCTCTTTAACTGTAAACAGAATTTTATTTCTATTTCACCCATTCTATCCAATGCTATACTGTTTAATTCAATTATCATTTATCTGCAGGGTTAGAAACTGCTAATCATGTTGATATATTGTTTCTCTTGTATGGCTCTCTGGTCACTGTGGCTGTTTTTGAATGCGTCATAAAAACAAAACTTATCTTGTCTTGTTATGAATCAGTCTCACTGCAGCTGTCTTTAAATGTCTTTCAGAGTGTTCCTCTTTAAGAAAGCTATTGGTGATATCTGACTCCTGTAGCGCCTTTTGTTGTGTTTTTGTTAATATCCTAATAATCTAACCTATTTTAAACCTCTCTATAAAGCACTTTGCTGCTTTGTTAAGAGAGCATTTTAATTGTTTCATAGATCTGCTGCAGTTAAATAGTTAAATGGTATATGGATATTGATCACTATCAACTCAGAATTGGTGAAGAGAGGCAGAGGAGACCTATTTAGATCAGCTAAATTTTTGGAGTTATGTTAATATGATCTCTAAAATAATAACGGCTAACCTTTACTGCTTTAAGATGATAACCGGCTGTTTGACACCTGACTGTCTGGCCTTGCTGTTAAATCCTGATTGTTCAACCTATGTCACATGGTCTGACTGTCTGATCTCAGTCCTGCTTCAGGTGGAAATCATAAAGTCTCACTTTGTAGAACATTTGTTTTTGTTCCAACAGCTTTTCAATCAAAGGAGGAAATATTCTGAACGCTCTGCTTGTGTAAATCTTATTTCAGCAACAACTTGTATGAATGTCTTGTTTTCCTGGATTTATTTTGGACATTTTATTGCTTCTTATCTCTTCACTGCGATTCTTGCATTGAAAAGCTGTTTTCAGTTTATCTAAGTACTTTGGTATCTCTCCTAATCATATTCATGTTAAAATAACTAGATGTAGTTCTTGTGCTCTTAAAGTACCGGCCAGTGATCACTCAGAGTCTGTAGATAAACGTATTGTTTGGACTGTCCCTGCTCTCAGGCTGAATGAGAGAAGAAAAAGCAGGGTTGAGATGAGACACTCTTAGGGTGATAGTATTTTATGACAAAGAGAACAACTAATAACATTATGGAGCAGCTTGGAGGTTATCAGTTATCTGAAAAAGTGTTTGGAGCTTTTAATCTGTGTGATTCATTATTTAGCCAATCTTTAGTTAGAAACTTTGCTTTCAGGCCAAGTTTCCAACTCTGTTGATCTTTTTTCCTTATAGGTCTCTTATTAGTGCGTTGATGCTGAAAAAAAATTATTAACTTCTGTCAATGAACCTTTGGGAAAAAAAAATAAAAGATGTTACTTTGATGCTAGGTTAATTTGGCTTGTTGCTCTTGTGATTGTTAGTTTGGAGTTAGATTGATATTAGTTTTATTGCTAATGCCATAAATGCTATTTTATTGTTAATTTAGAGCTAGGTTAATGCTCAACCTGTTTTGATGTGACTCAAGCTAAAGGTGTTGCCCCAACTTTTGCCCTAACCAGATGCTTCCAATCGGATCTATTCATAGACAACAATGCACATCACAGCTCTGTAAATTCTAACCAATGAAGTATTAACACACCTCTAAGCACAAGATTTTATTAAGTCCTGGGACGCCCTATTGTAGCATTTGATGGGAGCCAGAGGCCTGATGCCAAGAATTCTGGTTTGGGTAGGGGTGGGGAGGGGCTTGATTTTGGAGGAGGGTAAGTATTGTAATCATACTGAGGAATCCCCCGTACTTGGTGTGCGTACTGTTGGGCCCGACCTTGTTTGGCCCCATGGCTGTAGCCCCTGCATTGATAGCATCGATCATTACTTCTTCAGGTGAGTTTGACCCTGTTGTGGTGGTTTCCTCTTCCCCTATTTCTGAATGGAGGTGGGTATGGGTATGGCCCATAAGAAGCAGGTGGATGGTGTGATTGCATAGCAGGAGGAGGGGCCTGCTGAGATATTTGTTTAACATAAGCCTTGTTATGATTTACCTTTTCTCTTATTTCTTTCAATTGTGATTTTGCCACTTGTACCTGCAAGGAAATTATTTCCTTTTTCTCTTGTTCCCGTTCTTCGATTTCATTATCAATGTATTGAGTGACATGGGCAGCCCATAATGCATATGTCAAGTTTGTTAATCCAACCACTTGTTTCAGCGTAGATTGCACAGAGGGAGACAGTGATCCTTCCACAGCTCTTCTAAATAGCGTCTCAATGGTTTCACTTACGGCTGGATCTTCACCAGTTCTATCCTGCCATAGCTCTCTTACCCGGAGTAAATAGGCTGCCCCTCTCTCATCTCCATTCGGTGGTAGTCGACACAGTTCAGCTGACCTCATGTGTACAGGGAACTTTTCTCGTATTAGTGGCCATAACAAGTACACAAGCTGATGTAGGGGCGTACTGTCTAGGGCCGTATCAGTTTGGCAGCGTTGCTCAATTTCTTTCAACATGCCCAATGACGTGCATGAGGCAAATACTCGTCTGAAATCACCTAGGGCTGGAACTATTCCAGCACATGCTTCTAGAAATGCCTTAATCCATGGTGTGCCCCCTTTATTTATGTCTGGTAACTGGGATTTAATCATTACAGTGTCCTGCAAGGAAAATGGATTATACGTGGTAGTAGTGCGACCATCACCTGTAGATGCCATTACCAATGGCATCTGATGATGACTGCGGCGGATGTCTGTGCGAGAGTGAACATTACCACTATCTGGTTTCTGAGCAGGGACATGTTCAGTACGATTTGTCCACTCACTCGGTCTGTTTTGCTCAAACACAGAAGTCAGGCTATTTACTGAGGGACCACCATTTGCAGCCCCTGATCTATTCATGTAGATAGGTTCAGATGGTGCTTGATTGGGTTTCTTTTGACCGTGATTCAAATGTGTCAGTTAAGTTGGACGGAGGCATCTTATCTTCTTGTGTAGTAGGATGTGTCTCTGGAGAAGATAACGTCTTGACTGGCATTTGATGTGGTAGTTGTGCAGAGGACTGTCTCTGAATAGAGAATTTTGCCAGAAATATTTCTGCTTTTTTCTGCCATCTAGTCAAGGTGTCAAATAATGCCGATCCCAAAGAGCGGGATTTACATGTTTTCCACTCATTGATCATTTTTTGTGACATATTCCAATGTTTTCAAATGTGTTTATACTTTACATATCAGCATTCAATGTGACCATCAGACAGTAAATTTATACTTTGATTTTTACTGATCAGGGGACATCTTATTTCAGACAACCTAATTTAGCTTTTCCAATGTGCAGAAATTTCTCATATATTCATATATAAGAGGTTTTTCTGCTCACCTTTTTTCGAATTGTCTGAACAAAGTGACCCCCTCAATCAGCTCCGGCAGTCCTCCCTCGGAGTCAGTCCAATTCACGGGGTCGCGGCACCAGCTGTTAGACCCGATTCTTTATATTGGAAGCCCAAGAACAAGCTGGAGGAATCTTAAGTTAAACAAAGTATTTATTCGTGGTCACATGTGAAGTTTAGCCGTGCTGAACTCGGAGAGACAGAGCCCTCGCAGGGCCTCCATCAGCGAGAGCCCCGATATCTGGACACATTTCATATTTATGTCCACCTTTATCTCACAGAGGTTGTACCTACATTTGACGACGCATCATTGAATACTTACTCATGCTGTGAGCAGGCCATCCACCGTCTTTGTCATGTTGTTTGGATGTGATAAGCGATGTGTGTGTGTGAGTGTTGTTTCAGGCGTGCATCTACTGTACCAGACCTATCTGTCCTAAGAGCCGCTTTATCTGACCCAGTTATTTTATCCCGCTACGTCATCTTAAAGTGTTGGACATACATTTGCGTTGTATGAGCAGAGTGTAACGTACAAACTAGGAACATAGATTATCTAGAGAACTACAGAATATGAATACATAAAGTCTAAGAATAAAGCCAATTTATAACAAACTCCTCCTACAGTTTTCATACTAAAATCTTCAAACTTGGCCAGGTTACTCTTAAGCTAGGGGGGAAGAAAACTCTTGAGAAACTTTTCCAAACTCTGAACGGTGTGGGAGCGGCCAGGCGGTGAAAATCGTGTGATGGTGTTTGTGATTTGAAAGCCTTATCATCCTCGCAAAGTCATGAAACTTGGCACACACGTCCACCCTGACAACCTCGTACGTACAAAGGGTATCGTGTGTGGGCGGATATAAATGGCTCAGTGGTGCCCCCTAGAAAATTTCAAAAACCCCTCCGCATTGGGGTTATGATGTGCTCGTACGTACGCAGAGGGTATGGTGCGTGTGGGCAGAGCTGCAGCTCCAGCATCCAGCGCATGCCCAACGTACGCCATCTCGGTCCTGCTCACAGCTGCTTGCAGCTTTCTAGTTGACTGTTGTAGCTGAGGAAGAAGCCTCATGTGTTTTCATTAATGCTGGTTTTTTGGAGTTTATGCCTTTTTACCAGTTCACTTTCCTACCAGGGGCTGTTGTTTCCTCTTGACAAATTCCCACAATTCATAGTAGTCTTTGCCGAAACCCGGGATTGAACCAGGGACCTTCAGATCCAGACCTTCAGATCCAGCTAAAATGGCAGCTTTCATTCGGAAAGTAAAACAAGGAGCTCGCTCCGATGAGCGTCGACGACAAAGCTGGGGAGCCAGATAAAGGCCACAAAAATTGATTGTTGTAGCCTCCAGTGTTTTCATTAATACAGGTTTTTTGAGATGACTCCTTTTTTACCAGTTTAATTTCCTACCATGGACTGTGTTTCCCTCTTGACAAACATCCACAATTCATCATAGTCTTTGCCAGAATCTGGGATTGAACTAGGGACGTAGAGATCTTCAGTCCAGCACTCTCCCAACTGAGCTATTTCGACTACATAATGACAGTTTTCATTTGGAGAGTAAAACCAGGAGCTCGCTCCGTGGAGCGTAGCAATTGTTGCACCAAATGAAGCAAATGTGATGCATCTCTTCTGTATATAATAACACTAATGTATGTGTTGTACATATGTGTGTTTAGTACCTCTTTAAAGATTCTGAGTAATTTACCCATGAAACAATAATAATTTAAAAACAATGTGAAAAGTTTTGGTTTGTCATTCATATTTTCTGTGCTTGGTGTAATAAAGAGGGTGCTTGTGTTACTTCAGGTGTTTTTATTCAAGAAAAGTAGTTTTTGCTCAGTAGAAGGGTTCAAACGGTTTCTTTTTTTTTTTTTACACAATTTCTCCAGTCAGGTTGCAGCATGCTTCGAAGCTTCGGTGTTGGAGGTAACGTCATCACCTGCAGCCACATGGCCCTTTGTGGAATAGTTTGGACATGCCTGCTTTCTCTGGAGAAGACAAACTGGCACAAAACAAAGGGGAATGAGGAATGCAGAATGCATATATGCGTTTAAGGAGGTGGGGAACAGGTGGAAACAATCAGGGAAGACAGTTAGACCAGCAGGAGAACACAAGAGGAAGGGGCAAGTCACCTGAAACAAGAGGAGAGATAAATTTAAAAATAAAATAGGAATCCACAAGACAACATACACAAAACAAAAACTTAACATGACTGGATTCCCTGGACATGACAGTAATAAAAGGAAAAAGATTCATACCTGTGAAAAAAATACTGATCATTAAAATGTGTAATATGTGTGACGCACCTCTGCATTCCACTGAGGAATGGTCTTTAATGTGGTTATCCATTGTTGGTTTTGCAGCCTTGTATCTGCTGAAGGGACAGTGAAATAGTCCACTGTTGGTTCTTTTCGTCACCGTTGGTTTGTCACCATCTAACTGAATACTAATGTGTCTCTACACATCAGAGGGGGAAAGAATACACATAAAAGTAATAATTAGAAATCCACAAGACCACAAATATGAAATAATTTTTTAAAAACAAATTTTGATTCATTTCATTTCACGGATGCTGAAGAGCATGGATGAAGCACAGGTAACTGTCTGCTAACATGAGGAGGACTTTCAAAATTTGATTTATGCTCATTTTTACCCAATAGGTCACATGACCTGGAAGCTATTATGCTAAAATGCTAATATTTATTTAAAAAAAAACGAGTGTAGGAGCATAGTAATAAACTTGTTTTATGAGACACACATATTTTTCTTTTGTAATAGAAAATTGACTGTTCTGGTTTATTTTGAAAACCGGAAGTTACCACATGCTGTTGAAAGTTAGCGCTGAGTTTCTCAGTCTTCTCCGTGGTGTAAGCTAAGAACACAGTGTATCGTCATAGAGAGCATGGCATATTTTAAAATGAAAAAAATGTTACTTCCTTCCTTGTCTGTCACAAATATTGCAAAATAGCACATAAATCCCATTTTGCACATTCCATTTTGCAAACTGCAATACTCTTCTTCACCAGAGAATGGCTCTGTCTTCACCAATCTACTTCTTCTCCTCCACACATTCTTCTTCTGCGGTTCAATGTGTTGTTCAGCCCTGCCCCCTCAACGCTGAGCTCCACCCCGATCTGCGGTCTGCAGTCAGGGGCTACTCGTAGATATACTTGGACAATCCACAGCTATTTACGATCATGGTGTCATACACATTAAACTCACTGTAACACAACAGTTATGTCAAATACCAGTGGCTATTTGCTATAAAATAAGATCATCTATAGAGTTTGTTAGCTGACAGTGGTGATATTAAACATTCACAACCGTGAGGGATCATGGGAAATTCTAATTCCAGCCTATTGTAAGCAAACAATGTCAAAAGCTCTTTTAGGAGATTTTGATGCATTTAAAGGATAAGACCGGTTTTTTGACATTGGGCCCTTAATTTCACATTATAGCATGATGTTCTACTCACCCCTGCTTGTTGTTTGTCATTTGGAGCTGTTCCGAAGATATTCGCGAGGCGTCTGGCTGCTCTCTTGAGATATTCGGCCATGAAACGGTTTCCTATGGGCAAGCTCATACAGGCACAAACTATGCTGTTTATAATTTATTAATTACTCTACACTAGCACTGATAACGTGGAGGTGCGTCGCTTACTTAAAAAAATCCGGGTTATTGTAATTTTGATTTTTTTGTCGTAAAGTGGGTGTTACTGACGTCATCGTCGTGCTACTGCCACAGGCAGCCCACAGACCTGCTGCCTATTTATTCATTCGGCTAAAATTCAAAATTAGTAACCCGGATTTTTTTAAGTAAGCGACGCACCTCCACGTTATCAGTGCTGGTGTAGAGTAATTAATAAATTATAAACAGCATAGTTTGTACCTGTATAAGCTTGCCCATAGGAAACCGTTTCATGGCCGAATATCTCAAGAGAGCAGCCGGACGCCTCGCGAATATCTTCGGAACAGCTCCAAATGACCAACAACAAGCAGGGGTGAGTAGAACATCATGTTATAATGTGAAATCAAGGGCCCAATGTCAAAAAACCGGTCTTATCCTTTAAGTCATTCTCTTAAATGTTTTAACTATCAAAGTTAAAATGAAGCTTCTTTAAATGTATTTTTTTTCCAATAAAGTCTAAAAAGCAGCAAATCATGGTGTGACAAGGGCTCTTTCCCATCATGCATTGCTCCCTATGGAATTGCCGAATCCATTCTACTGTTTTGAGTATTCATATTATTGTATTGAGCAATGAGTTCTATCACAGAAATATGCTGCTTCTCTTACACTTCCTCCTACAATGACGCAAAATGATGATTTTTGCGTCATTGTATGAGGAAGTGTGAATACGGATTTCTCCCGTCTCAGGGGGAAATGAGAGAGTGTTGCATGACCATTCAAAAGTATGACTGGGTTTCTAACAATGCAAAGCCTAATGCAAATGGGTGGAGTGTCCCTTTAAGTAGCATTATAGGCATAGATCAGTTTGTTTAGTGAGTCTTTCCAGTAACTCTTCTGTTTCTAAGTGAGTATTTTTCACATCTGGATCAAAGTCCAGTTAAACCGCTCAACTTGCCCATTTCTTTGTGGGTGATATGGACTGGTTCTTTAGCCTGCAACCCTACAGTACTCTTTCAACTGGGCAAAAAGCTGGCTCTCGAATTCACCATCTTGATCATGGTGAAGTCTCTGGGGGAAGCCAAACTTTAAGGCATAGTCATTAAAGATTTGGTCCGCCCTGTTTTACCAGACTTGTTTGTAGTGGCATAAGACTGGGAAAAATGTGTAAAATGGTCAACAATAACTAGTACATACTCATAACCACCTTTACATTTGTCCAAGTGTAAAAAGTCAACTGAGACAAGTTCAATAGGTTGAGTCGTAACTATGTTTGTGAGCGGAGCTCTAGTCTCGCGGCTTGGTTTCTTGTTTTTAAGACACACACACTTCCTCTTTACATAGTCCTCTATTTCTTTTTGCATGAAGGGCCAGTAAAAACGGTCCTGTACCAGAGAAGTAGTCCTTTCTACACCATGGTGACCTGTTTCATCATGCAGTTCTTTTAACACCGTGGACCTGTGCTTCTCAGGTAGCACAAGTTGCTTTCTGATTGTTGTTTATCTATATAAAACACCTCTGTCATCAAACTGTAACTTGTCCCATTCTCTAATAAGACGTACAACTTGTGGACAAAGCTGTTTTAGTTCTGAACCGGAAGGTTTTGTCTCTGCCAGCTTATATTGTATAATCTGACCAATAATAGAATCAGTCTCTTGGTCTAGTTTGAGCTGTCCTACAGTTAGTGTCCATAGGCATGCTCACTGACACTGTGGCACACTTGGCTGAAATACCCATAGACCAGGCTGCACTTGACACGTGTATCAGCAAGCAGCAAGTTCTGCAACCCATCTACACCCTGTATCATTCTACTTTGCTGTCAACAAAACATAAGTAAGCGGATTGTTGTCGCTAAACACTGAAAAATGGTGCATAGTAATCGCGGAAATTGTCCGTAATCGCCCATTTAAGAGCTAGAAATTCCAACTTTCCAGAGTGTAAGTTGTAATTTTTCACAGCTGCAGTGAGAGTTCTAGAGCCATATGCTATATTGAGTTTGCCATTTTGCCTTTGATACAATATAGCTCCTAATCCCTGGTTAGAGGCATGTGTATATAAGATAAAGGGCTGTGTAAAATCTGGAAAACCAAGAACCGGAGGCTGAACTAAACCACTGAATAGGAGTACTTGAGGGCACAGCGTTATTCTGTCTCATTGTCCTTTTTCTTGTGTGCTGCTGTTTTCTGTTTTCAAAAGAGCTTTAACCAAGTCATACAGGGGACTAGCAATACGAGAGAATTCTTTGATGTATTGCCTATAGTAGCTTAACAGTCCCAGTATTGCTCAGAACAGTACCTGGCTGCTTGCTTTTCAGGGCCCACACTGCTACTGTATCTGCTGGGTCCATTTTGCTTCCCTCAGCAGAAATAATCCTACCTTGGTACCTCACCTCAGGTTTGCATAATTCACACTTTTGTGGTTTAAGTTTTATTCCATTGCTTCTGAGGTGTCACAGTACTCTCCTGACATCCTCAACATGGTCCTTAAAAGTCCTGCTGAACACGAGAATGTCATCCAATTCATAAAGGCCCTCTGCTCTCTTGGGACATAAACCCCTGGTGATATGCCTTACCCAGGTCCAGTAGCGAGAAGATTGTGTTCCCCCCAGGTTATCCTTCACGTCCTGTACCCAGGGTATGGGGTGTCTGTCTGGGTGTGTCTTGCGGTTCAGTTCTCTATAATCAATACATAAGCGCAGTGAACCGTCTTTTTTTCTGACACAAACAACAGGAGACAAGTAGGCGGAAGTAGACTTTTCCACCCATCCCTGTGCTATCAAGTCCTGTAAATAATCCTTCATCTCCCTATACAGTGGCTTTGGTACAGAGAGATATGTTTTCGAAACTGGCTCTGTGTCTTTTAACAAAATGTCCATTTGCAGATTCTTTACACATCCTATGTCATCATCTGTTTTTGAAAATTATGCTGATTCCTCTCTTAGCATTTGCTGAACAGTCTTTCTTTTGTTTTCATCCAGATGAGACAGGTTAACAGGAGGGTCCCATTGCTCACTGGTAGGGGTGTATTCCGTGGACATGGATCTTGTTGACGGTAGCAGACGGGAGGTCTTTTTTAAAGATGTTGGCGGGATAGACAGACCCCACTGACTGTACAGTACCAATGATGGTTCTCCCTGATAGTATAATGTCATGGTTGGTAGGGTTCTGTACACTAACAGTAATCTCTGGAATAGACCCTTTTTTTACTGAAACTAACGTGTCACAAAACTTTAGGCCACATATGTCAAAGTCAAGGCCCGCGAATTAATTATCACCAGTCCTGGATGGTATTTAATTACTATTAGAACCGGCCCGCAGGCCACAGCCGCCCGCTGGTGTTTTGCACGCACCAACACTACATTCCCCACAATGCAACGGTAGCCTGTGAAGTCACTGCAGCGCGTACAAGCGGCTTAATTATTCATCAGCAGTCAGAGCAGAGATCAACTTTCAGCTACCCCCCTCCTCAAAAATGGCTAAACGTAAGGTGGACGCTGAGAACAGGGGGTTTCAATGCGATTTGAAACCCCATGTCCTTTTCTTTGAAGGAAGTTCGTTTTTGTCTGTTTGCCTGTTGAAAATGTTTTCACTTGAAGTTACTGACAGAGCCATAACAAAATATTGCTTTATTAATTTAATCATTAAATAATATACAGTGTGTTAGGTCTTGGTTCAATAGGCTATGTGCAATCATTTCAATATGTTTTAATAAACATTGAACCAGTCCGGCACTCGGCTTGTAACAAATTTGTTTTTTTGGCCCTCGGTGTATTTGACTTTGACATCCCTGCTCTAGGCCGTCCGGCCACTGTGGATTTTCACACGTTTCAAAATTCAGTGTAATGTCCTCTTTAAATGTCTTAGCCCGCACTCCACATTCAATAAACACTGAACTCTGATTGGGCACAGTCACTCTCCTTTGTTGTTTTCACGTTGTACTCCCGATGTGTTTGTCCCACACTAACTGCTTTTATAAAGGTCATGGCTTTAGTTTTCTTAAGATGGTGGAAAGCTAATTTAACTGCTTTAAGAAGTTTCTCTTTTTCTCCTGAGTTAGTCCCATCTTTCATACTTTCTGAAACCAAGTGCTCGATAACATTAAACCCAATAATTGGACACTGCTGCTGGCTACCTTTAAGCACTAGAACAGGTATGAGTAACTCAGAGTCACTGGCTGTAAGTTTAAACGGTATCTCAACCCACCCCACATATGGTATCTGTACCATTGGCTGCTTCAAGATGGAGGGGTTCATGCAGGTTGATAAGCTCACTTACCTTTCTCAGTGGTACCTCAGGTAAGTTAATGTCTTTCCACTACTCATTTACAGCACAAACCTGTGAGCCAGAGTCCCAAAGTGCTTCAACCCTTTTGTTGTCTAAAAAAAACCCTAATCAAACATTTTCTTCCCACAAGGTAGTTTCATTTCGACTGGTTTTTCAGAAAACTTCCTACCCCCTTGTGAACGCTACCACAGGTGTAGGGCTTACATTTGGTTTTGTGTAATGGCCTTTGACACTTGTTGAAGCAGTAAGAGGCACTCTTACACACTGAACAACATTTTAAACTCTGAATTTCAGATCGTATAGTACAACCGTAACAACACTGGGACCTATCAGTGTCACTGGTCACACCACGTCCCGTTGGAGTGACCGCTTCTAGTTTAAAGGATTACCTCTGGCTGGTTTCACTGGCCTCTGTGCTTTACAGCCTGCTCTAAAATGCTCACTGCTCCCACACCTGAAACGATGCTGACAAAACTCCTCACCTGTCTGAATGCAAGCACAACACCTTGCACCCCTCAGCGGTGCATTAAAGTACCGCTGAGGGGCGAAGCGCTGTTGGAACTGGGCAGTGCCTCTTATCAGTGCTGAACCTGGTGCTGGATACTATGGTTAAAAAGCTGCGGGGGAGCGTTGAGAGTAGAAGTGCTGAGCAGATGGGTCCAGCTGGTACGACGGGTGAGGCGTAAAGGTAGGCGCTGGGCAGTGGTCCTCAGGTCCTCCGCTGGTGGGCGGCGTTGTGCTTGTAGACTTTTGCATAGTCTTGCCCCTAGAGCCCCTAGGCTCTGGAATAACCTTCCCTGGCACATTCGATCTGCAGGATCTTTTGAGGCTTTTAAATCCTCCTTAAAAACACACTTTTTCTCCCTGGCTTTTAATCATATTTAAGTAGACTCTTGGCTGATAACCTTGATTTGTTTCATATCTTTATTTTATTTATTTGAATGTATTTTATTTGGACTTATTTTATTCTATTTTATTGCACTGTGTTTTAGTATCTATTGATTTTAACTGCTTGGAACGGTAGCATTATCTGAGTCACTTTTACCTATAATGCAGCTTTTATCTTGTACAGCACTTTGGTCAACCTCGGTTGTTTTTTAAATGTGCTCTATAATTAAAGTTTGAGTTGAGTTGAGTTGAGTCTCTCTGATTTGCGACACTTCAGTTCGCTGGTCCTTTAAAAGCACCATCTCAGACCGCATCTCTGACAGCAGATCTGGCAGGGTGCTTTTCATCTGGCACTGGGGTGTCACTGGGGTGGACAGCATTCACAGTGGCTGCTCGGTGGGGGACAGCATGGTTCTTTTTATTTTGTCGTTCCTTTTCATTCGCACATGCTAAATTCACTTTCTCCAACAAAACCTCATCAGACGTGGTGGGCTGAAGAAGGTAGGGCTGCATGTCACTCTTAACATTGTCACTCTGTAAACCTGTTAGGATGGTGTGCATGAACAAACTCTGAACCAGGGCTGGATCATATTTTAGAGACCTGACTCGGCTTCTTGGGATCCGAAGAGAATCTTCTGACGAAGGTCCATGGCTCTCAGAACGAAGTTATGTGGGGTCTCCTTACTGTTCTGAAGCTCCGATGAAAGCTGCTTATACAGTTCAGTAGCCCCTCCCTCCTGATAATGAGACCTTAGGATCCTCCGCAGGGCAAAGGAGCGTAAGATAACTATTGCCTTCCAGGTAACTTCTTAACTGCAGACCTGGCGTGATGGCTCGAATCGCTGCATCACTTATTTTGTCTTCATGGTAGCCTTTACTGAGTCCACTCTCAATCTGCCTGGCGAAACTAGAAAATGTGAGCTTGTCTTTCTTACCAGGCTCCCCTATTTGGCCTGATATCTTAAAGTCCTTGCGGTAAATGGAGCTATCTGGGGACGCTGAAGCTTGTTTCTGTATTCATGTGCTTTGTAGGCTCCGTTTCTTACTCATTAGCTGATGTATAGCTTCCTCTTTTGCTTGAAGTGTGGTCCGTAGTGCATTTACTTCTTTTTGCAGATCTTCTCTCTCTTCAATTTCACCTGCTGGCTCTAACTCTGTCATTTTTGCATTTTCAATCAAGTCCTTAATACTGAGCAAGTGAGACATTCCCTCATCTTCTAGCTCAGCTAACTCAGCCCTTTCAATATGGATTATGACAAGCGCGATATATTTTATTTTCAAAATGTATAGTGTCAATAAGATTGTTACAGAATTGGTTGGTCTTTAACTTTTCATCTACTGCCATTATTGGGTTAAAACTGGGACACGTATTTGTAGTTCCAATGCTGGATGTGGTTGTAGTTTCAGTTTTATTAGTTACTGTCCTTTGAATCAATGTTGACGTCAAAGTATTAACTTGAGTGTGAGCCCTCAAACAGAGACCTTTGTGAAAAAATCAACTTAACCTTCACTAAAATTGTTGTTGACACTCATAAAAATGGATTAGCCATGGTCCATACATCTGTTTTAGGCACATCAAGCAGTAAACATAATGTGATTATCCCTCATTGTGTTGAAAGAAAAAAAAAAAAGACACATCTTCCATCAGATTGCATGCAAGAATGGTTTGGGATGGGGGCTTCCTCTACTGTGGTCAGAGTAGCTGAGTGAGCCAATTTATAATAAATATAATATAATATATAATAATAAATATTTCCTGTTCCTTTGTCAAGGCCATGCTGAAAGTCTCAGCTTTCTGTGAGACTGGAAAACACCTGTAACTTCTGGTTTCCAGCCAAAATAAACCACTGGGTAACATAATAGCCCCGCAAACAGTCATATTTATGAAGCCCCTTCACTGTAACATGGAGAGATCCTTCAATATGTGGCCCTAATTTGTTTGTTGAGGCTAAAAGAACCCAATTAACATATTGGTTATCAATTTAAAAAATAAGTTATAACAGGGTGCTGGTTAGCTCAATGGGTTGAGCAGGCATCCCATGTTCAGAGGCTCCTCGACGCAGCTGTCTCCGGTCCGAGTCCTGGCTCAGGGTCCTTTGCTGCATGTCCTTTCCCTCTCTCTTGCTCTCTGCCCCCATATCCTGTTTATCAACTTTCCAATAAAGCCCATTAGTGCTGAAAAAAGTTGTTATGAATAAATGTGTGATATTTTCAGAGCTCACTGCAGTTTGGACTCATGTGTGGGTAAGGATTAGTGTCATAATGGAATAATGAGAATATAATTTGCTTTATTTACAGTAATGGTTGAAAAAAGTTAATTCTGTGAAGATCACCTTATCATATTCAGTTATAGGGTCCGGGAGTGCTAACACCACTGCTATCATCAAGAAAGCTTCATAGAGAGCATAATAATTCAATTCAATTCAATTTAATTTCAGTTTTATTTATAAAGCGCCAAATCACAACAAATGTCATCTCAAGGTACTTCAAAGATACAATACATTTTAAGCCAATTACAATCTAAAACATTATAATGCAATCATCATTCCAAATTAGTACAATTCTTACAAAGCCAATAAAAAAAAAAAACAGTTACCTCCATCCATCCATCCATCCATTATCTTCCGCTGCTCCGGGGATCGGGTCGCGGGGGCAGCAGCTTCAGCAAAGAGACCCAGACGTCCCTGCAGCTCTTCTGGGGGGACCCCGAGGCGTTCCCAGGCCAGCCGAGAAACATAGTCTCTCCAACGTGTCCTGGGTCTTCCCCGGGGCCTCTTCCCAGTGGGACGGGCCCGGAACACCTCACCGGGGGGGCGTCCAGGAGGCATCCTAACCAGATGCCCGAGCCACCTCATCTGACTCCTCTCGATGCGGAGGAGCAGCGGTTCTACTCCAAGCCCCTCCCGGATGACCGAGCTTCTCACCCTATCTCTAAGGGAGAGCCCAGACACCCTGCAGAGGAAACTCATTTCGGCCGCTTGTATTCGCGATCTTGTTCTTTCGGTCACTACCCAAAGCTTGTGAACATAGGTGAGGATAGGAACATAGATTGACCGGTAAATCGAGAGCTTCTTCTTCTGGCTCAGCTCCTTCTTCACCACGAAGGGCCGGTGCAGAGCCCGCATCACTGCAGACACCGCACCGATCCGTCTGTCAATCTCCTGCTCCATTCGTCCCTCACTTGTGAACAAGACCCCGAGATACTTGAACTCCTCCACTTGGGGAAGGATCTCATTCCCGACCCGGAAAGAGCATTCCACCCTTTTCCGGCCGAAGACCATGGTCTCAGATTTGGAGGTGCTGATTCTCATCCCAGCCGCTTCACACTCGGCTGCGAACCGCTCCAGTGAGAGCTGAAGGTCACGGCCCGACGACACCAACAGACCCACATCGTCCGCAAAAAGCAGAGACCCGATTCTGAGGTCGCCAAACCGGACCACCTCAACGCCCTGGCTGCGCCTAGAAATTCTGTCCATAATAATTATGAACAGAATCAGTGACAAAGGGCAGCCCTGACGGAGTCCAACCCTCACAGGAAACATGTCCGACTTACTGCCGGCAATGCGGACCAAACTCTGACACCGGTCATACAGAGACCGAACAGCCCATATCAAAGAGTCCGGCACTCCATACTCCCGGAGCACCCCCCACAAGAGTCCCCGAGGGACACGGTCGAACGCCTTCTCCAAGTCCACAAAACACATGTAGACCGGTTGGGCGAACTCCCATGCACCCTCCAGGATCCTGCGGAGGGTATAGAGCTGGTCCACTGTTCTACGGCCAGGACGAAAACCACACTGCACCTCCTGAAGTCGAGATTCGACTATCCGGCGGATCCTCCTCTCCAGTACCCCCGAAAAGACCTTACCAGGGAGGCTGAGGAGTGTGATCCCCCTATAGTTGGAACACACCCTCCGGTCCCTCTTTTTAAAGAGGGGGACCACCACCCCGATCTGCCAGTCCAGAGGCACTGCCCCCGATGTCCACGCGATGCTGCAGAGGCGTGTCAACCAAGACAGCCCCACAACATCCAGAGCCTTGAGGAACTCAGGACGGACCTCATCCACCCCCAGGGCCTTACCACCGAGGAGTTTTTTGACCACCTCGGCAACCTCAGCCCCAGAAATGGGAGGCCCCACGTCCAAGCTCCCCAACTCTGCTTCCTCATCGGAAGGCGTGTCGGTAGGATTGAGGAGCCCCTCGAAGTATTCCCCCCACGACTCACGACGTCCCTAGTTGAAGTCAGCAGAGCATCGCCCTCACCATACACGGTGTTGACGGTGCACCGCTTTCCCCCCCTGAGCCGCCGGATGGTGGACCAGAAACTCCTCGAGGCCGTCCGGAAATCATTCTCCATGGCTTCCCCGAACTCCTCCCAAGCCCCAGTTATTGCCTCAGCAACCGCCGAGGCTGTGTTCCGCTTGGCCTGTCGGTACCCATCAGCTGCTTCCAGAGTCCCACTGGCCAAAAAGGCCCGATAGGACTCCTTCTTCAGCTTGACGACACCACTGGTGTCCACCAGTGGGTTCGGGGATTGCTGCCACGACAGGCACCGACCACCTTACGGCCACAGCTCCGGTCAGCTGCCTCAACAATTGGACTACTGTAATTCTTTATTATTGGGCTGTCCCACAAATTCTCTGAAAAGCCTTCAGCTGATCTTGTGTTTCCCTGTCTCAAACAGGTATCCTTTGAATGGTGTTATGGTGTTTTATCCCCTCTTTTCTTTCTTCTCAAACCCCAGCTGGTCGAGGCGGATGGCCACCCTTCCTGAGTCTGGTTCTGCCAGAGGTTTCTTACTGTTAAAAGGGAGTCGTTCCTTTACACAGTCGCCTCAGGCATGCTCAGGACGGGAGATTGGACCGAAGAGAAGTTTCTGTAAAATCAATTCAGTTTTATTTATATAACAAATGTCATCTCAAGGCACTTAAATGATATAGTCCAATTCAAGCCAATTGGAGTTCAACTCATTGTAATCATAATTATTTTCAAAATAATCCAATTCATTCAAAAAACACTGTAACACCATTCAAAGGTTACCTGTTGGAACAGGGAAACACGAGTTAATGACCACAATAATGTCACATGTACATAATATCATTTGAGAAATTAAACGGGTGAAAAAGGTTGTAAAGTGAGGAAAGGTGGGACAGATGAGGCCCCCCAGCAGTCTAGGCCTATTGCAGCTTAACTATGGGATGTTTCAGGATCACCTGAGCCATCCCTAACTCTAACCTTTATCAAAAAGGAAAGTTTTAAGCCTAGTCTTACAGTTTTTACCCATTGCTTGAACACTATAGACTCATGCTGAAACCAAAGTAACATAACTTGAAGTTGTTGTTACTATACCTTAAACAAAGTGTAACCATGCCTTAAACAAAAGCGCCTCTGTGCACTTTAGTTGCAATTCTGCAACACACTTGCTCCTGAACACTACACACTATTTCATACATAAGACACTTCGTTCAAAAATGAAATCTCAGGGTACCATTGGGAAAACACATCTATTCAAAATACAAAACACACTGGGTAATTGAAAACACTTGGACACACACTTGAAAATACTTAATTACAAAACTGAACACCAATCAGCCAGCTACAAAAAGGCCTCAGTTAAGCCATTTTGAGAACTTTGCAAACATGGAGGCAGGGAGAGCTAGAGGCAGAGGTAGAGGAAGAGGAAGAGGAAGACAGAGAGAGAGAGGAGGAGGAGGACGTGGTCGAAGAGGCCATCCAAGGACAATAATTTCTGATGACATCAGAGCAACTTTGGTGGACCATGTCATCAATCATGGCCTGACTGCAAGGGAAGCTGGGCAGAGAGTCCATCCTAATCTGAGCCGTTTCACGGTTGCATCCATAATGAGGACATTCCGACTAGAAAACAGGTATGTCTTCAACTCTCTACTCTACTCAGTACTGTACCATATCACATTACCGTATCACATGTACTGTATTGCATGGTGGCTGATGTTTTGTGTTTTGTGTTGTGTTAGTTTTGAGAAACATACCGTGATAACGTGTTGAGATGTTTCAGTACTGTGTATGGTATAAACAGTAAAGTACAGTATATACAGTACTTTAAATTTGTGGTTGCATTTTTCTACAGAATGGCTAGAAGACCTCCTGGGGGTGGACGCCAACGCCTGTTCACTCAACAGCAGGAACTTGCCATTGTGAACCTCGTCCGAGCAAACAATGCAATCCGTCTCCACCAGCAGCAACAAATAATTGCAGATGAGGAAGTGTTCAACAATATCAATCGAGTTAGCATAACCACTATCCAACGCATTTTAGTAAAACACAACATGACCATGAAACAACTGTACAGGGTCCCATTTCAGAGGAACAGTGTCAGGGTCAAAGGACTTCGACATTTATATGTACAGGTAAGTGTAACAGTCCTTTACATTTACAATACAGAATGGGTGCTGTCCAGTGAATATGTACCATTGGATCAGTACCACATAGATACATTCAGAAAGCTACACAGGCACCTGTGTGGTGGGGTGAGGCGGTTCTGTATGTCTAGTACTGTAGTTGTGTGCTTTGAGTAATCCACAATATGTATTTTTTGTTACAGAGAATGTTGGACATGGATGGAGCTGCACAGCCTCATGAAATTATTTACATCGACGAGGCTGGATTCAACCTGACCAAAAATAGACGACGGGGACGTAATATAATTGGCCAAAGGGCAATTGTGCACGTCCCGGGACAGCACGGGGGAAATATCACAATGTGTGCCGCCATTAGCCTTCAAGGGCTACTGCACCATCATGCCAATACTGGGTCCCTATAACACGCAACACATCATAACATTTCTAGATACACTTCATGATGCGGTTGTGCAGAACAGACCAGAGCAGCCCAGGTTTGTTGTTGCGGGGGATAACATTAGTTTCCATCGGGCTGCTCTGGTCCGGAACTGGTTCGCCCATCATGATCAGTTTGAAGTTGTGTACTTGCCCCCTTACTCGCCATTTCTAAACCCCATTGAAGAATTTTTTTGCGGGCAATGGAACAGGCCTGCGGAGACATTGCCGTAAGGTCCATCCATGGCTGGATTAGGCACACAAGGCGATATTTCCCGCGATGCTTGGCAAGAGAAGACATCGCTTGTGATGTCGATGAGATCCTGTGGCCCGACCCCAACAGACGGCAGGATCCATCAGCGCAATTATGCACAATTGTGTTTTTCTTTGTTTGCGATAGTGTATTGTTTGTTTTATTTTTGGTATAGAGTATTTAGTATTGACTATTTTATTTTGTTGTTGTTGTGAAAAAGGGCCTTCCGTGGAACTGAATAAAAACAGTGAAAACGAAAGACTGCAGTGTTTTATATAAAGTAGACTAGTGTGTTGCTGCTGATCTGAAAGTGTATTCATATGATGCAAGTGGGTATCATTTTGTCATCAGAGTGACATTTTGACAAAGGATTGTTAAGTTTTGATAGCAAAGTTTCAAGTTGACACAGATGTGAATGGTTTAATTCCCAGTGTTGTGTCTTATTTGCTTGTGTGTAGAGTTTTGGCACAATGAGCGAAGTTTTGCAAAATGTGTTCAAGCAACGGGCAAAAACTGTAAAAGTGGAAAGGGTGTCTGCTTCCCGAACATTTACTGGCAGCTTATTCCACAAGAGAGGGGCCTGATAACTGAAGGCTCTGCCTACCATTCTACTTTTAGAAACTCTGGGAACCCCAAGTAAACCTGCAATTTGGGAGCGAAGTGCTCTGTTAGAAAAATATCTTATAATGAGATCTTTAAGATATGATGGAGGTCGGTCATTAAGAGCTCTAAATGTCAGTATAAGAATCTTAAATTATATTTTGAATTTAACAGGGAGCCAATTAAGAGAAGCTAAAACTGGAGAAATATGATCTCTCCTGTTAGTTCTCATCGGAACTCTGGCTGCAGCATTTTGGATCAGCTGGAGGCTTATGTGGGACAGCCCAATAATAAAGAATAACAGTAGTCCAATCTTGAAGTAACAAATGCTATGAGACAGGATGTTCCTGATTTTAACATTATTACGAAGGTGAAAGAAGGCAGACCTAGAAACCTGTTTTATATGCGAGTCAAATGATAAATTCTAGTCAAAAATAACTCCAAGGTTCCTCACTGTAGTATGAGAAGCCAATAAAATACCATCTAGAGTAACTATATAGACAAATTCTGCCTAGAGCGCTCAGGTCCAAAGATAACAACTTCAGTTTTGTCTGAATTTAGAAGCAGACAGTTCTGAGTCATCCAGGTCTTTATGTCTTTAAGACATGCTTGTAGTCTGACCAACCTATTGGGTTCATCTGGTTTTATAGATAAGTACAATCATCAGCATAGCAATGGAAATGTATGCCATGCTGTCTAATAATGTTACCTAATGGAAGCATGTATAAAGTGAAAAGAATTGGTCCAAGCACAGAACCCTGAGGAACTCCATGACTTACTCTGGTTTGTGAGGAAGATTCTTTGTTTACAAGACCAAACTGAAATCTATCAGATAAATATTTAAATACTTAAACCAGCCTAATGCATTTCCTTTAATCCCAATAACATGTTCAGGTCTCTGTAATAAGATACTGTGATCGACCGTATCAAATGCAGCACTGAGATCCAACAGGACAAGCACAGACACAAGTCCGCTATCAGAGGCTAAGAGGAGATCATTGGTAACTTTCACCAGTGCTGTTTCTGTGCTATGATGCACTCTGAATCCTGACTTAAACTCTTCAAACAGATCATTTCTATGTAAACGATCACAAAGTTGAGCCGCAACTATTTTTTCAAGAACTTTAGACATAAAAGGGAGATTGGATATAGGTCGATAATTAGCTAAGACTTCTGAATCAAGAGTAGGTTTTTTAAGTAAAGGTTTAATTACAGCAACCATAAAAGGCTGAGGTACATATCCTGTCAACAAAGACAGATTGATCAAATCCAATATGGAAGTGTCAATTAAGGGGAAAACCTCCTTTGTTGGGATTGGGTCTAAAATACAAGTTAATGGTTTAGAAGAGACTATTGCTGTTGTTAGCTCAGAGAGATCAACTGGACAGAAGCCATCTAAACACAAATCAGGTTCTTAATATACTTCTAAAGCTGCTGTACTTGATGTTACATCGCTGATAATAGTGGGAAGGACTCCATCAATCTTCTGTCTAATAGAAACAATTTTATTGATAAAGAAGCATGAAATCATCACTGCTGAGAGTTACAGTTTTTTTCAAGCGCTAACAAGCGCTTACCCATACTTCAGATACTTTTTCTAAACTCTTAACACAATTAGCACAGCATGGGTATTTTGTGGCCATTCCATTCACACATTTCATGTCATTTCACACAATATGCAGTCAAACACATTTCCTTAACAGACAAGCTATACCCCCCAACAAAATTATGGATTGTTTTTGCATTATTTACGAATGTTAACATACAACATCCCACAAAAGCAAAAACAATATTCCAAACCTTAGATACAGTATAAAAACCTCTGCTTTTGTAGTGATATCAGTTCAAAAACAATATATCTCAGCTGATAATAAACAAACAATTGAATAATTGTTTCTATTCCCACTTGACAAGTCAATAAGGGCATACAGTAATGCATATGTTGATTTATTTTATTTAATTTTATGTTTTTTTGATGCATTTGTTTTCTTTGACCCGGTGGTTGGGGACTGCTGCTCTAAAGAATACAACGTCTTCCTTCCTCTGGGGGAAGAGGAAAGCTCCTCAATAATGATCAAGAGCTTGCCAATGTAGAAATGGTTGTTACAAATAATGCAATAAAACTACATGAAGTTCAAACTAGAATTGTGGAGGACCATGAGATATTTGACAATTTCGATAGCATCAGCCTCACAACCATTACACGGACATTGTCCAAACACATAGTGCGGATGAAGCAGCTCTACACTGTTCCCTTTGAGAGGAACAGTGAGAGAGTCAAGGCGCTACGACGACAATATATCCAGGTATAGTACTGTATATTCAATTCAATGTCCAGTTCTATAAGCTTTGCACTTTGCAAATAGGTGACCTACACAGTAATAGGTTACAGTACAGTATGGTATACAGTAATGAGATTTACATAAACTTTGTTTCAGAGAGTTATGGAATTGGAGGCCAACCAGGCCCCTCATGAATTCATATACATAGATGAGGCAGGATTCAATCTGGCCAAAAGGCGTGGACGTAGACGAAATGTAATCGGAAAAAGGGCCACAGTTGATGTGCCAGGTCAGAGAGGGGCAAACATTACCATGTGTGCAGCAATGCAAATGCAGGATTAGTCCTTCACAGAAGCCAGGTTGGACCCTACAATACCGAGCGCCTCCTTGCCTTTCTCGATGATCTCCACCAGCGCCTGGTTCCAGAGCAGGATCAGCAGGGTGAAAACATGAGGACCTTTGTGATCACCTGGGACAATGTGGCTTTCCACCATTCACAAGCCATAACTACATGGTTTGAAGTCCACCCAAGATTGGTACGTCTCTTCCTTCCACCCTATTCACCTTTCCTCAACCCCATAGAGGAGTTATTTTCTGCATGGAGGTGGAAGGTTTATGACCATCAGCCACATGACCAGATGTCCCTCCTTGAAGCCATGGATGCTGGCTGCAGGGACATCACAGTTGATGATTGCCAAGGGTGGATCCGACATACCAAGCGGTTTTATCCCAGGTGCCTCGCCTTGGATAATATCAGATGCGATGTTGATGAGAACATGTGGCCTAATCCTGAAGATCGCAGAGATCAGTAATCAGTAATTTTGTGCTTTTTTTTAGTTCCCCCCATTTTTATCTGGGCTTTTTGCTGTTGTTTTTTTGTTCAGAATGCTCTTGTGTATTTCATGGATTTTTTGTTCACTGTAAGTGAACTGTTTTCTGTTCGATCATATTGTAAACAGTATTTCTACTGTACCTCCTGTAGTAAACAGTAAAGGAAAATAAAAACTTATTTGCTTTTTACTGGAATGCCTTTGAATGTGAACATTACATGTGGACATACAGTTCCCAACCAAGAAATTTAGTGAAAAAACGGTGGATTTCATGTTTTGCATGCAAATACCTGTAAAACTGAAACATAAAAGTCTATGCAGTTTTTGTAATGTCAACAATAGCCAGTATTTTGAAACCTGGGGTCCGTTTCACGTAGCAGGTTCAACCAACTCTGAGTCTATTCCTGATCTCTGAGTTGATCTACTCTGAGATAGAAAACCCTGAGTTTTTGGTTCCAGAAACGCTGATTTGAGTGAGGTTAATCAACTCTGAGTAAGTTCAACTTGAGTTTAGCGCGTGCACCACAACTTTAAAAAGCCAGCATCAATGGAGCCCCGATTCGACGAGTCACCTTGGCAACGGGGAAGAGGAGGGGCTTTTTTCACCAACCTCGAATTGGAAATCTTAATGCGCTCATACGGCGAGTTTCAATACGTTTTTAGAAATAAGGGTAGTCGTCCACTATTCCGGCACGTCAAGCCGTATCCAACGCATTCAATTCATTTTCAATGAAATCCGGCCGATCGTTGTCGCCGTGCTCGCAAAGCATGCTGGGATTCCGGCACGGCGAGCGAGGGACTTGCGGCACGTCAAAAAGTTGGGCTCGCTCGAACTTTATGCAAATTTGCCACGGCAGACGGAGTGCGTTATCCAATGACAGTAGATCATGTGATCTCCTGTGTCGCAGCAGCAGCAGCAGCAGCAGCAGCAGCAGCACAGCAGCTCTCCTCGCTCGCAGATCCGGATCCATGGTGCAATACGAAATAATGTTCCATTGCTGACGATTTATACACATTCATTTCCCTCCAAAACTCAAATTTTTAGAGGGAGAAACTTCGGTTGGTTAAAATCACAAGTTATTTACTTTCCCCCGGAGCCATTCTACACGCCCCTCTGTACACACCCACTGTAGTAGCAACACGGCGAGACTAGGCATCCAATCCGGCGAGTTAAGTTGACGTGCCGGAATAGTGGACGACTACATTTATTTCATTTAGGTGCAATCCCGCAGGGGAGAAGCGCACTTGGCAGCAGTTTAAGATGAAATATAAAAACATTGTTCAAACAGGTGAGACCTCGGCATGGAGGTACCTTATTTTGATCATGTTTTACACTGTAAAATAAATATTAAGTGGCTATTTGCCTGTGCAGTTATTTTATTCCCAACATAATGCTGTTTTCACACACATAAACTATGTCTTCTCATCTATACCATCCATCCATCCATTATCTATACACCGCTGAATCCGTCAGTCGGGTCACGGGGGGGGCTGGAGCCTATCCCAGCGGTCAATGGGCAAGAGGCGGGGTACACCCTGGACAGGCCGCCAGTTCATCACAGGGCCGCATAGAGACAAACGAGACAAACAACCATACACACTCACAGTCACTCCGAAGGACAATTTAGAGTCATCATCTATATCATGTTCTGTTAAATAATTAAGCCTATTTAAACTAACACAGACTTCTACTGAGCCAACGGAAAGAAGGCAGATGCCCGTAAAACGGGTGGTGCCCAGCACCGCCACCTCTAACGGGAGGCCAGTGGCTGAGGGAATCCCTGGAGGGAGTCCACCCCCAAGACACGAGTGCCTTTATAAAATATAATAGGCCTATATATGTCTTTTTTAAGCCTATTCATACAAATATTTATTTGTCTTTTATGTCTTTTTTTTTCTTTTGTCCCAACACATTCTGATGGTGCCGCTCAAAAAGATAATTGTCTATAAATGCAAAAATCTATGCGCGGTCTGATAACCATCTCAGACGAATATTTATTTCTCTGCGCAATAATGCTGCACCTTCATCCACGGGATCGTTGTCAAAAGGACATGTTCGTGAAAAAAGTCGCCTCCTACTGTGCCTAATGGACTTATAGAAGTAGAAGAACTCGCTCTGCTGACTGAATGAATGAGGAAATCAAATGGCGTGTGTGGCTGAAAGAGGGCGGAGACAGAAAGAAACTCAAGGTTTCTTGAATAAAACCTGGTCCCGACCAGGTTAGGTTCAGAGAGTCTGTTACTCCGGTAACTGACCGTGAGGTTAAGTTACCTCTCTTTGTGAAACAGGCTAGAGTTACCCCTCTTTCTCGGGGTTGAGTTACCTCCCTTTGTGAAAGGGAAAACTCAGAGTTTCCCTCATTTCAGGGTTAATCAACTCAGAGTTTTCACTAAACCTGCTACGTGAAACGGACCTCTGGTGTACTCCTTTTGACTGCATGTACCTTGTGAAGTGTAAACAAGTGTTATTCTTTGACAGAATAATTTCATTTTGAGTCAGATTTCCAGTGTTTTGGTAAAAAATGTGTGCAGAGAAAGATGTGTTCTATTTTGAAATGAAGAGTTATATATTTAACAAAATGTGTTTTTGAGAAGAAAATTATCCATTTGGCCAATTGTGTTTTGTAGGTGTGAGTCTGTGTTAAGAGTTTAGAAAAAGTATCTGAAGTATGGGTAAGCGCTTGTTAGCGATTGAAAAAAACTGTAAAGGAATACCTGGCTCAAGAGAGCTGGGACTCTTTGTCAGACTGGCTACGGTGCTGAAAAGAAACCTGGGATTATTCTTATTCTCTTCTATCAATGATGAATAATAAGCAGTTCTAGCTTTACAAAGGGCTTTCTTATACATTATTAAACTATCTTTCCAGACTAATTGAGACTCTTCTAAATTAGAGGAACGCCATTGTCTCTCCAGCATTCTTGCAGCCTGCTTTATAGCACGCAGCTGTGAATTATACCAAGGAGCCAACCTCTTCTGATGGATTACCTTCCTTTTCAGAGGGGCAACATTGTCCAGTGTTATATGTATTGAAACTGTAGTGCTGTCAACAAGAGAGTCAAGTGTTGCTGGAGTAAGATTTAGGTAGTCGTCCTCTGTCATATCTGCACATGGCAGTGAAGAAAAGGATGATGGAATTAATTCTTTAAATCTGGTTACTGTATCCTCTGATAGACACCTATTTGTAAATTTCTTCTCAGAAACTGTATAGTCAAGTAATGTAAACTCAAAGGTTATCAAGAAATGGTCAGATAAGACAGGGTTATGAGGGAACACTGTTAACTATATTCACTCACAATGCCATAAATCAGCACTAGATCAAGGGTGTGATTAAGGCAGTGAGTAGGTCTGTGAACACTGTGAGAAAACCGAATAGAGTCTAATATAAAATTAAAGTTCATATATAGGCTGTCATTTTCAACATCTACATGAATATTAAAGTCACCCACTACAATGACTTTATCTGTACTCAGCACTAACTGGGATAAAAACTCTGAGAATTCAGACAGTAACTCAGAATAAGGGCCAGGTGGACGATACACAACAACAAACACAAGAGGTTTCTGGGATTTCAACTTTGCGTGGGAAAAACTGAGAATCAGAGATTCTCCAGCCTTCTCCAGCCCTGCAGCAGCTAGCCTTCTTCAGCCCTGCAGCAGCTAGCCTTCTTCAGCCCTGCAACAACTAGCCTTCTCCAGCCCTGCAGCAGCTAGCCTTCTCCAGCCCTGCAGCAGCTAGCCTTCTTCAGCCCTGCAGCAGCTAGCCTTCTTCAGCCCTGCAGCAGCTAGCCTTCTCCAGCCCTGCAGCAGCTAGCCTTCTTCAGCCCTGCAACAACTAGCCTTCTCCAGCCCTGCAGCAGCTAGCCTTCTCCAGCCCTGCAGCAGCTAGCCTTCTCCAGCCCTGCAGCAGCTAGCCTTCTTCAGCCCTGCAGCAGCTAGCCTTCTTCAGCCCTGCAGCAGCTAGCCTTCTCCAGCCCTGCAGCAGCTAGCCTTCTTCAGCCCTGCAGCAGCTAGCCTTTTCCAGCCCAAAAAACGGATACACTTCTTCCCAGCATTGTTGTGCCTCCGGTTCATATGAGCATGTTTCTTCACACGACATCTCCCTTACCTCAATGGCTCGCGTTTTCCATCATCTGCCTGCTCGCTGTGGCCCAGTTCCCTGGACATGCGGGTGGACATTTGCGCAGGTCAGCAACAGCCTTCAATGGTGGTGGCACGCTGGACACTAGGCTGTTGCCTAGAGACACTTCCACCTTTTGGATCACTACAAACACAGGACTTCCAAGTTTGTCTTTGTCATGCTCTACACTCTATTCTCTTATTTTGCTGCAACAATTTTCTTCCTCCTGCCTGCAGGTAGATCCTGACAAACCTGCTATGAGTCACATCACTACACCATCAAAAGCCTACTTTAGCCTTGCTGCCAGGCGCATTGTAATCATTCTCATGCTGTTAATCTCAGGTAACATCCATCCCAACCCAGGCCCAGTTAATGCTATTCATGCAGTTCCTAATCTGGCATTTAATGAATTCTGT
Organism: Odontesthes bonariensis; assembly: GCF_027942865.1. NCBI lineage: Eukaryota > Metazoa > Chordata > Actinopteri > Atheriniformes > Atherinopsidae > Odontesthes > Odontesthes bonariensis. Next base: position 27,865,523 of record NC_134511.1, read on the forward strand.
GATCGCACGTGTTTGGGGTTCATGCATATCAACATTCGCAGCCTGTTGCCTAAACTTGACCTGTTGAAATCCTGGATTCACACTATTAATCCTGATGTTCTTGCTGTTTCTGAATCATGGCTTAAGAAAAGTATTGCCACTTCTGTTATCTCCATACCGGGTTTTAACATATTTTGCCAGGACAGAGCCACTAAAGGAGGCGGTGTCGTGTTGTATGTTAAAGACCACCTGCAATGTTCTGTTTCTCTGTCAAAATCTGTTCCTAAGCAGTTTGAACTGTTAGTGTTAAAGATCATCCTGTCTAAGAATTTTTCTCTCTCTGTTGCTGTCTGCTACAGACCACCCTCAGCCCCAGCTTGTTCTCTAACTGCACTTAGTGAGCTTCTGGCCCCACACATCTCCTCTGAGTTTGTTCTTTTGGGCAACCTCAACTGGGACATGCTTAACCCCCCAGATTTGGTCACTCAACAATTTGACGCCCTAAACCTTTACCAAATTATTTCAGAGCCCACCAGACTCAATCTGAATTCTCCTTCGTCTGCCACACTGATAGACGTTATCCTCACTAATGCTCCCAATAATTATAAAAGTGGTGTCTTCAGTCAAGATCTGAGTGATCATTGTGTTATTGCCTGCACTCGCTCCAGTTCATCAGTTAAACGCCCTCCTGTGATCGTTTCCAAACGTTCCCTGAAGAACTTCGACCTGGAAGCTTTTCTTCATGATACTGCCGCTGTGAACTGGGACATATTTAACACTTTCACTTCTATGGAGGCGGCCTGGTCTTTCTTCAAGTCGACCTTCAGCCAGATCATCAATAAACATGCTCCACTCATAAAATTACGGATCAAGGATCATTTTAGTCCCTGGTTCTCCCATGATTTGGCTGTGCTAATCCACCAGAAAAACACACTTTGGCGGATAGCTCGTTCTTCCCAGGCTCCTGCTGATTGGCTCGCTTTCCGGCATTGCAGAAATAAATGCACTCAGGCTGTCAGAAAGGCCAAAATCACTCACTTTTTGGACAAATTTGCTTCCTGCGGCTCAGATGCAAAGAAGTTCTGGAAAACGGTTAAATCTATGGAAAACAAGCTCACTCCTCCCCATCTTCCCAGTGTATTGACCTTTGGTGACTCTGTTATCACTGATAAGTCTCGTATGGTCTCACTTTTTAATCAGCACTTTGTTAGCTCAGCGCCTGTTTTCTCTGCCAAGCCTTCCAATGCTGCTCCGTCGTCCTCACTATCAAGTACATCCTCCAGCTCTGGCTCCTTCTCCTTCAGATCCATCACGACTTCTGAAGTCTTGAAGCATCTCTCCAGCCTGGACCCCAGTAAGACAGCTGGCTCTGACGGGATCGATCCCATGTTTTTAAAAGCTGCTGCCCCGGTTATCGCAGCTCCCATCTGTCAACTTTTTAACTTGTCTCTGGATCTGTCCATCTTTCCTTTTGATTGGAAATCGGCTCTTGTTTTCCCCCTTTTCAAAGGGGGCATCAGCTCTGACCCCAACTGCTATAGGCCTATTTCCATCCTGCCGTGCCTGGCTAAGGTTCTTGAAAAACTGATTCATGAGCAGCTTAGCCTCTTCTTATCCTCCAACAACATCCTGTCTGACTTACAATCAGGCTTCCGGCCTGGTCATGGATGCACCACAGCCACTCTGAAGGTCTTGGATGACATTGTTTCCTCTCTGGACTCCAAGCTGTCCTGTATCGCTGCCTTCATTGATCTCACTAAGGCCTTTGATTCCGTCGTCCATCGCATCCTCCTTCAGAGGCTCTTCAACATTGGTCTGTCGTCCCACTCATGCTGTTGGTTTGCCAGCTACCTAAGTCACAGAACCCAGCAAGTAAAAACTGAAAATATCGTGTCAGCCCCTCTCACCATCACCAAAGGAGTACCTCAAGGTTCTATTTTAGGTCCATTGCTGTTCTCCATCTACATCAACGACATTACAAAAAGTGCTGGCAACTCCAAAATCCACCTATATGCTGACGACACCATTTTGTATTCAGTGGGCCCTTCTCTCCACTCAGCGGCAGCCACACTTCAACTTAGTCTCACCTCTGTTGAACAGCATTTCCATAGTCTCCACCTTCTCCTCAATACCACAAAAACCAAATGCATTATCTTCATCCGGAAACACACTTCCCCTTCTGCCCCAAAAATCGTCTGTGCTGGCGGCTCTGAGCTGGAGTTTGTGTCCTCTTATAAATACCTTGGCCTCTGGTTGGACTCCTCCCTCTCTTTCACCACCCACATCAAGCACCTACAGTCTAAAGTCAAAGCTCGCCTGAGCTTCCTTTACAGAAACAAGGCCTCATTCACCCGTGCAGCCAAACACAAACTTGTAAAAATGACCATTCTGCCCATCCTCGACTACGGTGACACCATCTATAGAGCAGCTTCCCACTCCACTCTTAGCAAACTGGACCCCCTCCATCACTCCGCCATCCGTTTTGCCACTGGAGCTCCATTCACAACTCACCACTGCGACTTATATAAGTTGGTTGATTGGACATCACTTCACACCAGACGGCTTCACCACTGGTTTATTCTCATCTACAAATCCATTCTTGGCATTACACCTCGCTACCTCTCGTCCCTTCTGCACATTGCCCAGCCTGCCCGTAACTTAAGATCCAATGCCTTCCTCAATTTATCTATTCCCAAAGCCCGGACTGTCTTTGGACGTAGTGCCTTCCGTTTTGCTGCAGCATACGACTGGAACGCACTTCAACACACCCTGAAACTGTCTGTCCTCACCCCAATCTCTGTCTTCAAAACAAACCTGCTCCAAGCCACAGTTGATTCCTGCACTTGTTAATATGCCCTCCTGCCATACTGTTTACTGTTTGTCTGTATTTTGTTTTGTACTGTATTTATTTATTTTATTATTTTTATTGATTTCTTTTGTTGTGTATTTTATATAACCCTATTCTTTTAACTGTTAGCTCCCCCCCCCCCCTTTCCCTTTATCGAGCCTCTGCTCTTGCAGGCTGCTATTGAAAATAAGAATTTTTGTTCTTAATTGCTTGCCTGGTTAAATAAAGGTAAATAATAAGATTCAAAAGAGCTCAAACTAATCTTGGGTCTGGGACTGATTAGTAACCCTGATCTGAAAATAGCTGCCACTCCTCCTCCTCTGCCTGTGGTTCGAGGAACGTGAACATTTAAACAGTCAGAGGGAGTTGATTCATTAATGCTAACATTAATGCTCCTGCTGCAGCCAGGTTTCTGTAAGACAAAATATATCAATATGATGATCACAAATCAACTCATTCACTAACAGAGACTTCGAAAGGAGAGATCTAATATTCAGCAAACCACATTTAATCATGATTATGATTATGATGATAATTATGATTACAATGAATTGAACTGCAATTTGTTCGAATTGGACTGTATTATTGAAGTGCCTTGAGATGACACTGTTGTAATTTGGTGCTAATTATATAAAACTGAATTTAATTTAATTGAAGTACACCCTGAACAGGTCACCATTCCGTCACAGGGCCACACAGCGACAAACGAGACACTCAACCAACCACACACTCACTCCTAGGGACAATTTAGTCACCCTGTGATGGCCACACCTGCAGCCACACAGTCGGTAACCCCACACACCAACCTTTTTTCATTCTGAGTTTATATACACTTTTATTGTAGCACAAATATATGGGTTTTTTATTTTTATTTGATGATATTGAAATACATTAGTTCTATTTGTAGCGTGCACATTTAGTTAGCTTTTGTATGTTTAATTTTGTCAAATATTTCATTTGTTATGCTTTCTTTTGCTGGTGCTGTCGGGGAGTACCTTGGACTGGGCTGAAACAAAGCACTGATAAACTGTACTGTTTTTTTCTTTTCTATTGACTGAATTATATTTGTCACCTTATATTCAAATATAATTTAGCACAAGAAACTTGTGCTAAAGGAGAAAAAATAAATAAATAAATAAAAGAAATGGACCAGACTCAGGGAATAATTCCTTATACTCCCTATAATATAGATCAGTGAGCAATGCTGACCAACATATCATTGGGGTAATCAGGTGGGAACCTCCTTTCATCAGTGTTTCGTCTAGTTGGGCCCACGACACCTCCAGGAGGCTAGACAATGACCACTGGCGTTCCAGAGTCACCCCCCTAATGCCAGCCAACACTGCTCCTCACACCACAACAACTATCTTTTTTTCTTTTTTTTTTTTTTACAGCCACAAGCTACCTCAGCCTCTCATCAACTGCACACCAGTCACAGCGGGGTGGGATGCAAACCCTGGTTCGGGTATATAAAACATCATAAATTATTTCTTTACTTCCTGAAATAAGCTGGTACATTCATTAAAGTTTGCAATACTTTTTTTTTCAGAAATGGACTGTACTATTTGTAAAGGAGATTGATGTGTAAATTCCAAATTAACAAAACAGTGCAGTGAGGGTAGCCCTTTCCCAAAACAGAATCAGAAAGTAAAGAATTGTAATGATTTAGTCAACTGGCGTCTCAATAACCAAAAAAATTGAAGTTGTATCAAAATCTAAAGGGAACATCGACTTTAAATTTATTGAACACATTCAACAAAGTAATTTATTTTTGAAAAAAAACATTTATATTTGTATCAGGATAAAGTAGTTTTTAAAGTCAAACATGCATTTTTCTATTTTGTGTTTTTACTGCAAGTGACTACTGTAAAAATTGGCTTTGTTGTTAGACATTATGAATGAAATAAGTCTCAGTACTTTTCCATGATGACCTAAAGTGATCCAGGAGTAGGAAGACAAAACAATTGGGAAAGCCTGGGAAAGCAAGGGCAGATTCACACACACACATTGTTTTGGGCTTATCCAGAGAATATGACGAAGCATGTTGAACCTACTCATGTCCAATCATACTCGGTCGAGTGTGAGTCCAACCTATGAGGCTATAAATGCAAATGATACCCGGAAATCGAGGTTCAGTCTGACAAACTTCCTGCGGGAGCTCTTTTCCACTGAGCCCAGCGCTGATATGCTTTGACGTGTGACTACAAATAAACACTTCATTTTCACTTGAATTACTCCGGTCCGTTCTTGAGCTTCCAATTAAAGAACCAAATCTAACACTACTATGAAAAAAAGGCAGCAAGGCAAGAATTAAACCCTTTAAAAACCTTTTGACACTTTAGGAGAGTCCCCATAGATCAGTATCTGTGTGCAGTGTTCAGTGTTCAGTGTCCACCAAGCATTATATGATAATTGCCACTAAGTGCTGTTTATTTGGTCCAAGACTGGTGTACCGTTCAAAATGGAGCCTTGTCAGTAGTTTTTACTTTAGTGTTCCTGCCTCATCTCAGAAAGGCCAGAATGTGGAATGTAGTAGGCCACCGTGATGTGTGTACTCCATAACACGTCAGAGGTCCGTTTCACAAAGCAGGTTTAGTGAAAACTTTGAGTTTATAACCCTGAAATGAGGGAAACTCTGAGTTTTCCGTTTCACAAAGGGAGGTAACTCAACCTCTCGGTCAGTTACCATAGTAACAGACTCTATGAACCTAACCTGATCGGACCAGGTTTTACTCGAGAAACCTCGAGTTAATCTCTGACCCGTCTCCGCCCTCTTTCAGCCACACACGCCATTTGATTTCCTCATTCATTCAGTCATTCATTCTTCTACTTGTAGAAGTCCATTGGGCACAGTAGGAGGCAACTTTTTTCATGAACATGGCATGTCCTTTTGACAACGATCCCGTGGATGAAGGTGCAGCATTATTGCGCAGAGAATTAAATATTCGTCGGGAGATGGTTATCAGCCAATTGTCTGGAAATGTTTTAGCATTTCCAGACAATTATCTTTTTGAGCGGCACCATCAGAATTTTGTTGGGACAAAAGAAAAGAAGACATAAAAGACAAATACATATTTGTATGAATAGTCTTAAAAAAGATTATAGATTTATTATATTTTATTAAGGCACTTGTGTTTTGGGGGTGGACTCCCTCCAGGGATTCCCTCAGCCACTGCCCTTCCGTAAGAGGTGGCGGTGCTGGGCCACCACCCGATTTACGGGCATCTGCCTTCTTTTTGTTGGCTCAGTAGAAGTCTGTGTTAGTTTAAATAGGCTTAATTTATTTAACAGAACAGGATATAGATGAGAAGACATTTATGTGTGTGAAAACAGCATTATGTTGGGGATAAACTAACTGAAGGGTGAAATAGCCACTTAATATTTACATTACAGTGTAAAACATGATCAATGAGGTGCCTCCATGCCGAGGTCTCACCTGTTTGAACAATGATTTTATATTTTATCTTAAACTGCTGCCAAGTGCGCTTCTTTCCCGCGGGATTGCACCTAAATGAAATAAATGAATGGGTTACCATTCAAGCAGTTTTCCCCTGTAATATTATTGTGATCGCAAAGGACTACAGTTAAACTTAAGCTTTTGTAGCTGCAGCGGTGTTGCACTTTCTAAAAACGTGTTGAAACTTGCCGTATGAGCGCATTAAGATTTCCAATTTGAGGTTGATGCAAAACGTAGCCCCTCCTCTTCCCCGTTGCCATGGTGACTCGTCGAATCGGGGCTCCATTGATGCTGGCTTTTTAAAGCTGCAGTCTGCAACTCTTTTTCAAGCATAATGCCTGGAACTGTCCGGGGATTCTGAAAGTACTACATTAAATACCCCAATACAAAAAAAAATGAGTTCTCTAGGTCCCCTATATGTCCCGCTAGGTCCCTCCAAAGCCAGCAGGTTTGTTTACAAAATTGCAGACCGGACCGGTAAAAGGTAACCAATCAGGTTACGAGCTGGGCTCTGCTGCCTGTCAATCACCGATTGTGCACGCGTGACACAAGGTAGGCTCGTCCCCACGCTTATTTATCTAGACTATTGAACTTCATTACGGCCTAGTCTACTTACTGTGTCTTCCATGATCGCAAATGACAGGTGAGTTGATGAATGAGGAGTCGTGTACGCGCATCTGGCGTGCACGTAGACGTGCACGAGTTCTCATGTGTTTTGATGGGGCGGGACAGGAAGTTGAATAACTTTTTATTTTTCGGTTAAAAAATAAGCATTTCTTGCATTTTGCGACTACGGAGGTCACCGTTTTCAACTTAAAGCGTTCTGATAGATCATGTAAACTCTTAAAATGCCAAAAATTAGGACTTTACGTATGACAACAACAAATCCTGCAGACTGCAGCTTTAAAGTTGTGGTGCACGTGCTAAACTCAAGGTGAAACTACTCAGAGTTGATTAACCTCACTCAAATCAGCGTTTCTGGAACCGAAAACTTAGAGTTTTCTATCTCAGAGTAGATCAACTCAGAATTCAGGAATAGACTCAGAGTTTGTTGAACCTGCGTTGTGAAACGGACCCCAGAACCAATGACATTGTGCAAAGCAGGACATCCAGAGATTGAGTTGAAACTGTGTACTACTGTGATGTATAAATGTGACAAGAAAGGCAAACCAAGGACTGTGCATACACAGCATGTATTTAGGCAATGTGAAGTAAAACATGTAATTTTCTTTTAGACAATAAGCATGTTGAAGTGTAGCTTCAAGTTCAGCAGATGAAAAACTCACTGCCACAGCTGCAGGTCTGTGCATCTCAATGTCCGTCCAGTTTATGAGCAAAACCATGCAGCCATCATGTGAGGGACCTGATGGATAGCCAAACTTTTTCCTCTTAAACATTCTGCATGTTACACCTGCATTTTTGGCAAGTGATTTAAAAAAAATGTTGTTTTAATAGTTAATTAGATCTTCAAACGTAACATCATCCATACCAGCTATGAGGGTGGTCTGTCCACCTTTGTGGTCAAAAATGAATTTCAGAAATATTAATAATATTAATATATGAACATTTTGCATTCCCTGAACATTCAAATTCCCTGTGGCATGAAATGCTCCAAATTTTAAAGTGATCTGATATTTGTTTTAATTCTCCTAGAGGAGGCTGGTCCATACAGGAGGAGACAAAGGATATTGCTCATCCTCTATTTTCAAGTGGCAAGGGAGAAATCAAAATATGATTAAGAGGAGTTGATTGAAACAATGAGTTAATCTGAGAGCTACTCATTAAATATTTTTCGAATAGAAAATCTATTATTGAAATCCTAATCAAATACTTTAACATCTACACCTGTAGGGCAGGAACTGGAGGAGTGGGCACAACTTTAAGACTCTATACATGGGGCACCTATTCCACCAGTTGAGCTGCCCGACAATACTCATGGCCCTTTACTGCATGTAATCCCTTTTCTCTGCCCACTTTCCTGTACATCTACACTTTAAAAAGGCCACTTCATCCCAAAATAAAAGCCGCAGAGAGAAGAATTACTCTTGTTATATTTCTGATGTACGTATGTCCAGTTATACATAGCATCATGTTATTGCAAAAACAAGATGGCAGTCTCACCATCTGGGACTTGCTGTGAACAATGTGATTTCCATAACATAAAATTTGCAGCATCTCCTGCCTCCTATACAACCAGACTCCTCCCCCACCTCTCTGGAATATTTCCAGTTGCAAGAATTTATCTCACGAGCACAATATCCTGTTGTCTTTAATATTTAGAAAAAGTTATTTCAGACAATGTAAAAACCTGATAGTCTGGAAACTGTCAGAAGTCTACAAATTTTTTGTGTACATTGGATTGTTTATGCATATTGTTTCACACACAGCAGTGTGTAAAGTATGCAAGAAGAGCAGAAGTAGAAAGGTTCTTGGTCCCATGTTGAAAACCTCATGTTTGTAGTATCTTGTCTTCACTGGCATGGAGAACTCAAGATTAGTGTATGGAAGCAAATGTTCAGGGTTAGTTGTCGTCTCTGAGGGATCTAATACAAATACTGGCCAAAACATAAGACATATAACAAGTTGATACTTTTTATTGAATGTACATGAGTCCACCTACACATACATTCAATGACCACATGTCACATATTTGAAATATATGGCATCCAATCATCCCTCAAGATAAAGTATTTGATAGACACTTTAAAGGACTCACACAAGAAAAAAAATCAGAAACACACACATTAAAATCACACCCCGAAAAATGAGGTGATCCTAAAATTTACTACTCCACAAGCAAAAGTGAAGTCTTTTGACACTATGTGTTTTCTCCCATATATATTGTAATGCATAATGAGCACAGTCTTTAAAAATTTCCCTATGATAGTTTTATTAATCAGCTGCAATCATACAAACTCACCTACTAACAGAAACATTCCCAACCAGCTCATCTATTTATATTTATATAAATTTAAATATTGTATATTTATAGGTAACATTATATGTCAGAGGACAGACCACAATAACAGACAGCCTGTCAATGAATCTCTAATGAATACATCAGACGTAATCTAATTATTCCTCACTGTTTCTTCTCATTACTCCTCATAACAGGTTGCTTTCTGTTTAAAAAAATGGTCTTGTCACCCTCTGTGGAAAGCACACTAAGTTACAAATAAATAATAGAAGTTTCAGTTGATGTTCGCTGCCAACAGTGTGACAAAGTAAACACACTGCAGTGCGTTTTCCCCGGTGCTGCCCTGGTACTGCAGAGGCATCATACCTGTCTGGTATGGACAAACTGACATCATCAGGGCAATATACTTAAAGTGCAAGAAATACATTTCTCTCTCACCCAACTGACAGACAGGGAGACAGTGGGTTTTCAAGTGGAAGGTGCAGTGTTTGCCCAGTGCAGCAGACCAACTTTGGGCACAATGAGTCAGTCTCAGTCCCTGAAAGTGTGGATGTCATTGTAGAGGCTGATCGAGGGGCCAGAGGGTCCACTGTCTGTATGACAGCCTTTCCTGCAGCTGCAGTGTTGAATCCACATAATGTTATAGAAGCTCTGTCCGTTAGGACAGTGGAAGCGAAGCCGCACTGTACGGGTGATGGAGGGGACACAGCAACGACCATCAGTGCAAGCCCCACAGGTCCGAGGGCGATACCACTGCACTGTTGAGCATCCAGCAAAGGTAATTCTGACTGGTTCTTGTGGACGGATGGTTCGCAGACACTTCCTTCCCTTAAGGATGGCAGACAAACAACCACATTTAAAGTTTCATACTATATGAATACTCAATACATGTTCCAACCAAAGTTGAATTCTTACCAGTAATATTGGCTCATATTCTAATGGGGATATTACCTTGCTGAGTACAGGAAGCTGAAGCTCACAGTGCTGGATCTGGCATAATCTGGTTTCTCTGACCAGCCGACAGTCTAGGTTGTCATTGGTCACTCTACTTGATATGCCCATCCCACATGTGGTGGAGCACTGGGTCCATTCAGTGGTTTGTAAGAAACAGTGTGGCTTGAGTAACACATCAGACATAGGGACGGACATCATCTCTTTGAGACGCTCTATAACAATAAAGGAATGAATGTCAGCAGCCAAATAAAGCATTTTGTGAGTTTAACTGATTTAACTTTACATGTCTCTATCAAAGTTTTGCAATTAATAAATTCATCAAAGCTAATCGTCTGTCTGAAAACTTGCGCTAAACAATTTCTGTGCTGACTGTTGACCATCAATGTGAAAAAACGGATTTTATGTTGGCACCAAGGATTAAGAAAGGCATAACTGAGGTCGACTCTGATGTTTACCTCTGAACGTGGGCTCTCCGTTGGGAGCAGGGTGCTGAGGCTGCAGCTGGGGTTGTAGTAAGGCACTGATGTGGTTGGGATGGGGCTGGCTGTCTGCCAGGAATGGGTGTGTCGGCTCCTCTGGCTTCTCGCTAATGTGGTTGTCATCATCACACACCCACTCCTCGCAGCAGCCACCCTTGGACCGGGCCAGCCGGGGATGAGAGCAGCGCCATTGGGGCAGAGGGACTTGGTAAGGACAGAGAGGTATGCAGCCCACCACACCATTCATACAGGTGCACTGGTGCTGGCAGATGGGCTGAAAGTCCTCACCATGTTGATAGACACGCCCATTGAAGGTACAGGGCAAACCGTAGGCCTCAGCTGTCGACAAAGTGTGCAAAACAGGAAACACAGCTGTGATGAAAGACCTTTGCACTTCATGGAAGGAAATAGTAGAAAACATGACTGTCACATAATGATCTGGAGGCTTAAACTGAAATTGATTTTCTAAAAGGGATATGATTTCATGCTTTTTAAACAATTCAAAGTGTTTGGTTTAAAAACTACATTTCTTCTCCAGAAAGATGCACATATATCCCATGGGCTAAAATCAATTTGATCAATTTATCAATCAAATTTTAAACCATCCTTGCCTTAAAATCCCCCATCCCAAGTTTGTAACAAAGTTTTCAATTCTCCCAAATAACCCTGTTAACCCTTTGTCAGAAATCTGAGTCTGCTTGTTACAATTTGTTACTTTAAATCTCAACCAAGGAATGCTTTTCCTCTCAGATTATATTTACAGCAATATCAAACACTTAGGAACAGTACTTGTCACAATCGCATGTTTCAAATACTACAGATGTTGTGAAATGGTTATTCTTTCCTGTGTCCAGCTGTGCTAAAAACTAAAAATTAAATGTGGACTTTAGAAGAAAATGGACTTTAGAAAATTCAATCAAATCTAAATAAATCCAAATGTGCAAATAAGAAACAGTCAAAATTTTAAAAAGAAGTAATATATTATTTTTGTGATTGTTTAATTATCTGGTGAGTTATGTAAGGATCCACTGATCTACCAGAGTTGTGTTTTCACTTTTCTTTGCTGCTTACTTTTTTTCATGCAAGTGTGATTTACTATCCATAAAGACAACAGAGTAACAGTTAAAAAGCAAATCCAGTGATGATTCAAACTCAAAGCTGTGACCATTGTGATTTTTATTAAATTATCTAATGTGCCCTCTCACCTCGACACAGTCCTCTCTCAGGGTCTCCTCCGGCCCCAGGATGGCAGCGCAGCCCCTTGATGTGATCACAGGGTTCTGTGACACTGCAGTCTTCATTGAATTGCCGAGCACAAATTTTGCAGCAGCCACAGTGGTCGGTCACCCAGCTGACACCGGGTGGGCACAGCGGGGATGAAGGTGTGCAGGAGCATTTAGGTAGGCACTTAACCTCTGCCTGAGGAACAGGATCATAGGTGAAGGCAAGATGATTCTTAAAAAAATCATACTAATAGAACGTATGACAGCTCCTCTAAAATTAGCTATAATGACTCAAAAAGAGAAGCATATGGTCATAGTGCAAAGCAACTCACCATAACTGCAGTGCTGCCCAGCACAAGCAAAGTAAAAAGGATCTGTGGCAAAGTGACAGGTCTAAGCATCCTGATGATAACAGATGAACAAAAAATTATAGAGAAATCTTATAACTTTCCCAAAAGTGGTGTAAGTAAAAAGCTGTTCAGGTCCAAAATTCCAAAAGTGGAGAAGTCTTGTCTGTTGACTCCAGGATGAAATAGTATGCCTAGTTCTGTGAATTGAGAAATACCCCTGTTTGATCTTGATTGCTTTCCTACAGTGTCTTGGTGGGAGCACAGCTCAGTTCTACTTCATAGAGAGCTTTTCCTGTGAACTTATAGAAACACATTCCCCCGCCCCTGCTGTGACATCACAGACTCTCTTCTCAAGGCTGCTGGAAAGTATCCTGAGGGAAGGAGGTAGCTGGCTTGTTGGTGTGAAACACTGAATGAGATGTGATGAAGTCACATCAAGAAGTGTCAGAGTCAAAGTTTATATATCAATAAACCACAAGCATATTCAGGCAAATCATAGTTAAACTGTGCTTTGGAGTGTTAAAATCTAGCAATGGAAAAATAGACTGTATGGATAACTCTAACCTTAATTTCTAGGGGTTTTGGACAAGTCAGGTAAGATTTGCCACATACCTGCAACAAGAAAGAATCACATCGGAAACAAATAGAGAAAAAATAAATAAAACAATAATTGAACAGGTGCCATGGAAAATCCGAGCAAGGAATCCCACTCCGTCATGGCAGTCTTTAATAGGAGAAGGATGGTGTTGAGAAAATCCCTGTGAAGAATTCTCCTCTCTGCTGCAGTGTGCTGCAGAACACTGTGCTCAGGACATCCTGTGTTGCCCCCATCTCTTTCCCAATGAGCCACATTCCAGGAAATACAGGCTTATCCTTAGGTTCCCATGACTGGTAGGAAAAAACTATGCATTCCCATTGTCATCTGAGGGGCACATAGAAAGTATTTTGTTGGAAAGCAGGAATGTCATCATTGACTTGTTTTAGTCATAAAACATGGGAAAGGTAATTTGGTGCATTTAATAAGGCTGCGTGTGGGTGCAGTCTGTTCAATACTGAGAATGCGCAGATAATAAATTCTGTCTAAAAAAAAATGTATCAAAAGACTGTAATATTGCAATATATGCTGCATTAGAAACTGAAAAATGATTACTGTAAAACAGATCAATACTGCAACTACTCTTGGGAAATAATGCTTTTCCACAATTCCACAATAGTGGTTCCCAATTTTAGAGTTGATCCAAAGGGTTTGTCGTAAACTTGGTGTGATCTTCAAATTAAAGTAAAGAAACCACCTAATTTTAAAGAAAAAAAAGCTGTAGGGAAAACCCTTAAAATAAGATAAACCGCATTTTGAAAAAGTAAATTGAACGTGTTAATGATAATGCAAATAACTGAGGTTTCCACTCCAATGGAGAGATGAAAAATAGAGGGAAACACTATTTGTGTGTACAGGGTTGAGGAAGCTGTAACCTTCCTCACACAATCACGCAATCTCATATCACTGGGTTTATATAGATGTAGTTGTGATTTCGTTAATCAAAAAACTATGTCAATTTTTTATTGCTCAGTAGTTAGCTTGTAATGTACTCAGGAGACATGGTCAGTCTTAGTGTCACTTATATAATTTAGGTTGCTCTTTTGATACTCCAGCTGAAGGAAGTGCCAAAAATGTTGCACCACAAACCAGACAAAGATACAGGGGGTGTACTAGACAAAGTATGCTAGATTAATCATAACCACGGGATCCCAAAAATCACTGGTTCAGGTTAATGATATTATACAGCACATTTAAAACTACTACAGTTTTAGACAGGTAGTGCTTTTCAGTGTGGTGGATTTAAGAAAATATTGAAATTTATGAAGAACTCACATTCCAGTGTGATTTCAGGAAGAAAAACTTAAGCCCCCAACAGGCCACCCTGAAAATCTCACCCAAACCTGTTGCTGAGAACACAGATGTAGTATTGAAAGTTGGTTCCTCTAGCAATAGTTGACCTCCTGAGAGCAGATGTTGCAGCTCCTGACGGAAGTGTTACTTTTATTGTGTGCACAGAGGATACAACATCAAACCATACCCACTGTGCTGACTTACATAAGCAGTCACCTAGACAACCCAGCTGGATGGCCAGTAAAACTGCTGGAACACTGGGATGAGATGGGAAGATTGGGGGGAGTTGTTGGTAGACCTTGTTGGGCAACAGCAGGGAGGAGGGCAGCAGTCTGGATTCTTAGCATTCCTGGCCCACAAAGGCAGGATGTGTGCACTGGCTATGCTGCATCGGACACTGGTGGAGGAGTGGGGGGTATGGAGAGCTGCCAGTTTGGCAGTCTCCTGCCTGAAAATGTGCCAGCCATTGTTTATCAGCCAGGCAAACATTTCCAAAACACATAGAGGTCAGACCTCTTTGGAGATTCATCTCGCTGCCTCTCCCTCTGTTTGTTTTTCTAGCTCAACATCTGACGCCATCCTCCAGCCAGAGGTCTACCTCCTTTTAAACTCTTTCAACTACACTTTTGTTACAAACTTGGGTCTGTGAAAACACTTGCAGCAATAATGTGCATTTCCTTTAGTCAATTATCATTTTCTAACCTGGGTTGGAACAAGACTAATTTCTGTGTGAAATTTCCTTGAAATGAGGTCATGAAAACTTGTTAAGCATGTCCTGCCGAACAACCCAGAATAACACTTTTGAAGTATGCCAGAAGGCAAACAGGAAATGTATGCAGCACACAGTAGTAGGTGCTGTGACTTTTATGTCAACCACAAAGAACTAAGAAGACACAACAAGAACCCAGTCAGATCACCAGTAGGATCAGTCAGAGTTTATTTTGGACTGACAAAAAAGAGCTCACGAAGGGGAAAGTATGGCAATGCAAACTAGAAAAATGCTCATGAAGAGCCAACAGGTTTATAAAAGAAGCAGCACCTCCACTGTCTGTACTGCACTAAAAATGCTTTGTGTATACATAATTTAACTGCCGTACATGAATTTAGATACAGAAAGTTTTTTTTTTAATGTGAGTCAGGTCATCAAGCAAGTTGGACATGGTTTGGGCTACTGCATGGAAATGGTTTCATGGATGAAACTTCCAACAAAAGAAAGGTATTGGCATGGCTTCAAACGCAAGCAACAAGTTGAACTGTGCAGAAGGTCTGTGGAGTTGCATGAAGTAAGATAAACTTGGTTCAACAGCTACTTGAAGCTAAGTAAAGAAGTGACCAACCAGTCCAACTTTATGTGTTTATTTGTAGTCACACTGTAGTGTGGGTGTCGACTAATATGGGTGCTTTTTCTATTTCCCAATAGAAAACCCCAACAAGATTAAAAAAACAATAAACTATTTAAAACCTCAATGAGGTTCATCACCTGTGTGAGAGCAGATGTGTGTATGTATACAGTACAGTTTATGTGTGAGAGCTGCAGCCCAGCCCAAGTCATGACACTGTCTCAACAGGTTCACTTTCTGCTGCACTCCCCATATTAGTGTTCTTAAAAGCTCCTAAAAAACACTGCAGTCGTCATCACTTATCCTAACACACTGCCTCAAGTGTACACATTTATGTTGAACAGGCTGAGATGATAATTGGTTGAGTACGAGATTTCGTAGATGGATGTGATCAGATTATGTCACAAACTGCTGTACATTTGGATGACCATGACTGGTAGCAGACATTTGCATATCAACATTCTGCTGCCAATATATAAAGATTAAACAATATAAAGTTATAGAGGTTATAAGATATAAATGTTTCCTTTCATTCACAGTGTCTATAAATGTATGAGACATTTGGTTCAGCATGAATTTTTCTGTTTGGCATGTCTTGTAAGCCAAACAAAAGCATTTTGATAGCAAAAAGATGCTCCTCTTACTTCTGGGAAAATATTTTTTACATTAAGCATTTAACCAGTGATGTTGGTCAGTAAATAAGACTTCAGTTTCAAGATAAAGAAGACTATAGGACACTTCAGATTTTATGAAGCTGACTGACTGATCAGGCTTAAAGCTTTCTCTGGTGAGGTTTTTTCTGATTGTCAATCAGTGACCCTCACCAGTGCCACTTAGCTTCGCTGTTGTATTTCATTTGCAGCTCAATCACCCAAACACAGGAGGCACTTGTTGTTTACACACTTTAGAAATATCTAAAGTGAGAATCAAATAGCAATCAAATTTCCGACATCAAAACTTTTGAATCTTAATTTACTGACTCCCATTGCTGGGAGAAAGAAAAAGCTGCTTTTTTAAAAGGAAACATTTTAAAAAAGAAAATTTGGAGTTTAATCTTTCAGTTCGTACATTGTGGTCTTTGGTGGTAAGGATAAATTGTAACTATCCGAAAAAAAATAGATGTTTTTAGAAATGTATCAATTATAAAAAGTCTTCTTTTACTGATATGGAAATGTTCGATAATGTATAGCTTCAAGGCATGTATGGGTATTTTTCATAATTTATTTATTAATGGTTATCAGTTTACTGAACTAGAGAACAGTATGTGAGGAAAACATTAACACCAAGTTAAACATGACATCTTTGTACACAGTACACTGTGAATGAAAAGCATGCAAATTATATTTAAGCTATATTCTCACTTCCTTCAACGAGAATTGGTGGGTTTTCATTAGCAACAAGAAATATTTCCAGAAAGTCTTAAAGTCTTGGGGTGAAACGGTAATGAGAAAGTTGGCTAGTTCTGCATGTGTTGTCAGCAGGTGTGGCAGTCCTGCAGCCACACAAAAGAGGGAGTCATAGTTTAAGCTGGCAGCTGTCCAGGCAGCAGGTCAGAGGGAAGCTGTGGCCTGCACATTCCTCCACAGTATCTAATAGGAGTGATGACAGCTCAATGCTGGCAATACTAGCAATAACCTGGCCATTGTTTGTATAGCATGAGCAGGTGTGCTGCAGGCATTGACAGACACACCCCTTTTACACTGAGGCTAAGGTATGCTGCAAGTGAATTTAACCAGTAACGGTTTCTCTGCTGCTACAATTGAGCAGCTTCAGAGCAGGCTATAGCAGTAGTTTCCAAGTGTTTCAGGCAGGGTTAGGGTTAAAGCTGCCTTTATTTTGAAGTACTGTCAAAAATCATTGTTTTTTATGAACAATGGATCATATTATGTGAAATGTGTCTGATGGTGACGAAAGCAGACAATTTGACCGAGCTCTGCAATCAAGTTATCTGCATATTCAGAGAATTTCAAGTTCAAGTTTATGAGACCGCAATAAAAACCAAGTTCAACATTCAGCTGTAAAACAAAAGCAGAAACTGTTAGTATGAAATATATATATTACAATAGTTTTAAAAGAAAACATTTCTAAACTATCAACAATCACAATACTTAAGATTTTAGTCTTCCAAAGTTATTTCATCATACATATTCATTAGAATTGTAAGATGACGTCAAAGTAGGCTTGGAACTTTTTTTCTAAACATGGTTTATAGCATATTAAGTCCTTCTTATGATGCATAATTTATTCAAACCCTAATTTTAATCATCTAGTCTTTAATTTGTGATTAGTCATTGGATGCTGTGAAAAGGGTGCAAATGGTCATGATTAACAGCTGCTCTGAAGAGGCCTTCTTAGAACCTCTTAAAGGAATTGTGCATAAGATAGGGAAGGAATGTTCCTTTGATTAACTCTGATTTAGTCCATTTGATGAGCTAATCTGCTGTAAACAACACTGATATTCTGAGGGATTTGATGAACTGCTGCAGTGCTGTCAATTTGCATTTGGAAAACTAAGGAGTTATATTTGTAGCTGGATGATGAAAGGAAACCTGAACCATATCAACCCTGGAAATGAGCTTGATTCAGTATAACTTTATTCAGTCTATTGATGTAATCCATCCTCAGGTTTGGAGTAGTTGTCTGTCGATTAGAAAGTCGTGGGTCAATACCTGGCTTCCCCCGTCCACATGTCAAAGTGCTCTTGGTCAAGATGCTGAACAAAACATTGCCTTTGATGTTTAATCTGGATGTGATTTTTTATTTCTACAGTACAACCCCAAACTGTACTTCTCAGGAACTGTGTCCCTGATCTACTTGGAGAGCAGCTAAAAATGACAGAGGCCACAACCATCAACACATATGCTGCCTTTCTTGATAAATCTGAGGTCACTTGGACCTCACGCTGCATATTTAGTACACAAGCATAAACAAACTGGGACTTCAAATAGTGGTGTAGGAACTGGCAGTGCAACCTACTGACAGAGAGTGTCCTGTTAATGGGCAGGGGAAAGGTGGCACCTGCACACAGCGCTGCCTGTGATTCAGTGAGGGAAAATGTTATTGCAGTCAAGTTGTAAACAAAAACAAGTTCCAGGGCTTCCCTACGAGAACTGAGACACCAACACAAAGTTTACTTCAGGGTACTAGAAAACCAGTATGCAGTAATCAAAAATTAAGTTACTTCTGATTGAGAAATGAAAAGATAACATTTTATTGTACATGTGGGGAACAGACACTAAACTTTAACTTTAATCAGAGAAGTTTGTTTCCTGTGGCAGAGCTGTATTTGTTTGCTCAGAGGTTGGCATCTTGCATCAATACCTGGTGCCAAATAGTCAATGTATTGGCATCTAAAATTAGACAGTGTTTGCACTGATTAGACTGTGGTAATTTATTCAAAGGGCTCTTTGATGTGAACATTTTGGACCAAACTGTACAGACAGGTTGCCACACAACATATTTTAAAGTTGCTTTTGAAATTTGGATCTGCAGCTTCTAAATATGATATTAAAACTCCATTCATGATGAGGAGGAAACACATCTCTAAATAAAGTGTATAGAGTATATTTTCAGGAACGCTGACAACTCAGGCTGTTTTTAATGTTCAAGTCAAAGTAAAATCACCCATAAGATTTTTTATTTTAATTGTATTTATTATCAAATTGATAAAATTGTACCAAAAATAGCAGAAAGACTTCTCTTTAATGTAACACAATGTTATATTTTATAGACTGTCGATGAAGAAAGGAAAAAGTTGTTATTCAGACCTGGAATCATCCAGATAATTCTTATGTAGTTTATAGTCCCATCATAGATTCTATATAAGTAACAGTATTAACTTTATTTATTTAACAGTCTATAAAACCCACCAGATCAACAAGCAAAACTAGTTACTTCTGTTAGGCAATATCAAGCCAATGTCTGAATCTATGACTTAAGGTAGAAACCGGTTTCAACCTGACTGGATATAATTTTCTTCCTGTTAAAAGGGAGGTGTTTTTTTTTTCTTTCATCATCACCTCTTGCACTCGGGATGGGAGATTAGAGCAAAGAGAAGTTTCGGTGTAATTTGTTGGTTTCTTTAGCAAGGCTATTTTTATTTAATTGGTACTGTGTGAACTGGATTGATATGGAAGGTAACAAATTTGATTTGATTGGATTATTATTGTATTACAATAAATTGGATTCTAATTGGCTTGAATTAGATTGTATCTTTGAAGTGCCTTATATGGCATTATATGCCTTATATGGCATTATATGAAGAAAAGTGAATGAAACTGAATCTATTCTTTGTTTAACCTTCTGAGGTCTCCCCGAAAAACTCTTTGGACCCTTGGGACCCCAATGGTTCCTTCAGAAAAAGTGCTATAAACATTGTATAAATTTAAATATTTTTCCACTTTCACAGCTTAAATCTTTTAATAAGCTACAGCTCTTATAAGAACTATAATGTTTTTATTCACATTTAACATATTTTTTACACTTTCTATGCCATGTTTGTCACAATAACACCCCTTATTTTAACAAGAAACTTAATTTCCATGCAACAATACAACAACAACCCTCCCCCCTAAAAAAAGACAGGCATTAATTCTACTGACTCTTCCTAGAGCTGGCCTATCCACTCTAAGTGATTGGGGTAGAAGGGCCTTAAGGCTCTAGCATGGTTGCCGCGTCTGCTCGCGCGAGCGGTGTTGATGACGTCACGAGTTCGTGCCCGCCATAGGACCCTATATAGTGGCGCAAGTCGTTGCGCGCCAGTAGTTGCAATTTTCTCCGTCACAGAGGTGGCGCTGCTACGTGAAGGTTACCTCTACTCTACAACCAGGAAAGTGGAGAAGAAAACAATGCCGCTGTCAAGAGCAAGAATACTGTAATTAATGATACTGCTGCAGTTTTCGGATCATTAGGTTTGAAGCCCCCGGCATCAACAGAGTCTCTGCCCTCTTCTTTGCCTTCACGTATCTGTCCCGTAGCTTCTTCCACACATTCTTACAGAACTCTCCCTTTTTCCCCAAAGTTCTGCCAATCTCTGTGCACCAGTTTTGGGAGTTTACGTTGGTCCCTGTGCTGTTTCACTGCAGTTTCGTACAGCTGCCTGTACAAACGCACCTCCTCACTGAGCCTGGTCTCACATCGGTCCATCCGGTTCGTTGTGCTCGGCGCCGCCAAGTTACAAAAATCGACTGGTGCACGACAACGCGCTGCGCCGTCTTTTCAAGGGAAGCGCCAGGCCTGAAACGTCATTTTGACGTCACGGTGCGACACCGCCGTGACAGACGCGGCAACCATGCTACCGCCTTTAGTCAGGGAGGTGACCAAGAACCCGATGGTCACTCTGACAGAGCTACAGCATTGCTCTGTGGAGAGAGAAGAACCTTCCAGAAGGACAACCATTTCTGCAGCACTCCACCAATCAGGCCTGTATGGTAGAGTGGCCAGATGGAAGGCACTCCTCAGTATAAGGCACACGACAGACAGCCTGGAGTTTGCCAAAGGCACCTAAAGACTCTCAGACCATGAGAAGTAAAATGATCTAGTCTGATGAAACAAAGATTGAATTCTTTGGCCTGAATGCCAAGAGGACACCAGATAATGGTCATCTCCTGGCTCCTCCTCCTCAGCTGCACTCATTCTCCAATCACTCTCACTCCCTATTTAGTTTCCAGTCTCC
The DNA here is from genome assembly GCF_027942865.1 of Odontesthes bonariensis. Taxonomy (NCBI): domain Eukaryota; kingdom Metazoa; phylum Chordata; class Actinopteri; order Atheriniformes; family Atherinopsidae; genus Odontesthes; species Odontesthes bonariensis. Next base: position 27,886,632 of record NC_134511.1, read on the forward strand.
CCTCTCAGTTTGTCAGATCTTTGTTTGTCATCCATGCCATGCTACCAGGTTTTCCCATGTTCCACGGCGATTTTTCAAGCTAAGTATTTATTTATCCATGCCATGTTAAGTTCTTTGTTTTATTTTCCAAGTATTTATTCCCAGTTAAGTTTTTTGATATCCGGTTCGGCCGCGCCTTTGGTTTGTACTTTGTTTTTTGATTTTTGTAAATAAATCCAGTTTTTCTTTCTTAAGTCCGCATCCGTGTCCTCCATCCACCCCGCTGTGACAGAAAGATCCGGCCAACAATGGACGCGGCGGACTTTAAAACTGCATTATGGCTGTTCCTGCTTTGAGCAGGACAGCACCTCCTGGAGGTAATTGGATGTGGCCAATGACCTCATTGACTTTTTTTTAGCTAAAAAAATTTTCCAGACCTGGCCTGTGGACCTGTCTTGCATCTTGGGAAAGGCGAGGACTATGCAGCGTGCTGCAACGCTCGACATCTTTGGCATGGAGCCGGAACAGGTAGCTGCACTGTACTCATCCCCCTTACCCCTTCAACATCTCAGTCCACAGCGTCCAGCGACCCAGCCGTCCAAGAGCTGGCCCCAGCCACAGAGGCCTCAGGGCCTGACCCAGAACCTGACCATGAAGCCCCAGGGCCTGACCACGAGCCCACAGGGCCTGACCAAGAGGCCACAGGGCCTGACCACGAGCCTGACCAAGAGGCCACAGGGCCTGACCACGAACCTGACCAAGAGGCCACAGGGCCTGACAAAGCCGCAGAGCCCGTGGGGCCCCAGCCCATGGTCTCACTCTTTCAAACCCCTCCCTCCCAGCCCCAGACATTGGGGATGTCTGGGATCCATCCCTTAAAGCTGCAGTCTGCAGGATTTGTTGTTGTCATACGTAAAGTCCTAATTTTTGGCATTTTAAGAGTTTACATGATCTATCAGAACGCTTTAAGTTGAAAACGGTGACCTCCGTAGTCGCAAAATGCAAGAAATGCTTATTTTTTAACCGAAAAATAAAAAGTTATTCAACTTCCTGTCCCGCCCCATCAAAACACATGAGAACTCGTGCACGTCTACGTGCACGCCAGATGCGCGTACACGACTCCTCATTCATCAACTCACCTGTCATTTGCGATCATTGAAGACACAGTAAGTAGACTAGCCCGTAATGAAGTTCAATAGTCTAGATCAGGGGTTCTCAACCTTTTGCAAGCGGGGCCCCCCCTAAGATGGTTCATTGCAGTTGGGGCCCCCCCTCCTCCCGACACCACCCCTCCCCTACGACACGTTACGTTATGTCGCAGGCTCAAAATACTACCCCCTGGTAAATTTGAAATGAAACTAGTCAAACAATAGTCCAACTTCTTGCATTTTCGAGGAGGGAATTTTCGTGATTTTTTTTTTTTTCCCCTCATCCTGTAGTCTACTCGCGCTCCCCCGGGAGAGTGTCCGCGCCCCCCCAGGGGGGCGGGCCCCACCGGTTGAGATCCACTGGTCTAGATAAATAAGCGTGGGGACGAGCCTACCTTGTATCGCGCGTGCACAATCGGTGATTGACAGGCAGCAGAGCCCAGCTCGTAACCTGATTCGTTACCTTTTACCGGTCCGGTCTGCAATTTTGTAAACAAACCTGCTAGCTTTGGAGGGACCTAGCGGGACATATAGGGGACCTAGAGAACTCTTTTTTTTTTTGTATTGGGGTATTTAATGTACTACTTTCAGAATCCCCGGACAGTTCCAGGCATTATGCTTGAAAAAGAGTTGCAGACTGCAGCTTTAAAGGGGGGGCTCCCTCCCCGCCGGATGTCCGGCCGCTTGCTGGACGGTCTCCGGCACCGCCTCCTCCTGCCACGTCGATGGATGTCTGGGTGCCAACCAGACCACCATCTCCTCCTGCCACGTCGATGGCTGTCTGGGCGTCCGCCAGACCACTGCCTGTTCCTGCCACGCCGTCAGAGGTCTGGGCGTCCGCCAGACCACCGCCTCCTGCTGCCCGAAGCCGGTACCACAGCCGCATGCCTGTTTCTGGTCCCCCGCCTGACCGGCTTCGAGCCCCTCCCTCCCACCCTCAGACTTTTTAGGGTTGTCTGGGATCCACCCCTTGAGGGGGGGGGGGCTCTGTCACGCCCATGGACTCTCGTTTTTAGTTTTATGTTACGTTTTTGTGTTCATGTCTTGGTTTTTGGTTCTTATGTTTAGTTTAGTCATGTCTTAGTTTCCCTGCACTCTGTTTATTAGTTCACTCACTTCACCTGTGTTTTTTCCCTCAGCTGCACTCACTCTCCAATCACTCTCACTCCCTATTTAGTTTCCAGTCTCCCCTCTCAGTTTTTCGGATCTTTGTTTGTCATCCATGCCATGCTACCAGGTTTTCCCATGTTCCACGTCGATTTTTCAAGCTAAGTATTTATTTATTTATCCATGCCATGTTAAGTTCTTTGTTTTGTTTCCCAAGTATTTATTCCCAGCTAAGTTTTTTTATATCCGGTTCGGCCGCGCCTTTGGTTTGTACTTTGTTTTTGTGATTTTTGTAAATAAATCCAGTTTTTCTTTCTTAAGTCCGCATCCGTGTCCTCCATCCACCCCACTCTGACATTTATGACCTGTAGTCGCTAAATGTCCGTTTTGAATTCTTGACCATTTCTTTCTTGAGATTCATGCAAATAACCACTCAGTCAGACGGAATGAACGAGTCTACTCGTGTTAAAGTTTGAACGACGGTAGAAAACAGTGGCCATTTCTCAATACCAAGAATGCAAAGAACAGACTTGTGTTCTTGAGGAGAATGTTCTTGCTAGTCAACCTCGGAAGAATGTACTCGGGAGATCACAAGTACACATGCTCCGTTTTCAGTTTTGAGACGATGCGTTCTTCGTGCCCGAGGCAGCCTGCTCTGATTAAACAGCTGGGCTTTTTCATCCAAGTGCTCTCTCTCGCTCTAATGTGTGTGTGTGTGTGTGTGTGCGTGTGTGTGTGTGTAAACATACATAAATAAAATACATACATAAATGAACATACATAAAATAAATTTATTTACTTAGATAAATGAATATACACGTGTTTAAATAAAATGTTTAAATAAAGTGTTTAAAGTTTGAGGCGCAGAATTCTTCCGAACAAAATTGTAAATAGCTGGTATTAAGACAAATTAACAATAAAATCGGGATCTAAAGGGCTACTTTCTCGTCTCAAAATGTTTTAAACGTGGATAAAGTGATATATTTAAAGAGTGTAGAGCTAAAATGAAATCAGCTTCAGCCTGTTGATTTCGGCTCGGGTAGGAGCGCAGTGCATTGTGGGATATTTGCGCGGACAAGTTAGCACAAGTTAGCTACCGATGCATCCTCGGTAAAATGGGCGTGTCGAGAACACATCCGGGAACTTTCACCGTTCTCGGCGAAATGCAAACTTGTGTATTGGGACAGTACTTGGGCTGCGACTGATGACGTTTCACAAGAACACAAGTACGGACAAGAACATATATTGAGAAACGGCCAGTGTGTTCGCCCCGTCTTTACTGAAGCTCTCAAACATAACAAACACACAGATGCGCGAGCTCCAAAACGTCATTGCTCAGCGTCAGTTCCTATTGGATATACATTCTAAGCATTAAACTGAATGCAGATTATACTAAGTGCAAATTATATAGTAATGCAGATATAATGCCAACATAAATATGCTGTAATATACAAATACTAAATATATCCAAAGAATAATAACTAAATATGAACAGAAATTATTGAATAGAAAATGGCACCAACATTTCTGGCCCCTAATTGCTCATCATGGGGATGACAATTACACTAAACTAAATAAAGAGTCCTTTTCTATACTCAAATCCCCATTACTTAAATGCAGGGCTGTAAATTAACTGAACAGATGTCTTTCATTGTCCATGAGATTCTTCCATCTCCAGCAAGAGACACAGCTTGTCGATGGGTCTCACAAGTGTGTTGGTCTTCGTTTTCATGATGACCCGACGAACAAACCCTTGGGCATCGGGGAAATCCCCATTACTTAAATGCAGGGCTGTAAATTAACTGAACAGATGTCTTTCATTGTCCATGAGATTCTTCCATCTCCAGCAAGAGACACAGCTTGTCGATGGGTCTCACAAGTGTGTTGGTCTTTGTGTGCACAATACATGCATGAACAGCGGCTTGTTTTGGTGGGAGCATCTCCATTTATGTCATCAGCCATTTTGTATCCTTCCTCAATAGAAACATAAGTGGCAAAACTATTTATTTTCAACTGTGGACATACTTGGTCTTGTTATTCCTTTAACATGTAGCGTGTCCTGTATGACACCAAAAACTGGATCCTGATCCGCTGCTCATGGAAGTTAACAATGTCTGAGAAACGCTCTTTGACCAGGGGTCCATTTCACAAAGCAGGTTCAACAAACTCTGAGTCTATTGCTGAACTCTGAGTTGATCTACTCTGAGATAGAAAACTCTTGAGTTTTCAGTTCCAGAAACGCTGATTTGAGTTAGTTTAGTCAACTCTGAGTAGTTTCACCTTGAGTTTAGCGCGTGCACTACAACTTTAAAAAGCCAGCATCAATAGAGCCCCGATTTGACGAGTCCCCATGGCAACGGGGAAGAGGAGGGCTGCGTTTTTCACCAACCTCGAATTGGAAATCTTAATGCGCTCATACGGCGAGTTTCAACACGTTTTTAAAAAGAAGTGCAACACTGCTGCAGCTGCAAAAGCGTAAGTTTAAATGTAGTCCTTTGCAATCACAATAATATAACAGGGAAAAACTGCTTGAATGGTAGCCCATTCATTTATTTAGGTGCATTCCCGCGGGGAAGAAGCACACTTGGCAGCAGTTTAAGATGAAATATAAAAACATTGTTCAAACAGGTGAGACCTCGGCATGGAGGTACCTCTTTGTGATTATGTTTTACACTGTAAAGTAAATATTAAGTGGCTATTTGACTGTGCAGTTGTTTTATCCCCAACATAATGCTTTTCACACACATAAATGTCTTCTCATCTATATCATGTAATTAAGCTTAATAATTAAGCATATTTAAACTAACACAGACTTTTTCTCAGCCAACAGAAAGAAGGCAGATGTCCATAAAACGGGTGGTGGCCCAGCACCACCACCTCTAACGGAGGCAGAGGAGCTGGCCCTAAGCCAGAATATTGGAAGGCCGGTGGCTGAGGGAATCCCTGGAGGGAGTCCATCCCCAAGACACAAGTGCCTTTATAGAATATAATAGGACTATATATATCTTTATTAAGCCTATTCATACAAATATGTATTTGTCTTTTTTTAGCATTTTTTTATTTTGTCCCAACAAAATTCTGATGGTGCCGCTCAAAAAGATAATTGTCTGGAAATGCTAAAACATCGATAACCATCTCCCCACGAATATTTAATTCTCTGCGCAATAATGTTGCACCTTCATCCACGGGATCGTTGTCAAAAGGACATGCCATTTTCGTGAAAAAAGTCGCCTCCTACTGTGCCTAATGGATCTAGAAGTAGAAAACTCGCTCTGCTGACTGAATGAATAAGGAAATCAAATGGCGTGTGTGGCTGAGAGAGGGCGGAGAAAGAGAGAAACTCAAGGTTCATTGAGTAAAACCTGGTCCCGGCCAGGTTAGGTTCATAGAGTCTGTTACTACGGTGACTGACCGAGAGCTTAAGTTACCTCTCTTTTTGAAACAGGCTAGAGTTACCCCTCTTTCTCTGGTTTGAGTTACCTCCCTTTGTGAAACTGAAAACTCAGAGTTTCCCTCATTTCAGGGTTCATAAACTCCATAAACTTCATAAGTTTTCACTAAACCTGCTTTGTGAAACGTACCTCAGGTCTCTCAATAATCTCACTTCACTACTTTTCTCTGAGTTTAAAGGGAAACTTTTGACTCAGAATTTTCAGGTTAGCTGGCATTCTCAATGTTATGTTTCTTCACTTACATTAACAGCAATAAATGATGACTTGAATCCCAAGATACAGTGAACAACTTCTTTACTGTTCAAGTGCAAATTCAATCATACATATCAAGCCGCCAAAGGTACAAATAACCTGTAACTACATTTATCGCATTTACAAAAGTAGTGCCGTTTTTCCTATTGAAAGTATAGCTGTACTTTCTAAACATATTGTATTATATTGAACTGTATTTTCCATACATAACACTCAGTTCTTCTAAACATCGCCATTCCTCCATAGCAATGCAGCACTCAAAAAGGAAAAGTCCTTAGTATCCTCAGTCTTGACACTGAGCCAGCCAGTGACCTTTTCCATGTAGGTTGCTGTTATATTAAATTAAATTTCCGAAGTGATCCTTGAGCAGCTGTTCGGCTACTGCATATCTATTTTCAGCACTCATGTTAAGACAGCTGCGTACCATGTCCCTTGGTTGTCCCCTTGTGTACTGCTCAAGTTAGTACAGACAATCAGGTAGTGGATCATAAGTGGCGATTTCCCAGTGTGGCAGTAACTGGGATGCTTGTATTTGAACAAAAAGAGCTGTTATATCATTCTGTTGTTTCAACACACTGTAGACGTCTCCTGCTAGTTGATTTTGACCTGGTAGAGGTGAAATGTTTTTGATTGACAGCTGGGTTTTTAGGCAACATAAAATAAGAAGATAGAGAGCTTGGGAAAACTGATTTTCACAGGGTTTTTTTCTGCAAACTTCATACATGTAGGCATGATACCAGAAACATGATTCGGTGTATTTTAATATTCATAGTAGGCTTAACAGTAATAGAATATTCTGGTATGTGATATATTATGTATGATAGTTAGATAGCTATGATGATAGCTATTTTGCAAAAGACACACGATATATAATATAATACACACACATATATAAAAACACTAATATATGACAGAGAAGCAGAAGCAGATTGTGTACTACTCAGCTATTTTAATAAGTTAAAAAAATGAAGAAATAATACATTATACATCCATATATAAGATAAAACACAATAGACAGAAGTTATATATCAGAAAAAAATAAAAATCTATATCTACATATATCTCGGAAAAAATTAAAATCTATATCTATATCAAGATTGATTCAGATTGGCTATATTGGCATGAATAGTATCAACCATTGTTGCCAAAAGCAACAATGGTTGATACCATTGTAAATACAATACAATTTTAATACAATTACATTGAATTATTTACATTAATTTTTATTTAATTACTCTCTCTCTCTCTGAGAGATCTCTCTCAGAAATAAATGAAAATCTATGTATATTAGAAAAAATGAAGACAGACAGATAGATGATATAGAAATCCAAAAAAAAGGTACATTTTCAAGTTAAACACAAGAATAAGACACCACCCCGCCCTAAATCATATTTACACAAAGTTTCTCATGAAAGTTTAAATGAGCTAAAAGCCCTGAAAGAGGATTGTTTTGCAGAGCTTTTTTCTCGTGCTCCCTTTCTGCCGGTCAAGAGAGGTGAGTTTGGTGTGGTGTGGCCTTATGATTCGCTGAAGTGAATCCTTCCCTCCTCAAAGCAACTTCCCACTTCTTCCTCATATCTTTGTCTTTGGGAAACCTTCAAAATAAAAAAGGGATATTCGAGAAAGTCAACACAAATTTTTTTTAAAAAGGAGGTCAAGCTTTTTTCTTCCTTCTTCTTCCTATTTTCTTCTTTCAAATTTCTTTAGCGGGATAGGGTCAACAAAACTCCCATTTTGACGCATATCTGTTGATAATGTCGTGCTTTACCTTCCGGCAGAATGGAAGTGCGTGGGAGTATTGAAGCACACGACACGGGACCTTCTTTTGCAGACTTTACTTGTATCCGTTAACAGGTGAGTTACATCACAGCTGCAGTTGGTCTGTATAAACACTGCGTTGTTTTGGCCTCTAGCTCTGGCACATGAAGTGTTCAGCAGTGTCCATGCAGTGAGCCACAAGTACCGTACAACAACATAAAACTGAACCCAAGTCTTGCGATTGCAGGCGTTATTTAGGTAGTCACGCCACATTCACTGGCTGTGTTCCAAACCGCATACTACATACCACATACTTCCATACTTCCATACTGCATACTCATCGATCAGACAGTATGCAGAGCGTTTACCCACAATGCATTTCGCTCCTGCCCGAGCCGAAATCAGACGGCCTGAAGCTGATTTCGCTTAAGCTCTAAACTCTGTAAACTTTAGCAACATTTGAAACATTTTCAGGCGAGAAAGTAGTCGTTTAGATCCCCAACGTGTTGAAAATCTGACAAAATACCGGCTATTTACAATTTTGTTCTGACAAATTCGGCACTAGGCTAAAGTTAGCCGTAGTGAGCAACGCACTTCCGGTTATTTTCACAAAAATAAAATACCTGTTGCCTTTTATCATAGAGAAAGCCATTACGATACAATTAGTGCTTTTCTTTTGAAAACAGGAAGTGAACCTACCCTCGTTGTAGTTAGCTTGAAACTGCCGTTTTGACAGGAAATGACGATCGGTGACGTCATGTTATGTTGCATCTTGGGTCGTTTGAGTATGAGTAGTAACCTCATGATGCATACTCAACATTTCAGCGAATCTGGTATGCATCCGGGAACTTCTCACATACTCAAACTCGCATACTAACTCAAAAAGTTAGTAGGAGTAGTAGGAGTAGTAGGAGAAGTATGCGGTTTCGAACACAGTCACTGACTTAACACTTGGCACGGAAAACCCACAAAGAACACAAGATAATGCCCATAGGTCCATAACTGCCTTACAATAACAAACTAAAGCTGCTGAAATTGGCGGCTTGTTTGCAAACTGATCTACAGTCAGATGTTCTGTTGTCTGTATTTTTAAGTAAGTGGGGTGGGTATGAGACATGAGAGGTATCTTACTTTTGTTAAGATGAAAGAATTACATGTCAATAATTAGGGATGGGAATCGAGAACCGGTTCTTGTTGAGAACCGGTTCCCAGTGTTTCAATTCCTTGGAATCGTTTGGCAATTTTGCAAACGATTCCCTTATCGATTCCAGTGGGCGCGAATGACGTCACCACGCAACGTTGCGTGGCGAGTCCAGTGCAGCCAGCAGTCAACAGTAAACATGGCGCCCAAGCGGTATAAACGCTCAAAAGTTTGATTACACATACCTAAAAAAGACTACAACAGGGCAACTTGCAAAGTGAATATTTCACCAAAGGAAGGAAATACTACCAACATGCAATAACTATGAATGAATGATTAACGTCGGTGAATCTGAACCCAGCAACGTTAGCAACGTTAGCATGTCCTCAGCTAACACTGCAGGTCACTAACTAACTAACAAACACTGTCTATCATGTACCATTTGCCTCATTGTAAAACCTGCTATTAGTAACGGTTAAGGTTAAATGAATGCCTTCTCATGCATTACATTTAGATGAAATCATGAGAGACAGAGCCTGACTGGCTGGTGGTACTACCCCCAGTTCACGTCTACCTCCAGCTTCTCCTTTCAACAGAGCAGGGAAGAGTTAAATTACCCAGGCCATGATAGACAAATGTGGACCTCAACGTTGTTGGGTTTGTAAGGTCATGACTTGTGTTACTTCTAAACTAAGCAAAGTTGATGCTAATCGACCGGTTTGTTGTCCTTTTTCTCCAAATGAGAATCGATAAGGGAACCGATAAAGAACCGAATTGTTAAGCAGAATCGAAAATGGGATTGGAATCGTAAAAATCTTATCAATTCCCATCACTATCAATAATACAGCCTGTGTCACCTGTGTAAAATTTGCTAGTCAATGTAATACTAGCAATATTTACATTATTTCTACAAGAGCATTCTTGTGTCAGTTGTAATCCAAGCCTGTGTTATGGAATATATGATTTATAAAGAATGGTTGTTGCGATGGCTCGCACGAGCGGAGTTGATGACCTCATGGTGTCGTGACGGCCATATAAAGTGGCGCGAGTCGATGCGCCAGTAGTTCCAATCTTCTCCATCACAGAGGTGTTGCTGTTACATGAAGGTTACCGCTAACTACTTTCCAACGACGAAAGTGGAGAAGAAAACAATGCCCCTGTCAAGAGCAGGAAGAGTAGTACTGTCATCAATGATCAGCATTCTCACCTCTACTTACATAATAGCTGATGAGCCTCCAGATGTTGAAATTTCAATAGGCATAATGATGCCCATCTCACCTCCAAATTTCTGAGCATTCTCATCCATTACTTACACAATAGCTGATGAGCCTGCAGAAGTTGAAATTTCAATAGGTGTTATCACCATTATAGTCTGATATAGTACTTAGAATATTGTTATAGGACTTTTAAGTGTATTGTGTTACCTTTTCTTTGTTTGTTTGTGAAATAGTATGCTTCAATGGACACACTTGAGAATTATCGTTACCTTTCAGGATGCAATTATAATTATATTATATATGATATAATGGTGGGCGAGGATGGTGGGACAGTGCTCTGAATTTAAACAACATACCATTAGACATTCAATCCTGGGGAGGGGGGTTGCTGTGGAGGGTACAATCATTGGGTATAGCTTTGCTCCCTCTGCTCTTCCCCTCCTCCCCATTTTAACTGTACTTTAGTTATCATACAGTCATATTCCACGGTATTTTACACACACACACACACACACCATCAGGGAGCAGGAGGCGGAGGTCTTCCCACACCCCCGTCATCTGGTTCTGGGCTCACTGCATCACTGAGGGGTGTCCGCTCTGCCTGGGGTGGGTGGAGTTCCCTGGTGGCCGGGCACTTGCCGCTCCATCGGGGTGGGTGGCTTGCCTCCTACCCTTTATTCTGAACTATATAGTCTACTGCTCACCAGACAAATTAAATCATATAAAACTTAATATAAAAAAAAGTATTCAATGTGAGTTTCAAACTTATGATCTTATGATAACTGGGTTAATACTCTCTGGTTCACAGTAACGTTTCACATTTAATCAGAAATAAAATAAATAAATAATTGTCGTGGCTCTGCAGTTAAGTACAGCTGTTCAGCACTAACACGAGAGGCACCATCTGGTAGCATTATACATGTTTGTGTCCTACCTGGCTACAATCAAAAGAGGAAAAAATGGTAAATTTCACAATAACTCACTTATAGAACGAGGATGAAGGATGTAGCAGCAAGGCATTTGACATCAGACAAATTATGTGCAATTTAGTGACATGAATTAGCTTTTAACGTAGTTAGACAAAACAAGTAAGGATTAAATAATTTACCAATCTCATTACTGCAATCATCACAACAAGCTACTGCTCAAAATTTGTAATTCTCTTTATTACCTGCTTTTAATAAAGACTCTTTAGCAGATTTGAGAAATTGCTTTGTTTTATTGAAAACATTACCAGTATAAGAGCACAAATCTAATCTCAGTTTGGTCTATCTTGTAGAAATATGAAAACAAACATTGAATTTGTTGTAATGTCTTTCACAGTCACATTGTGACTGGCTGGTTAATGGCATGAATCTCTGTGCTCCTTAAAGGAATACACATTTACTGTTTGTCCAGAATTTGGGGATGTTTAAAACCAAAACTTGAAATAATCATTCCTAATAAGGTCATTCAGGAGCCAACTATAATTCTGCAATATCCCATCTATAAAGTCCACTTTTGTGGACATAGAAGGACATTTGCATAGTGATCATGAATTATGGCATGAATTGGTAGTGGGAAGAAACTGTAAATTTGCAACATAACAAAACAACTGTAAAGCTTTTGAGTTTTATAATAATAACTGAGGTAGTTTTTTTCACTTTTTTTGGAGAGTTCTTTAATGTTGTACTTTCAAAGAATGCATAGTATGTTCATACATGACCACAATTAGTGAATGTGCCTTTATTTCCCTCACAGGTGTGCAAAATCTGTAAGAATTTTTCACCTTGTTGTCAACAGACTCTTTCATCTCAACAGAAGGGAGGAAAATCAGTTCCTTCCTGGTCAGTCGAGGAGAGTTAGCACTGTGGTGGAACTGTAAACAACTAAAAATGGTTTTGAGGATCAAAAACAGATTTTCATAACAAGACGAGGCAAGAAGATACCATCTTTGTTTTAACAGAAACAGGGAATATGTGGGTGTCTGTGTGCGTGGTCCAGTTTCTATTTCTCCCCTTGGTGCTACCACTTTGCCCTTCCATTTTTCAAAGATGCACTTTTTATCTAAAGGATCAGAGAGCAGTGGTCATTTTTATGGCGCGTTGACTACCATCGTCTCTAAAAGATGAAGGGGCAATTTACCTCTATAAAAGGGAGCGGTAGTGTACATAAAAGATGATTTGGGATTGGCCCTGTGGCTTCAAGATAATAACTTGTGAGCATTCAGCTTCCTCCGCCAAACATTGCTGTAGTTTATATGTCTCAGCTTGAAATTTGCATTTGTGAACTCTAGAGCTTGCAGTTTACAGAATCAGAGATAGGATGTTGAAGGAGTGTAATCTGGATTAAATTCATATGGTGCTTATGTTACTCAGAGTGGGAATGAGAGTGGGAGACTAAAGTTTCTGTATCCAGTAAAGATGTAGGACTGTATCATGACTGACTGTAGCCTTAACATAGCACTGTAGCACTATACTGTAAATGAACGTATAGTCATTATATCCCTCAGTAAATATATCAACAAGTTTCCCTTGTTATGTCTTCCTCTGTTCATTGCCAGATCATCATCAGTTTTCGATGTTGTAGTTGTTTTCGTTAGTAAGTCTGCGTTTCGGTCCTCCGCAACGTGCACCCTTTATGTCTTTGTCATATGTCATTTATGTAATGTTGGAATATTGTGTTTATCACTACTCAATTAATATACTGTGAGCTCACCTGTTTTTAGAGTCATAGGGTGGAATGGAACAAGATCCAGGAACCCACATCACCATGGAACAGGACGTACAATTATTACCGGGCAGCAATTCAATAGTCTTCAACAGTTAAAGCTTCTTTAAACTTCCTGAAACTTGAAATTTATGTACCTGGTGGTACATAAATCTTGGTAAGTTTTTTGAGGGCAAATTTCAACTGATACATATTTTTTAAAGCAAAATGTTTTCTCATTCTGGCTTGATGTTTGATTACAGCTTCTCAAAAGATCGAGGCCCTCTTTGTCATATTTTTTTTAATTCCACAATGCAAATTATTTCGATGGATGACAGATGTGTACAGCAGGCAGACTGCAGGGACAAAGATGTCGCCTGGATATCTGTATTGATTACTCCAAAAAACTTAAAAAATGAATGATACCGTCATAGTTAAACAAGGTATCCAATATACTGTAATCATTGTTTCAGATGAATTTCCAGATATCTTCTTGGAATTTAGCAAAACCATTTTCTTATTTAATGACATACTCATTCACACAGCAACATTTAGGTACATAAATTGAGATTGGGAATATATAAAGAAATCAGGGCACCATAGAAAAAGACAAAAATGGTACAGATAGGTGATGAATGAAAGAAGACAGCAATATGTTTTCTTCCTGTTTTCCCATGCACGCCTTAGTAATGGCGCAACAAACCTTGGCAATCATGTTTTGTCTGTGTCCCTCTTGATGAGCGGGCCTGGATGAGCTGTAATTGAGAATTTGGACATCTTGCTTGCTGTGAAACAAATAGTTTGCAACAATCTTTTACTTCATCTGAACTTTCCCATATATTTCACTTCAAATCTAGCAGAATAAAACAACAACATACAGTCTCCTTGTTCTTCCCAGTAAGGCAACCTGTCTGGTTGCAGCCTCTGGGAAATCATCTCCACTCTCAATAAGTAAGCGAGAATCAGGCCACTCTGATGCATTTACTGCAGTGATGACTGGAAAGCAGTCCTCTAACATAAAAAATTGATACAAGGAAATTAATAAAATAAGTAATATAAAATCTGCTGTTTAAATTACAACCCAAATCAGGAAAGGTTGGGATGGGATGGAAAATGCACCCAAGAAAAATAATAAAACAGACTGATTCTGATTTACTTTGACTTTAATGTTTTGCAGACAGTATAAACCAAAATATGTCACGTTTTGAATTGTTAACTTCATTTAATTTGTTAATGTACATCTATTTTTGCATATCTGGGGCAATTTGGGGCTAGGATACTGATTTGGTACAAAAGCAGAACTCATGAAAGACTCATGAGTCTTTTAGGAGCAAAGAGGGCAGAGGATCTGTGAGATTAAAGAACTGTTTGAAAACATGGTTCCTCAAAGAAATAGTGGAACATCACAAAGTGTTAAAAGTTTTATGTTCATCTGTTTTTGGAATATGTTGAAAATGCAAAATCATATATATAGTAAAAGAGTTAAGTTGAGGAGACAACATGAAACATCTCAGGCTAATCATTTCTACAACCAAAACAAAGTCAAAACATGTCTCAGAATTACTGCTTTATTCTCCCCCTCTTTCTGTCTTCATTTTCCATGTAGTCCAAACTTTTCTCAATTCGGGGTTGAAGTTCAAATTATGTTGCGAGTTGGTACAAAAATAATACCAGTTTAGATTTTAAACTAAATGTTGTGATACGGGAGGATTACAGGTGTGCCCACCTTCAGAGGCTGTTGCTGAGGTCCTGCTACAGGGAAGAGCCTTCATAATTCGAGGTTTACCCATACGTATACGCTGCTCTGCCTCCCAGCAGCAGCTATGGGAGCACAGAGGCCTCAGACAATGAACTTCATCCAGGATAGAACTTGAAAAGCTTCCATCACTGAGTTTTTGTCCAGCCAACATCAGATACTGGATGAATAACGGTAACCTGTAGGGTGATGTTGACAAAATGTATTTGAGTAATGAATGGGTGAGAGTGATAATTTTCTACATTTACCAAAATGTAACATGTATGAACATTACTTGGCAAACTACATCTGATTCTCCACCTAGCTTATAGATTATCACTGTTTATGAAATACAATTGTTTTCTTCTTCATTGTGACAGATTTTTCCACCACTTTTACTCTATCAAGACCAAATATACCATACAATGGAACAATGGAACTGGTAGACCCATATGATCATCAGATGCACATGTGCAGATACACATGCACATGTTTTAACAGCAGAGAACCAAATGCAATTCTAAAAAATAAAAATAAAGAAATAAATGCTGCCCAGCCTGTTTTTATATGAATTATAAATTATATGAATTACAAGCGACTTTACCATGCTACTGCTCAGGGTCAGTTTTTAAAAGACCCCACAGACTAAGAAGCTAAGAGGAGCTGTATAACAAAATCTACACCTCTGACCAGTTATTTTCAAAGTAACCCTTGTAACAAAACAAAGGCTCTCTTGAAGGCTTAGATTAAATTGCAAATATCGTGTCCACTGTTAGGCCGAATACACCGTTTTGTTTTGTTTTTCTGGCCCGTACAAATACTTTCGCGTCTCTACTTTCGAAGACAAACCCGGCCATTAAGATTCCGCGCACTTCGAAATGGGTGAACACTTGCAAGCCTTCAAACAGCATGCCCAAAAAAAACATACTGCCTGTGAAATGAAGAATAACATTGTACTTACCCTAATCGATCTCATTAGGAGCTATGCTAATACAATCTTAAATTACGTTTATTCAGCGATTTCCCGTGGACAATTTTCAAAATGTCTCATCTCAAGAAAAGGTTTTTGGGTTACAGGTCACAAAAACTAACTTACCTTTAAGGTTTATTAGCGTCTGACTGTAGGCCTCGAGTTTATTGTTGGTGCTTCTGTTGCTTGGCAACACCATAGCTATATTTGGCTCTCGAGCTCCTCCTGCTGGTCATTGGCAGCATAATTTCTGTTTATAAGCTTTTCTATCTACGAGTGTCTCCAGCTTAGCAGGTCTAAACTTTTAATGGATAAAATAACTCAGTAAATTTAGTATTGGGCTAAAATCTGGTAAAAACAAGACACAACATTAACAAATACTTTAATTCAAAGTGACTCAGAGAGCAGCCATATCTAGAGGTGAATGTGGGGTACAATATCTTGCCCAGTGGTACTTCAAGATGTAGCCTGGGGGACTTGGGAGTTGGAAGAGATCAGGGTGGCTATTTGAAGCTTCATGCCTTTATAAGCACAATAATTTCCTGGTTTTCACTCCTGGTTTCCTTTTGATATCAAAGATAGGAAATTTCCATTGAACATGTGAATGCAGCAATTGATATATTAAATACTATAATTAAAAAATAAAACATTAAACTATATAGGTTTCTGAATAAGAAAAAAATATGTGAATGATTGACAAATAGGCCTGACCTGGATACTCCAAAAAATGTGACCATAACCAGGTTAAGAGTGTTCATGTGATACAAAGAATATTGTACAATATTAGCAGATTCACTTTAATCACCTATCTTACAGCCAAAGCAAACACACAAGAAATATACTTTATATTTTTAAAAATCATTTAATTACTATTGCAAGACAGATACTTGCTTGGTAATCAATAGGCTGAAAATCAGTTAAGTAAATCACTTTCTGAGATATCCAATATGAGACAACTAACAAATAAAAATCAGGAGGTGCTATTGTAAAATTGGTTTAACAGAAACAAAAGCCATAATTTCCATGTAATTTATTTTGTGGAATGAATTTCAGGTTAGCATAACAGAGTAAAAGTTCTATTCTTAAAAACCTTTTCATGCCACGGTCTAAAATCATGGAAATTATTCCTGCAGATCCAGCAAACTGATTTGCTACAGTTTCATGTAAAAAATCTGAGATTCATTATCAACCGTTGAAGCCATTTAAAAGTATACAATTTTTCTGTCGAGTTCGACCCACATCTGCATCTGAAATGGTAACTTTGGGGTCCTGGATGTTGCGGCAGCAACTGCAAATCAGTGGGACGACATCGCTGAAGAGACAGGTTGCCACACTTCACTGTTCAGACCAGCAGCTTCACCATTCCACCACGAAGAAACAGCTGGTAAACAGACTGCTGCCCGTTTGTGGTGTAGAAAATAAAGATGCAGACTTTCATTGTGCTGGTTCCATGTCAGTTTAGCCAGTCCAGATCCTCATCATCCTCCTCATCACCAAAAAGAGGGGTAGGTGGTGGACGGCCCTTCAAACTCTGGACACAAAAGAGATATAT
The DNA here is from genome assembly GCF_027942865.1 of Odontesthes bonariensis. NCBI lineage: Eukaryota > Metazoa > Chordata > Actinopteri > Atheriniformes > Atherinopsidae > Odontesthes > Odontesthes bonariensis. Next base: position 27,903,631 of record NC_134511.1, read on the forward strand.
GAAAACTGCAATGCCATCAAACAATGTTGTACTGATGGAACTGAATCTTTTTAATGTTGTATGCATTAGTGCCACAATATCGCTTATTTAACAATGAGACAAACATAGGGGGAAATATAAGGTCAGAGGGGCCAAGAGGCTATTAAATCTGAGAGCTTAGTCTAAAGCCTACAGATCCTTCCTCACCATCTCATCCTCCTCTTCCTCCTCAGTGGGTACAGAGGGGGCTTTGGTAGGAGTTGTAATCTGGAAAAATGGCTCCTCTCCATTTTCCTCACCAATTCCCCCAGTCGGACTGAGAGTATAGCAGAAAAAGAGTGGAATGGGTCATACAAGAGGAAAGAAGGAGGAAAGGAAGGAATTGGGGACAAAGCCAACACAAACTCATAAAGACAGGCAGTTAGTTTATAAGACACGTACACATTAGTAGAGATGGAGGCACAAAAATGTTACGATTTTAGTAAAGTTCAAAGGAATCTATGTGGCTTTACGGTTGGTTCATGCTTCACTAGCTCAGTCAGTCAAAGAAATGTCTTCCTGATCCCAGTCAAACATTTCTCTTTGTTCTTTGTTACTGCAGATGCACGCAAACCGAATATTATTAAGCATTAAATATATATATATGCGCGTGTGTGTGTGTGTGAGAGAGTATGTGTGTATATTTGCTAAGAAAAAATAATTTGGCCATTCCCAGTGTTCTTAAATTAGATAAAGGTTTTTATGCCGTCTCTGCTACAAAGTAATAAGAAATAGCTTTAAGTATACCCTAGTCAAGGTACTTTCTGATACTAAATTATGGTGTTCCTGATAGATTTTTCTGTAGGATGTTCACAACCAGTCAGATATTTATCGTGTTACTTTATGTAAACTTCATTTACTCTTTTAAATACATTTTGTAGTTTTGAGGCAGTGTTCAGGGTTTTCGGCGCTGTTGATATATAAGCCCAGTATCAACAGTACGTGTGTCTGAGAGCCACTTCTAAGCAGTCAGGGTAAAACAAGCAGATGTTTACATTAGGCTAACCCTGCAAGTCAATTATCTGACAAATGAGCGTTTTGGCATGCCAATTAGTTTGCTGGTTTTCACTCTTCTGACTTTTAAACACCCAACCAATGTGAAAAACAGCAGTCACATGGATATAAAAATTCAAATGGAGAACTGTGGTCCAAGAACATTCACACCAGGACTCACTTAGTGTCCTCTCCAGAGATGTTCTGAAGAGCATCCGGTGGTGGAGGTGGGTTGGCTGGGGGTCCAAAGGCTTTCTGAGAAGCGGCACTTATTTCTCCTATGTTCTCCCTATCCTCCACACACCCTACATCTCCCACACTGTTCACTGCAGAATTTCTTTCCTGATCATCCTCAGGCATTGAACTCTCCTCAGGGCCCTCTTCTGGATCCACAGACTTGTTCAAGTCTTTTTCTTCAGTAGAAGAGTCAGGAGCAGGCTGCTGTCCTTGCTCTGGCTGTACCACAGACTCTGCTGCTACTGTCTCAGACTCTGGTGGTACAAGTTCACTGCTTGAAACCTTGTGGAGATTAGGAGCCTCTGAATCCTCTGCCTGGGTTAGTGTCTTTGATTCAGTTACTGTCACCTCCTCTGTTGAGCCTTCCTGAATCATCTGAGCATCATCGCTTTGGCAGGACTCAGAATCAGCCACATGTTTCTCTTCCTCCTTTTCTTTTTCAGTTAATTCACTCTCTCCATTTACATGTTTGGTCTGATTAGATTTCTCCTCCCCTTGTTTCACATCCTTACTGTCTTCCTCTATCTCTTCTTCCTTGTTATGTGGTCTCAGTGAGGATTTATCTGTCCCACTGAGCAGCTGCAGAGTTACATTCTGAAATAGAAAAAAAGAGAAAAACTGTCATCAAAATTACTTTATGTCCGTTAGAAGTGGTAATAAATGAGGCGATTGTAGTGATACTTTAAGAATTTAGTTAGTATCACAATATTTAAATAGGGAGATTTTCCTATATATAATGTAACATTTATCACTGGATAAAAGTGAACTAGATAACTTTGCCTAACTTTGTCTGTTAAATGTTCTTTGATGGTGGAGAGGCTGCATATCAGGAGGTAGAGTGGTCATCTTCCAACCAGAAGGTTGGCTTACAATCTCCAGTCCCTTCATCTTTTAAATAGTAATTAAGCAAGACACTCAACTTTTGGAAGAGAATTCTCATTTTCTTATCAGTGTGTGATAGTAGAGAAAAACCCCTCTATATATAAAATTCACACAAAACTGAAGTTGTAGTCTTTGGACGCTTCATGGAAAACTGTCTTGCTGTATACTTGCTCTAGATGACATTTACTCAGCGTTTCGTACTACGGTGAGGAACTTTGGAGTTATTATTGGAGTAATTCTTTATTGGGCTGTCCCACATATTCTCTGAAAAGCCTCCAGCTGATCCAAAATGCTGCAGCCAGAGTTCTGATGAGAACTAACAGGAGAGATCAGTTTTCTCCAGCTTCTCTTTATTGGCTCCTTGTTAAATTCAGAATAGAATTTAAGATTCTTCTCCTCACATATAAAGCTCTTAATGACCGAGTAGAATGGGAGGCAGAGCCTTCAGTTATCAGGCCCCTCTGTTGTGGAATAAGCTGCCAGTATGTCAGGGAAGCAGACACCCTTTCCACTTTTAAGATTAGGCTTAAAATTTTCCTTTTTGATAAAGGTTATAGTTAGGGATTGTTCAGGTGATCCTGAAACATCCCATAGTTAAGCTGCTATAGACCTAGACTGCTGGGGGGCCTCATCTGTCACACCTTTCCTCACTTTGCTATCTATTTCCCCCTTTTATTTCCTCATATGACATTATGTACATTTGGCATTATCGTTGTCATTAACTTGTGTTTCTCTTTCTCAACAGGTATCCTTTTAATGGTGTTACAGTGTTTGTTGTCCCCTCTTTTCTGTCTTCTCAAACCCCAGCTGGTCGAGGCAGATGGCCACCCTTCCTGAGTCTGGTTCTGCTAGAGGTTTCTTCCTGTTAAAAGGGAGTCGTTTCTCTCCACAGTCGCCTCAGGCACGCTCAGGATGGGAGATTGGACCGAAAAGAAGTTTCGGCAATCTGTTGGTTTCCTTAGCTAGGAAATTGTTTTTTAATTGGCTCTGTATGTATGAATTGGACTAATTTGGAATTTAATTAATTGTATTTGATTATGATTACAATGAATTGGACTCCAAGTGGTTTGAATTGGACGGTATCATTGAAGTGTTTCAAGAGGACATTTGTTGTGATGTGGCGCTATACAAATAAACTGAATTGAATTGAATATCAGGCGCAAATATATAATAACAAAGCTGAGAGTTTGAATGAATGGGTGAATGAACACAAACAAGGTTAGAAAGGCACTGTATAAACAAGGGCCATGAATGATTATCATGAATCTCATATCTTTTTTTTTTTCTTCCTGGTATTCCACACTTTCACAGAAAGGCTAACTTGGCATCTCTGTGGAATTAAAAAAAAAAAAAAAAAAAAAGAAAGAAACACTTACTTTGATGTTAGTGACAATTGCTGCCAGCACAGCCTGGCCGCTGTACGATTCATTGAGGTCAAATTCTGCTCGCAGAGAATGATATACTCCATTCATTACACGCTTCACCTGCAACAGTACACAACTGGCCTCAGATTGATTGTTCAAAATAATGACTTATGTCATATACATGCATTAGCCTTAGAATGCTGTCAACAAGGCATACTTCTACAAAGAAACAGTCAAAATTAGGCAGCTGCTGGCTACAATGTGCAACAAAATTCATTATGGGATCTCTGATGCCATGAACATGTATCATTCAGATTGTATCATAAATGTGTAGAGGTAATTTGAGATGATATTGGTTCTATTTATTTACGGTAGATTAAGAGGTTTTTAATAAGAGCTCTCAAAAGGCCAAAATGATCTCTGAACATTTGGCTGGATGACTTTAACATGGGCGGAGTATGCACAATTATTCTTAGGTGAAAGTATGGCTGCTTGGGAAAACAAGTATTCAATAAAAGAAATAAGCTGCACTATGTTAAATAACTTATGTCCTTAAAAGGCAAAAGCTTTTAAAACTGCCTCTTTTGCCTGCCTCGTCTTTTGTGAACCCACACCCTTTTCTGCACTACACAGGCAGGAGTCAGCATCTCATGAAAATCCATTTTGGGGCCTGGATACAGCTCGTATTGAATTGTACTGTATTAGGTGTCACAATTTATCGAATGTTATTCATCCCTGTGGCTGCTCACATCAGTATTATTATTGCATCTTTATAGTAATGTTGTAGATGGCCCTTACGACAGAAGGCTCAGTCATCCCACACTGATATCTAGAGGCTGACCATTTCTTACCAATGACCCTCATGTTAAACCCTTATTCCATGTGCTTGGTCATGTAAGACACCTCACCTCTGCTGCAGTGTCCCCTGAACTCTCCTGCTCTTCCACTTTCGTCTCCAGTTCAGCCACTCGTTTTTCCAGTTTCTCCCTTAGAGCCGATCCCTGCTGCTCCAAGGCTGTGTACTTAAGGAGGATAACAGTCCACGTTAAGACAGATATCCAGGTGAATTTTTTTCAGAGGAATGAATATCAGTTGCATATAAACAATATGGTAAGATCTAATTCGACTCACAAGTTATCTGACATATGGTATTTCAGCTTACTTTTTCCTGAAGAGCTTCCACATCTTCACTTTGCTTGCTGTGTTGTAGCAAACTCTGTTCTTCTGAATTACTCGACTGCTTCAAAACCATAAACTGTGGACATAAGAGATTTAATCTTAATTAAGATTAAATCAGACATTGGTCATAACACTTCAAAACCAGTATTTCTAAACGGAATGCATTTGTGTTTTGTGAAAGTTAAAACTACCTTTTCCTGTAGTTGAGTTAACTTGTCCTGCAGAGTGTCTCTCTGTTCTGTTAATTCACTCAGCTCTCGACTATGCTGCTCTTTAGCCAAAGCCAACATTTGCTCCCACTTCCCCTTCCACTCCTCCTCCAGTTCCACCTGTAGCTGATACAACTACAACAAATAATAGAGACGTGCTATTAACCATAAAATGACTTGTAAATACAAACGTGTTGAACTTATTCGGACCTAAGCTTATTTTAGTGGAAAGAAAGAAAAACAAATCAAACCATTTCTTTTCCAACTGCTAAAAAAAATAAAAAATAGAAGAAAAACAAATGGTGGGATCTGGGAAGTTACTAATATGGTTAAGGTGCTGTTTACACATACCCGGGTATTTTGATAAACGAAGACCTTTCCCTTCGTTTGTGCCTTTCATTTATACACAAACGGAGTTTTTTCCTCCAAAAACGAAGCTAAAAAAAAACTCCGGCAAAAGTGGAGATTTTTTAAAAACTCCGTTTAGCGTTTGTGTGTAAACTGGTTGAAAGAGACAAAAACGGAGTTTTGGGAATGGAATGAGGAGTTGTCGTCATAGTACAGAGCCCCGCCCCTATCCGCCATGTTGGCAGGATGCTAGCGTGAAAATGCCATTCTCTCCGTCCATTGTTTATCTGGCAAGCATGGAGGTACTAGCAGCATTTCTGTTGTTGAGAGCTATACTTGCTGTGTGATTTTGAAAATTACAGTCATACAATGTATTGAACAACAAAGACATTTTTCACGGCTTTAGCAGTTTTATAGTCCAGCGCAACGTGTAAAAGCTCAGTCTCGCTATCAGTCCACACACATGAGCCTGGCGCCATATTTTCTTCTTGAAAAGGATCCGGAAGTTCTTCCTGTCAGCGGTTCTCTATTAGGCTTCTGATTGGCTTGTGTGGAATTCTCATTGTTCTAACACTGCCACCGTCAGGTTTGGCGTAATTTAACAGCTCTTGATAGCGTATTTATGCGGATCAATGTAGACGTGTTTTTTTTTTTAAAAACGGGGCTGTGTGCACCTAGTTTTTTTTGCAAACGAAGGTTCGAAAATATGCGTTTATCAAAATACCCGGGTATGTGTAAACAGCACCTAAGATAGAAAGGCTAATCTGCTGCGAAGGCTGAGCTGTTTCTTTTCACACCCAAAACCATTCGCTGCACTCAATAGTCATCGTAGCCTTGATAAACAGTAGCAGCCAAACTGTGGATACACGTATAGATACTTAATATCCATTTCCTCTCTGTGGCTAGCCGCTAGTCCAAGGCTCCATAATGAATAACTCTTTACGTCAAACAGTCTATTTACGGGATGCAACCTGTTCAGATGCAGCATTGCCATTGCTGGTTCTGGCCTTGCGAAGCTGAGCTCGAAGGTTGTCTAGCTCCTGCTGATTGTTCTTCCGGAGCTCCTCCATGTCCTCGTCCCGGTGCTGACGCTCTGCCTGCCATTTCTTCTTCCTCTCTGAAAGCGTCTGAAAAAAGACGGGAACCAACTGTTTATAAGAATATGCAGGACATTTCTAAAGCTTCTGCCCAATTACTTCCTCACTTACTTACATTTTAAACCATCTCATCTTTTTTGATATTCTATTTGCACCATGATATGTCGTGCATACTTACAATAGACAATTAAATTCCTGCCCACTTTCCCTGACAGAAAAATAAACGCAGTACTGACCCGCTCTAGACTTTCATTATCAGTTTTAAGGTCCTGCAGCTCCTCTTCCAGGCTGTTGATTTTCAGCTCCATCTCTTTGCGTCTTTGCCTCTCTGAGCGGTACTGAGTCTGGGCTCGCTCTGCTGCCTCCTGCACCTCTGAAAGCCAAAAACAATCAGAGTCATTTCACATGGAAAATGTATATAAAATCCATACTTCTGATGATCTGACACGTGGATGGTTTTTGTGGAGTTGCTATTGAACAAACACATTCTCAAGTCAAAACTTGTTATAATGTAGGATTGGTAATATCTGCATCTGAATCATGCTGTTGTATACATACAATCATTTTGACAAATCCACTGGACTTGAAATCATTACCAGATTATATAGTTAGTTTCTTTCAACACGCCAAAATAAAAATGTTGATGGACCACTCATATAAGGAATTATCATGGATGTGTTACTTCAAATTAATTGCTCACCCCATTCCAAGCCTGTTGTACTATATTGTTATCCTCAGCAACATTTGAATTTTGTTGCAGCATTATGCTGCACTAGGCAACATGTCCAATAATCAATATGAATCCAAACATCGTAGCTGTGCCGTAGCGTGTTCGGACAAAGTCACACACAATGGGCCTCTTGCAATAACCGTTCGTACGCACAGATTTGTTCTTAAGTTGTGTGTACGAGTGATTTAAGAGAAATTGCGCATTCACCAATCTTTTCGTATTTTATATTTTCTTTCAGGTACAAACAGAATTTACGAGTGATCCAGACCTGTCGTAGGAGTTTTGTAAAATAGTCCGCTGTTAAGGCGGATTTACAGTTGATGCATCGCTCACGGCGGTGGTGGCCCGTGACGTCAAAATGACGTTTCAGTCCTGGCGCTTGCCTTGAAAAGACGGCGCCAGGACTGGTCGTGCACCAGTCGATTTTTGTAACTTGGCTGCGCCGAGAACGACAAACAGGATGGACCAATTTGAGACCAGGCTCAGTCAGTAGGTGCGTTTGTACAGGCAGCTGTACGAAACTGCAGTGAAACAGCACAGGGACCACGTAAACTCCCAAAACTCGTGAACAGAGATTGGCAGAACTTTGGGGAAAGAGGGAGAGTTCTGTAAGAATGTGTGGAAGAAGCTACGGGACAGATACAGGAAGGCAAAGAAGAGGGCAGAGACTCTAAGTGGTGATGCCGGGGGCTTCAGATCTTCACCTCTTTTGACTGAATTAAAAAATTAAAATTATCCAGATACTGCAGCAGTATCATTGATGACAGTATTCCTGCTCTTGACAGGGGCATTGTTTTCTTCTCCACTTTCGTGGTTGTAGAATAGCGGTAACCTTCACGTAGCAGCGACACCTCTGTGACAGAGAAGATTGCAACTACTGGTGCGTCGACTTGCGCCACTATATATAGCCGGCACAAAATCGTGACGTCATCAACACCGCTCGCGCTAGCAGCCCCGGCAACCATGCTAGAGCCTTTATTCGAATCAAGTTTGCTTGACTAATGGATTGTATATTTAATTACTTTGAAGCAAACATAAATAAATATATACATTATACCCCATAATTATGCTGACATTATTCTTAAGTTTGACTTAAATTATGCTCTAATTGAAGGTTAATTTGAATATAACAAGGTCAATGGGAAGCGTAACCAGCAGCTGACTTTCTACTTTTGGATGCTTTAGCGCGTCAGGCTCTTGGAAGAGACCGTGTAGATATCCTGCGGAGACAGAAGAATGGCTGAGATTGCGATTTAGATTGCCAAGGACTGTGCTGCTGCAAATATGCAGCTTGCTAGAGCCACAACTCCAGATGGAAACACGGCGATCAAACCCAATTCCACCACACGTCCAGGTCCTCACCACTCTTGGATTTTTGGCCACTGGAACCTTTCATTGGAGATCGGGTGCGTCCCAGTCCTCTGTGAGTCGTGCGCGCCCCTTGGTCATATCTCATCAGTTTATCACCCATGGTACATCAAATTCCCCATCCACCGCTGCCCAACAAGTACAAATTAAGAGGGACTTTCATGCCGTGGCTGGACTGCCAATCATAATCGGAGCAATAGACTGCACACATATACACATCAAAGGGCCCATGCCGTTGTGGAGCGCACTGAGCTGAAGGCCAGGTGGTTGTGTCTCAATACAGCGGGGGGCAAACTTCTCTATAGCCCAGAGAAGGCATGCCAGATTTACACAATATTGCCATGAACGAGGCTCCACTTGAACCAGCCCATACAGACCAGAAGGTGTAGTGCCAGAAGACCCCCCTCATGGACCACCCCATCAAAGTGCCATCATGATGAGGCAAAACTTGATTGCACAGCTTTAGTTGCAGTCATTGAGCGCCTGGCCATGGCGAGACATTTTTTATTTTTTTTTTAATCCATTTTCATATTAAACCATTTCTTTTTTATTTCGGTGACTTTACGAACTACAGGTGACACAGAATTAACAGCACTCGTAATAACTTCCCATTTCTTCGCTTTAGCAGGTCCCGTAATTCCAGTGCTGGAATGACAGATTTCCTTTTCTGGATCTCTGAAAGCAGAACTTCAATCTCAGAGCCTGTAAAGTTGTTCTTTTTGCGCCTTGATGTCATTCTCATGACTCAACACTCAACACTTCCTGGCACAGGAGAGAGGAAGCACAGCCTTATATGGTATAATTTTGGGCGTGGAGTATGCAAATCTACTATCCTCGTGCACGTGCACTTAAATACGCACGGGTGGCATTCATCATTTACATAGGTCATTTACACACTTTTTCCGAAGTTAAGAGCGTTTGTTGAATCTGACGTGGCATGTTCGTACGAGACTTTCGTACGAAAAAAGTAATACAAATTTGGAATAAAAATCCGAAAATGTTATTGCATTAGGCTCAATATCTTGTCCCGAAAAAAATTTCACCTGATATTTTCCTAATCAACAGAAAATTTCATCAACTCAAACCTTGTAGCTGTGTATCCAAGGCAGCAATGCGTTTGCAGTGGCTCTCACTGTCTTGCAGGGCACAGTTAAGTTTACTCTGCAGCTCCACGGCCTTTTGCTGGTGACCTGAAGCCTCAAGCTGCAGCTGAGACACCCGTGCAGTGGATGAAGCCAGTTCCTCAGTCAGACAGACCTAATTAAGATGCAAGGGGACAGTGAGAATGGTAAGAGGAGGAGACGCACCGATGGCTGTCGATATTAAAGGTAAAAGCCCAGACATCAGTGAAACAGCAGAACAACAAAGTGACAAGGCTGGATGAGTTGGCTACTGGTGCTAGTGATGTGAGCAGCATGTCCCTGTGGAAGAAAAATGGTGAGTGCCAACTAACAGAAAATAAGCCAGAAGAAAAAAAAATTTTGTTAAAATATCAATGAAGAATGATCTCAATGATGATCCAGTAGCAGCAGTGAAATTGGGATCACATAGTAATTCCTCATGATTCTGGTGCAACCCAATTTGTCAATCCCAAAAGTTAATTTGAAACCATTTATACTGATTGAAAACTTAAGTGACAGTAACAAGAGGTGTCCATTGATTTATTTGGCCCAAGGGATGGTTAAATATCTAAGGAAATTATCTGTGGAACTCTTTCTAACTCAACATCATGATGAAATTCTTTCAGGCATAAAGAGTAGCTTTTACTTTCAGCATCAAACGGCATACAATTGAGTGAATCTGCACACATGGAATCTTAAGGGGTTATAAACTGTTATTGAAGTATCTTGTTAATTTATTTATTGTTCTTAATTTTTTAGCTTCTCCTTATTTTGCAGATGTACTACGTGATCCCAATCTGGTGGCAGAACACAGAGGAAACAGGCTCACCTGGCCATAGCCTAGGTCCAGCGGCAGTGCATGCTGAGAAAAGAGAGCAGTAAATGCTAGATTTTCCTGAGAGCAGCACAGTTGCAAACATAACCAGGCAGAGAGCAGTTGGAAAAGAGTGGCATCAGCAAATAGACAGTAAATTATCAAATAAATGCCAACATAATCCCCATAAACTGTGGCAACCAAAGTGCAATTCAGGGAAAACCTTAAAGAAGGATTCAGCCAGAGTAGAACAGATGAAAATGATATATGATAATAAGGTATGCTGTGTCTAATTATAAAACCAATACGGTCTAAAACAAGAACAAGGTGGATTTATGTTAATTTAGATTAACGTAGACGTTATCGTCCTTTAAAAACCATTCAACTCTAAACATCAGCTTTTAAAAACTAAGGAAAGTCTTTAACATTGTGACAAAGTTAAGAGGCTCGGCTTCATTAACTTAGTCGTTTACATTGAAGTCAAGACCTTTTTTTAATAGCGAGCTACAAACAAAAGCTTACTAATACAAAAATCCTCCACTCTAAACATCCATTCCACACTCACAGCTGCATCAATTAAAAAAGGCGTATACAAAAATATTAGTTTGGCAAACTTTACTTGAAAATAAAGATATTAAAATGAAAATAAAGATTCTATCTATGTACAAAGTAAACACCAGTAGGTCTACTGATTTTTGATATCTTTATAAACCACTTGAAAACCATTTGATCCTTTTCATTTTTCTACATACACTTTGTAAGATTCATTATCACAATAATCATGGCTTAAATTTATGGCTTTCACACGGAAGTAACAAAACAGAGCAGGTCTCTAAAATGGTTTCTCTCATTTTAAAATACTGCTGTAGGTTTGTAAAGCTTTAAACAGTTTACACTTCAGTTCTTCGGCCATGTAATGAACCTTTCAGACATCTTGGCGAATCAGGGAGAGGCCTGCTTTTTGTCCTCAGAATTAAAAGCAGTTTTTATGCATCACATATGTGGAGCAAATTCCCAGCAAATTGCTGGTCTGCTGCAACTCTGGCTTCTTTTAAATCCAATCTTAAGACTTTCCTGTTTGGCATTTGTAGGTCAGGAGGAAGAGCAGTCATCTGCCAATCGGAATGTCGTGTTTTGATTCCTGGTATTCCCAGACCACATGTCGAAGTGTCCAAGGCACATTGCCATCAATTTGTTCATTAGTGTGTGAATGTGTGTGGGATGGATTAAAATAAAGCACTGCACAGCTTGTAGCACTGCATAGACTAAGAAGTGTTGCACGAGAGAGTGTATGTCACACGGTGAGGTCAAGTTGGGTTTTTGTCCTGTCTCCATGTCTTGTCATTTCCTGTTTTATTTTGAAGAGTAATTTTCCTCTTGTTTCAGGTCACTTGCCCTTCCTCATGTGTCACCCATTGGAGTGTCTTCCCTGATTCCTGAATGTGTCCACCTGTTTCCCATTGCCCTCATGTGTCTTATAGTCTGCGTCTACCTTTGTCTTGTGCCTGAGTGTTTCGTTTTGTCGTTCACCCAAGCCTGCCACAGTCATAGTAATCCTTGCCTTGCTAGTTCGAATACTAAGCCACAATTCTTTGCCTCCTTGCGAGTGATTTTTTGTTTGTAAATTACATAATGTAGTTTCAGGTTTTCATAGCCATTTTTTATTTTTTGTTATAGATAATGTTTCTAAGATTTTGTAGAGCCTCCGGTTTTTAGGAGTGTATTTAGTTGTTTTGTTTCTAGTACAAAGTTGCTTTTCCGCCTTAGGGAGTGATTTTTGGTTTAATAGTTCATAGTTAATTGCCTCTTAGCAGAGTAAGTTTCTGTTGTTTTTTCCTCCTTATTTATTAAGTTTTATAGAATATATAGAATAACATTTTCATAGCTTTTTATTTTCATTACTTTGTGTTGGTGGTTGGATATATATAATAAAATGTGCCTAATTGGATACTCTGCATCTGAGTCCTCTTTCAAGTCCAGGTCTGAGTGTATGAATAGGTGAATGAGGCTTGCCGTGTGTAAAAGGGCTTTGAGTAGTCAAATAGAATGGAAAAGTGCTACATAAATGCAGTCCTTTTACCATTTGATTGTGTGAATTAAACTACTTACTTTGATTAATTCCTCCCACCACCCAAAAACATGCATGTCAGCTTAATTGGTGACTCTAAATTGACCGTTGGAGTGAGTGTGAGTGTGCATGGTTGTGTGTCCTGTTGGTCTCCGTGTGGCCCTGTGATGGACTGGCGACCTGTCCACGGTGTACGCTGCCTCTCGCCCAATGACAGCTGCGATTGCTGTCCAATCCCTCTCTCTCCCCCCTTCTAATAACCATGCATTGGATTAAGAAAAAATATAGCAAATGGATGGACTTCTATCAATAACGTTCAATTCATGGCACCTTCTACTGATTTTACTTATTTTTGTTGTTGAATTGAGCCATGTAAATAAATTTGCTTTGTCTTGTCATAAAAACATGTATAGTAAAAATTGCTGCACCATAAACCAAATAAGATGAACTGCACATAGACAACTCCCACTCTTTGATTCCCAGATCTCTACACTTCAGTTGCATGTGTCTCTTATGGCCCATATTTTTATGATTTTTATTGCCACCACCACCAAAAAGAGTCATAAGTGGCACAAAAAATAAGACAAATAATAACATTATTATATAATAGAATTACATTATTAGATATACAATATTATCTAATAGTATGGTAAACTACAATATTAGCATCTTTTTTGGAAGATAAAGTTTCATTTTCGGCACTTGACAACTTAACATTTCTAAAGTTTTGTGAATTATAGGCCAAACTGTGAATAGCTATAGTTCCTTTTACAAAAACGAAAATCAAAAACAACTGAATACTCAAATTCATTAACTTTGAGGTCTGAGTGATAATTACAAAATAATGATAAAAAAAAATTAGGTCTTAATTATAAGACTCACATTTCAATCTACTGCAGCCACAAAGGTAGCCTGGGAATTCCCATGCTGCTTTGCGCTCGATTTCATTCTCACTGCAAAGTCAGCCTGGAAACCACCGCCCTTATTTTTGCCAGAGTTTGGGAACCAATCACAGAACGGGGGGGCAGCAAGACGATGACGACGTCTATGCGCTACACCGAAGCTTGTAGAGTGTTAATCCAACATGACAGCGGACACAACGTTACCGTTCGATGCAGCCTTAGAAAGTGTTTCGGAGTAGATTCACCCTAGGGTCATTTGAACCGTGACATCCAGCCAAGTAGCCCACCCTAAGTTTTTCCGATATTGGCTGAACATCAGCTGAGTTACTGAGTTATCCCGAATAGCTTAGTACAAGCGCTAACGGACCCTGGCAGTATCTCCAAAATTACCACACTAAAATCACATGCCATGACACCAAACTTCTAGAGTAGTACAAATATGGTCTGTACTCTCAAAACGATGCATTTGGAAGTTTGTACATAGTCCAGTAGTTTATTATTATCATCAACACAAGCCTGATAGCTTTTCTGCTGCTAAAGCTGCGTCGACGTCACTTCTGGGAGCTGGGAGCTTCAAAGTAAGATGAGGGTTGATCTACTACTGTAGACAACAAAGCAAGGCTGCTCAATTTCTCCATTATTAAAATAAATTCACAACTCTACAACATAAAAATTCATGTAGAATATAGCATATAGGCCTACTTTGTTGTCAATTTAAGTAGCTTAGAGCGCAAGTTTACTTTTATTTTCCATTTTTTTCTTCCTCGTCGAATTTCTGTCGTCTTCTGGTATAAGTGATACAATTGGCTATGAATCGCGCGCAAAGCAGCATGGGAAGAACCTGACGTCATTTGATAGACATTCGTAGCGCCCAATAAACGGCTCTAGGCATTCGTAAACCACGCCTCAAATACGAGAAAATGCACACCTAGTTCCCAGACCACCATCTCATCGAGATGTGGACGCGTCAGCCAGGCTACCACAAAGGCACAATAAGGCAAACTTTATAAATCCCAGGATCTTAGTGTACGAGTAAATGGGGGGGTCAACACAAACTAACTCTGCAGTACATCAACATGCAGGAAAGGACTATCTTGCTTATTACAATGCCAAGCAAAATCCAAAGCCTCAGATGTTCCCTTTCAAGAACAAGCAGAAAAACAATCTCTCACCTTGTCCTGCTCAGCCTGCAGCAGTCTCCCCTGGTTCTGTTCACTGGATGACTTCAGGGAATCATTCCTCTGTTCCAGCAGCAGGTTACTCTGCTCCATATACCTTGAAAAATCACAGAACTAACAGATTACATTTAATAAACTTAGACTGAAAACTTTCAGCAAGTCTTCAGTAAAGGTTAAAAAAAATTCTTCTTTTTTTCCCCCCAAATGTATTTATGTGGAAAACAATGCCTTGGAAGCATTTCGCTGAAGAGGTTGAGCATTATCATTGTCACACATGTATCAAGGTTTTTACCTTCTGTATATCATATTGCTACACTGAAAAAACATGCAATTTGTTTAACCGATGCAAAATGACAGACCAAAATAAAGAAAGACAATTACCCTGTATACAGATGTGTGATATATACATATATATATATACATATATACACACAAACTCTACCAGAGGCCTGGGAGCTTGAGGTTTCTCCACAGTATTTTAGCTGCTTCTGGGATCTGTTGGAGCCACTCTCCCAGTTTGGGGGTCACAACTCTGAGTGCTCCAATTACCACTGGTACCACTGCGGCCTTCAATTCCCACATCTTTTCAACTTCCTCCTTCAACCCTTAGTATTTTTCAAGCTACTTGTGTTCCTTCCCCTTGATGTTGATGTCACTTGGAATCACTACACCTATCACTGCTACCTTCTTCTGTAGTTTGTTGACCACCACAATGTCCGGTTGGTTAGCCAGCACTAGTTTATCAGTCTGGATCTGGAAGTCCCACAGGATCTTAGCTCTGTCATTCTCCACCATTTTTGGGATTTCCAATCTATAGTCAGCACAAATGTTCCTGTAAACCATTTCCACCACTCGGTTATGGCATTCCATGTATGTGGTACCTACCTGCATCTTACACCCCACTATAATCTGCTGGACTATCTCAGAAGCCTGTTTGCCCAACCTACACCTGGGGTGCTGTCTGATGTGGTAGACCCTGGCCTCTATTGCTCTTGTGCTCAGGGCCTGTTCTTGAGCAGCCACGATTAGCACCTCAATACCGTCTTTCAGACCAGCCTTTTCTAGCCACTGATGGAATGAGTATATATCAACCACTTTTTCAATCTGTTGTTGGTACATGCCATGCAGAGGCTTATCCTTCCATGATGGTTCCTCCTCTTCCTCCTTCCCTCCCCTTGGATTCAGCTGCCTGAGACACTCCTGGAGCTTTGTTGTTCTATCCTGGACAGTGACTCTAATGCTCACTAGTCCCGGCCTCCCTCCTTGCATTGTGAGGAGCTTTCTTGTCTTGATATCAGTGGCTTCTATCTCCTCCTTTGGCCAGATTATTATACCAGTGGGGTATCTGATGACTGGCAATGCATATGCGTTGATGACTCTGACTTTGTTCTTTCCATTCAGCTGACTCTTCTTGGTTGCCATTTGCCAGTGGGATCCCAAGATATTTGTAGCTGTCCTCAATGTCTGCTATGGTGCCCTCTGGTAGTTCAACCCCTTCAGTCGTGATCCCCTTGCCTCTGATATCATTCGGCCACATTTATCTAGTCCGAATGACATCCCAATGTCCTTGTTGTATATCCTTGTGAGGTGTATCAACGAGTCGAGGTTTTGCTCAGACCTTGCATACAGCTTGATGTCATCCATGTAGAGGAGGTGGCTGATGGTTACTTGCTGGGATTAATATCCATGACATCTCATACGGTTTTTGTGGACACAAAATATTTTTCAAAGGAAATAGTATGAAACAATGTCTAATCCAGGGGTCTTCAACGTTTTTCAGGCCAGGGACCCCCAAACTGATGGAGAGTTGGAGCAGGGACCCCCCTACTATTAATATGGCATACAATTGTGTTTTATATTTAACGGGGCCTAGTGCCGTTTATAAATATAGCTACTCTGTTATTGTACATTCAATACTAAGCTATTCAAATAATACACAGGTTAATATATTCATGTTTTTATTTTAAACATGTGCAAGGCACAGGGTTGCCGTGCCACTGCCATTTATAAACAAACATCTTGCATACAACACTGAGCTATTCGAAATAATCCACAGATTTTAACTTTAAACATGCATGTAGATGGGACAATGAATCCTCAAAGCATCTGTGGATGGCACACGTTTGCACAAAATTTGTGAGAAAAAACTGTTTGAAAAAAAAAAATCGTCTAATCAACCAAAGATTTCGCGACCCCCCTGCAGTACCTCCGCGGACCCCCTGTTGAAGACCTCTGGTCTAATCTAAGGGAACAATATTTGATAGGGTTAAAAACTACCATACTTGAGCCCGTCTGACACGTTGTGACTCACCTCTGGTTTTGGTTAATGAGATCCCCGATCTTACGGTTTTGCTCTTCAATGCGAGAGTTTTTCTCAAAGACTTCTTTCTTCAAACACTCATTTTCCTACAAATAAAATGGGAGTTTTCAAGTTTCAGAACAAGTCCCAACAAGATACAGTGGCTTGCAGAATTACTCAGCCTCTTTTTCCTGTTTGTGTGTTTGTAATGCAAATGGTTTGGGGGGATTTATTGTAAATAAAAAAAAAATTTTAAAATCTACAAAAACAAGTCCAATTTGGTGAAGTGAAATGGAAGAAGAAGGAAAAATAAAAACAAAATGTATTTCAAAAAGCTCTAAAAAATAAAATAAAAAAGTGGTGCAACTGCTTTGCTATGAAGCTCCTAAATAAGGCTACCTTTACACGGAAACGATCTGAAACCAAAACGCAAAAGTGGCATTTCGTTTTCACTTTTAAATCTGCATTCAGACGAGCGTTTTAGGATGAAAATCTGCGTGCATACGGAAACGCAAAAGTGTGTGACATTTCATATTTATCGATGCAGTAAACACGCTTGTTGTCTACCACTCTATTCATGAAGTTATCCCACCACTGAGAAGTCCTCCCAGGTCTCACCCACAGCTGTCTAGGTCGCCTGCTCTCTCTATGAACTTCAAGAATTTCGAGAACGTAGTTCATATTTTTGGTCTGTTCTTTACTACTCTCGCATATCATTGCTGTTATCTGATGAAATGCCTCTTGAACGTCAATTACCGCGCCTAAGGCGAGTTGAAAGTCCGCAGGGACGGACATGTTGATAGCCTACTGATGTGTTTCCCACGGTTTTCTGGCGCTTTATTATGCTTGTCACGTCATTTCTATGTGACGAGAAACGCAGTTTTGCGTTTTTCATCCTTTACACGGTGGCGCGACAGTGGAGCGTTTTCAAGAATTCCACTCTGGAGGGCGGTTTCACTTTTTTGCGTTTTCATGCCCCCAAAACGCCGTTACCATCCAAACGGTATAGTGCATCCGCAAAAAGGTTTTGCGTTTTTAACCCGTTTTCGTTTCCGTGTAAAGTGCCCCTAAGATCGGGTGCCATCAACTGCAGATGATACTGCACAAGTCACAAATATAGCTAAATATGATATACCTACACCGAGGAACCAACGACCTGTCCAAACAGGTCAAGGAGAAGTCCAAATCAGGATTGGGATGTAAAAAACTTTGATAATCCCATGGAGCAACATTAAATACAAGGTTATGGCAGCACAGCAAACCTGCTCAGAGAGGACCGTCCACAAAAACTCACAAACCAGGAAAAAACAGGAATTATCAGAAAGGATACAAAGATATTAAAGGTAACCTTAAAGGAGCTGGAAAGCTCTACAGAGGCTCCAGATGTATCTGTCCATAGGACCACCAAAGCTGTATGTGTAGCCAGAAAAAAACCCATTGCTTGAATAAAAAATGTGGAAGGAGCTTCTCTGTTAAATTTAACTTTAACTGGCAAAAACCCAACACCTCTCATCACCTCAAGAACACCATCACCCCAGTGAACCATGGTGGTTGTAGCATCATGCTGTGGGGCCCAGAAAACTGATCAGAATCACATGGTTGAACAAATTTCTTTCCAACAAAGACATTGGTATCAAATGCTATAATATTTACAGGGCTGACCATACCAAAATGTAGGGAGGCGTTGCCATTTATTTATCATGTTAATGTGGTTTCAGCTACATCAGTGAATAAGCAATTTGAACTTCAAGCTCTTGATCTGGAGGTGTTCAAAACCCTCCGTATCACCGCTGTCGGCTACCAGAAATGCTCTACCATCTCTAATGAAGCTTTTACCTTAACTGAATTTGAAAGAAATGGTTCTTATTTGAGACCTAATTGTAACTGGTTACAACCAGTATCCGACGAGTTTAAAGCTTACTGTAACTTTTTATGTCAGATGCTGACAGTCCTACTCGGCCAAATTTGAAGTGCCCAGAAAAGGCATCACTGATTGATTTAATCCTAACTAATACTCCTCATGAATACACAAATGCGTCTGTTTTTGCTGATGATATCAGCGACCACTGTGTCATTGTAACACTAAGAAAAACAAAAATCCCTAAAACTAAGCCTTGTCTTATTTTTAAGCAATACATGACACACTTTTCAAAACAAAGTTTTGTTCATGACCTTTTTCACTTTGACTAGGAAAAGATTTATCTTATTGCTGATATAAAAATAAATACTTTTATGATGGTTTCATAAAATTATTGACAAACTTTGAAACAAAGTGCAGAGTTAAGGGCAGAGATAATCCCTGGTTCACTCCTCATATATCCAGTATACTTCATGAGCAAAATTTAGCATTGCCAAAAGCAAGGAAAACTAATTAGAATTCTGACTGGTTGGCTTCAACTATGCAATAAATGCACAGCTGCTTTTAGAAATGCCAAAACTGATTATCTTCTTAAAGATATCTTAATTATCCTTTTAAATTTTGGAAAACCATTCAATTCTTTGCTGAACAAAATAATGATGTGGCACTGCTGCCATATATTGTCATGGACTCACAAAAAAATCTCTGATACAGTTCAGATGTTTTAATGAGCATTTTATTGAATCTGGTTCCTTGTCCTCAAGAGGACTCCTCCTTGCTCAGATGTTTCTTGTGAGTTCCTCATTTTAGTTTTAGTCCTGTCAGGGTTTCAGAAGTACATAACGCTCTCAAATTTATAAATATTAATAAATCAGTTTGTCTGGATAAACAAGTCCAGATGTCCATTTCCAATTGAGAATCGGTGGCATGCCTTAAATTCAAGGTAAACACAAGAAACTTGTGCTAAAGAAAAAATGGACCAGTGAATAATTCCCTTTAATCCCTATATAGACCAGTGAGCAGTGCTGACCAACATGTCATTGGGGTCATAAGGTGGGAACCTCCTTTCATCAGTGTTTCGTCTAGTTGGGCCCATGACACCTCCAGGAGGCTAGACAGTGATTACTGGCGTCCCAGAGTCACTCCCCTAATGCCAGCCATCACTGCTCCTCACACCACAACAACCATCTTTTTTTTCCACAACCAGAAACTACCCCAGCCTCTCACCAACTGCACACCAGTCATAGCAGGGTGGGGATATAAACCCTGGTTCGGGTAGGGGTTAATTAAAGTATAGAGGGTGCCAGAGGAGGAGGCATTACTAGACACACTAGCAGATTCAGCAGACAAACTCACCTAAACAGTCCTACAATCACTAAGAATGCCAGCAAAAACAAGGCCATACAGGCCAACTCACCTAAAATGGCCGTCTGGTTTCAAAAGGCTCACATGGGCCACACCCTCCACTTAAATATATCCTGGATTTCTTCCTTGCTTCTTCCAAGAGTCTGTTTACCCTGAGTGCTCCCCCAGCTGGGCCCCCAGCTACTATTGCTTCTTCTAATCGAAATCCACTGACTGGAGTTTACTGCCTCATCTGACACTTCCTTCAATATTTTCCTCACACTCTGTCCACTTACACCCAACTCCCTCTCTCCCCTACAATGAGACAACAGACTTTGCAACAAATCCTCTACATCCTACTTCCGCTGGACATATCCTAACTTTCCATCCTCACTGCCCTGCTTCTGCCCCCAACTCCACATACCTAAGCTTTTTCCTTTCATATGCTTCTGCTACTAATTCCTCCCAAGGAACAGTCAGCTCTATGAAACAGACTCTCATTCTACTCCTAGACCACAAGATTATATCAGGCCTTAGATTTGTAGAGGCTATTTCCTGGGGAACAACAAGCTTACCTCCTAAATCTACCTGCATCTCCCAATCACAAGCATCCTCTAAGCTGTCTTGCCTCCTTATTGTCTTATTAACTTTCTCCCCCTATTGGAAAAACTGAATTGCCACTCTCTTCACCTTAGACCCACCTACATTTACCTGCCCTCGTTTATCTTCAATACCTGCAGCTAAGCTTCTTAATACTTGGTTATGTCGCCAGGTATACCAGCCTTGTGATAGACTAACCTTACAACCTGACAAAATATGCCTTAGAGTTGCAGTACCTGAACATAAAGAACACAACGGGTCTCCATTTATCCAGATTTTAGGTTCTGGGGCGTTGGCAATACATCATATGTTGCCCATATCAAAAATCTAATACTCCTTTCCTCCATACTGCTCTACTCCACACCGGTTTGCCTGGGCCAAGCCCCAAGCCTACCTGGCCTATTTGAACATTACCCACAATCTCTGTATGTCTAAGAGTTGCTTCTGCCTCCTGAGCTGCCATTCTTGGATTCCATTTCCTCCCCTTGGTTGGGTTTGGAACCACCTTACTAACTTCCACATCTTTATTTCCAGCTAACAGGAGCTCTGTCCTAACTTTAGTACATTTGAACTCTACTAGACTATATACTGGGAGCTGGAGTATGCCTTTCCCATACAGTGCCACAGTACTTAAGCATCTAGGAACACCTAGCCACTTCCTAATGTAAAAGCTAACTAATCTTTCCATTTTTTCTGCAACAGATAATGGAATCTCATACACAGACATTGGCCATATCAACCAAGGAAACAATCCAAACTGCAGACACCACAGCTTCTACTTTCCTGGAAGCCCCGATTTATCTATTCTATCCAGTCCCTCAGCAACATCTTTCCGAAACTGCACTGCCTGATCTCCATCCATCCATTATCTTCCGCTGCTCCGGGGATCGGATCGCAGGGGCAGCAGCTTGAGCAAAGAGACCCAGACGTCCCTGTACCCGGCCACTTCCTCCAGCTCTTCTGGGGGGACCCCGAGGCATTCCCAGGCCAGCCGAGAAACATAGTGGCCCTCATTTATCAAACTTGCGTAAGACGAAAAACGTGCGTAGGTCGTGTGTACGTTCTTTTCTGCGCAAAGGTTGGCATTTATCAAATCCATCGTGAGCGCAGGAAAGATGAAATCGCCACGACAGGTCTGAGGCCGTGTACGCACTTTTCCATTTTGACTTGCGGTGACTGCAATACAGCAGCGTCACTAGTGCGTGCTCAGGAGTCGCAACAAATCCCTTGGTTAAAATTACAGACTTATCACTTTGAAGAAGGCCCATGTTTTATTTGACTTCAACATAAATATAAACATAAACGCAAATTAAATAAATTAAACAAGTACAACTCCGTAATTGGAAGAGTGATGGCTCATTATTCAACCGTGCACCCTCACACCGAACAGGAGAGGCGCTTTAACACTGCGCATTCGCGCACGCGTGCCACTGTGGAGAGGTGTATAGGACTCCTAAAGCTGGATCTGTCTCTCGGCTGCGGGGGGAACCCTATACGCCCGAAAAGGTATGCAATATTATTATTGCATGCGGGGATCTCCATAACATTGCCCAAAAAAATGGAGTGCCATTTCCAGATGTACATCCAGAGGACCCCGTACCCAGAGATCCCTTCCACCAGCCTGCACAGCCAAGAGCGCTCAGGAGGAGAGAGGAACGTATTCAGCGATTCTGACTTTTGGTAAGCATTCTGTTATTCAAGGAAAAAAGAAAGGAGAACAACGATTTCTTTCAGCATTTATTCTGTGACTTCAGTGTTTCATTTATGTCTTTCAATGTACTGTCGATAGATTGCATGGTGTGTGTTAAAGCCATCATCCACTTCACGATCTCTGTTTGTCTTTCTAGGACCTCTGTGGTTAACATGGCTGGCCGGTGTGACGCTGCAGACCGGGGGGCAGAGGCAGAGGCAGACGCTTCGGATGTTGACGGGCCGCGTATACAACTGTTTTATTTAAACGTCTTGGGTGTGCAGTCATTCTTACCATTCTCGAGCTCTAGCATGGGCGCATCAGTGTCAAGTTTCCCTGGCACACCGATGAGGACGTCGCTCCGATCACGCCAGCCACCCTCTCCTCCTCCTCCTCCCTCCTCCCCCCCCCCCCCCCCCCCCCCCTGTTTGTGACATGCTGCGCGTAGGAGAGCTGCGACCTTCTTTTTCATATCGGACAACTTCTTCCTGATCTTACTGGAGAAACAGTAAAACATCGCTCAATTTTAGATTTAATTTAATCTGGAGTTTATCACATTTTATTGACCATCACAGTAGGGGAAAATACATAACTCGTCCAGTCTGCGATTTACATCGCCAACGCTGTTGACAGCCCTCCCAGCTGTCAACGCCGTTGACAGCGTTTCTTTGCCGCCTTTCGTCTATCCATGTCGCAAATTCTAGAGGTGCGGCCTCTCAGCCCCCTTTTGTAGAAGGCGTGGTTAGGATCATTACGATGGATTTCAGCCACCGGATTTATCAACAGCCGCTCGGTTTTACGATGGGATTGGTGTGGTACGCATGTTCTGTAAATCTCACTTGAGCCTCTGCGTACGACGAGTTCTCCGCTCATATCAACGATGCTTTCTACGACGGCTTGATAAATGAGGGCCAGTCTCTCCAACGTGTCCTGGGTCTTCCCCGAGGCCTCTTCCCAGTGGGACGGGCCCGGAACACCTCACCGGGGAGGCGTCCAGGAGGCATTCTCACCAGATGCCCGAGCCACCTCATCTGACCGAGCTTCTCACCCTATCATTCATTTCTGCCTGGTACCACCTACCTAAACTCTTTACTGCCTTTTCCCTAATTATTGGAATTTTTTCTTCATCTATTATAAACTTTCTATCACTTAATTTCCCTCTACTTATTGAGATACTTCTAAACTTAGTAGGTTTGATTTTCTCTCAAGTTTTCTCTTCATACATGGCACTGTTGTAGTCACCAACATCATATCATCCATGTAGGCCCTAATTGGTGTAAGGCGCATGCCATCTGACATCTCTTTCCACCTACAACCTACTTGGAAGCTCTAATAATAAAAGATTATTGTACACCAGCAGAACTCATTCAACTTGAAGAAGCTGCAGCAGTTTTGCTTTGAATAACAGGCAAAAATACCTGTAGCTGGATGGGGTGAAGTCATAAAGACATAACCTAAGACTTGAAGCTGTAATCACTGCAAAAGGTGTCTCTATATAAACAATATATATACCAGCACCCCTTTCTTTTTTTATTGAATATTTTTTGTAACTATACTTTAGGAATTTGGATTATTTCTTGGAGATCTTTTGGTTTATATACCCCCGCCACACAAAAGAAATACATTTCGGCCATACACAAGAAAATAGGAAAAAGGGGGTGAATACCTTTGCAAGCCACTGTATATCTCCTATATCATGAAATGAGAAGTAATCAAGCCTCCCAAGGGACTGAACGTTTTGTGTCGTACCTGGACAATTCTTTGAATACTGTGCATAATCATCGAGGTTTCCATTGACATACTAGACACACTCAAAGAATTACTCCCCTGCCTTTGAAGATCATCGATCTGTTATAGAGAAAAGGACAAGAATCAAATGTTTCAGATGTTTTTGAAGACATTTAATAAACCTATCTTTATAAAATGAGTTTATACCTTCGAGGCCAGTTGATCCACTTTATCTGTTACTTTTCCCACAGCTAACCGAATCTCTGTATTGTGTTGCCGTGCCTCAGTCATCAAGAAGGAGGTCACATCACCAGAACCTGGAGAAAACAAACCAGTCAGAGGGTACGTCATTACTTCAATATAATCTGAGGTGGTTCCTTTATCTGCAAGACTCCATCATGAAATGCTAACCTGAACCGAACGTTCAATGTACCTAAACTTCAAAGAACAAGTTGCCCTAAACTTTTTAGCCCTTGATACAAAACTTTACAAAGCGAAAACTCTTAGAAGTGAAGATGAGAGTTTCTTTGAAATTGAACTGAACAACCTTACCCAAGTAAGGGACAGTTTGTGCCGGGTAGACCTGGGTGACAGGCTGCATCTGAGATGGAGCAGCATGGGTCTGTGTGCAGGAGTAGCATTATTAAACAGATTTGATGTATTTCCACCATGTGCTGACTAAGGCCATAAGAAAAAAACTTGAAATGTGAACAAACTCACTTGTACTTGAAAGGCATGGGTGGTGCCTGGCAGCCCAGACTGAGAGCAAACAGAGGTCAGAACAGGAAGTAAGGCTGAGGTTGGAGCAGTGTGGGGATGAGGATGTACTGCAGGGGAAGCAATGCAATTAAACAAATAATCCTGAATGACAGGAAGACTAAAACATGAGTGGTGGGACAAAGTTCACCATGAGAAGCTGGAGCAGTTGTTGTGATGTGCACAGGAGATGAAGCTGCCGGACAATTCATTGCTCTGCTGCCACTGGTATCCTGAAAAAAGACGCAAAGCAGCGATGGCTCAGTAACAACACCAGAAATCATTTGAGAATTGGCACAGAGGGTTAGGGTCATTGCATTTCAATGCCTAAAGCTTTGACTGGAGTAAACAGAGCCACTACTGACTTGTGAATTAACTTGCCATTTAAAATCAGTTAATAGCCCTTAAGAAAATTTCATGTATATAAACACAATGGGCCTCATGCAAGAACATTTCTGTATTTTTATTCTAAATTTCTCTCACTTTTTTCGTACGAAGGTCTCGTACCAACACGCCATGTCAGATTCAACAGCTTCGGAAAAGTGTTTTAACGACCTGCGTAAATGATGAATGCCACCCATGCGTATTTAAGTGCACGTGCAGGAGGACAGTAAATTTGCATATACTCCACACCCAAAATAATACCATGCAAGGCTATGCTTCCTCTCTCCTGTGCTAGGAAGTGTTGAGTGTTGAGACTTTCATGAGATCTTTTCAGAGATCCAAAAAGGAAAATCTGTCATTTTTAGCAGTGTTAGCAGTGGAATATGGGACCTGCTAAAGCGAAGAAATGGGAAGTAATTACGAGTGCTTTTAATTCCGTGTCACCTGTAGTTTGTGATGTCACCAAAATAAAGAAGAAATGCCATGGCCAGGCGCTCGATAACTGCAACTAAAGCTGTGCAATCAGTTGTTGCCTCATCATGATGGCACTTTGATGAGGGGGTCCATGAGGGGGGTCTTCTGGCATGTTGTCTGCTGGCTGGATCAGGTAGTGGGAGACCCTCGTTCATGGCAATATTGCGCAAAACGCAGCATGCCAGAATAATCAGGCATGCCTTCTCTGGGCTATAGAGAAGTTTGCCACCCGCTGCATCAAGACACATACACCTGGCCTTCAGCTCACTAGTGCGCTCCACAACGGCACGGGTGCTTTGATGCGTATATGTGTGCAGTCTGTTGCTCCGATTATGTTTGGCAGTCCATGGCATGAAAGTCCCTCTTAATGTGTACTTGTTCAACAGCAGTGTATGGAAATTTGATGTACCATGGGTGATAAACTGATGAGAGTTTTGATGACCAAGGGGAGCGCACGACTAACAGAGGACTGGGACACACACGATCTGTTTCCAATCTCGCTCTGAAAGGTTTCCGTGGCCAAAAAGGGTGGTGAGGACCTGGACGTGTGGTGGAATTGGGTTTAATCGGCGTGCTTCTCTCTGGAGTTGTGGCTCTAGCAAGCTGCATATTTGCAGCAGCACACAGTCCTTAGCAATCTAAATCGCGATGTCAGCCATTAGTCTGTCTCCGCAAAGATATCTACACGGTCTCGGAACACAAGCTCTCCAAGAGCCTGACGCGCTAAGGCATCCAAAAGTAGCAAGTCAGCCGCTGGTTACACTTCCCATTGACCTTGATATATACAGAGTCAAATTAACCTTCAATTAGTGCATAATTTAAGTCAAACAGAATCATGTCAGCATAATTATGGGGTATAATGTATTTATTTATGATTGCTTCAAAGTAATTAAATATACAATCTAGGGATGTCCAAATCAGGTTTTTTGCCCCCGACTACGAGTCATTTGATTTTGAGTATCTGCCGATACAGAGTCCCAATCCGATACTTCTACAGTACAATTTAAAAAAATGAAGAACGGTGAAGAAACAGATCCAGGATGTCCCTGATTTTTTATTTTATTCACCTTATTTTATCATATAACACTTATAAACAGAGCACTTCTGTGAGGTAGCTTGAACAAAAAAAGTAATCAAGTAATAAACAAATTCTTCACATTGTAGTTTAGTGCAACAATGTCTAACATAAAAACGAGCAGCAGCTCAACTTGAAATACCTGGCAGGCATGTAAACAAATAAGCAAATAAAAGTGCCACTGTGTTATAAAGTAAGGCCAGTAATGTGCTTTTCAGAACTGCACTCCTAATTCTCACTCTCCTCCTCTGGCTTCACAGAAGGAAATGTACGTTTTTCTTGATGAAAACCAACATCTCTACCATGTCAGATTTGAGCCCGTTCCTGTTCTCATCAAGGATGTTAGCGATGTCCTTGCCACCTCTGGAAATCCGAAGTTTGCATATGTCAGTTTGCAATCGCAATGTTTTTGTCATCCACTTTAAAATACCTCCACACCGCAGACATTCGCGCCCCAGCCTCAAGTTGCTGCCGTGTTCTGCTTAGTTTTATGGCACGCAGCAAAGTGACGTCATGCCACATGTGTTGTTTCTGTGTGTAGTTGAGACCATAGACATAAAAATTCGGGGCGTTATGATTATTGTAGTTGGGGATATACACCTTCCTCAGTCAAAAAAAATGTAATGTGGGGGCATTGGAGACCCATCCAAGATGGCGGCCGTGCTGATACGTCAACTCCAATAGGCAGCGTCAGTCTATGAGGCGTCTACATATATTATGTCTATGGTTGAGACGGTCAGACGGTACCACCACATAACAGTAAATACTAAGCTGTTATTTTTTCCCATTTGTTTTGAAATATTATAGTTCTGATAAAAAAAAATAATGAGAATAAATATACATATATAAAAAGGCTACATATCCGATCCCTGATAGGGATTTAACGTCAGATTTCGATCAAGTCTGAAACCACGTGATCGGCCCCGATTTCCGATCACGTGATCGGATCGGGACATCCCTAATACAATCCATTAGTCAAGCAAACTTGATTCGAATAACAGCGAACTATTTTACGAAACTGGACCACTCGTAAATTCTGTTCGTACCTCAAAGAAAATTTAAAATACGAAAAAAAAACCAGATCTGTTCGTACGAATGGTTGTTGTATGAATGGCATGAGGCCCATTGTTCCATATTTGCATCCAGATACTATAGGTTTATACGTTTTTAGGTTTTTAGAAACTTTCTTCAGTTAAAAGCCATGAAACACCATAAACCAACCTTCTTTTAAAAAGATTGAACTGCAATAAAACTCTGGGTTACGTTTTTTGAAATATTACATTGAATACAATTTAATATATATCAGAGATGGGGACTCGAGTCGCACTTAAGTCGGACAATCAAAGACTCGAGACTTGACGTCAGACTTGCCCTCAAAAGACTTGAGACTTGACTTGGACTTGGGACTCGTAAACGATCTTCATTTCATGAAATTATTGTTTCTGATCTTTATTTCATTAATTCCGATGTATGACAAGGCCGATGGCAGGCTGAGCGCAACATAGCCTCACGCATGCGTGCAGCCACTGATATCAAAACTACTGTAACCATGGCAGCGTCAAGCTCATTTGGAACTGTGCCATATGTTGTTACATTTGGTTATAAAGCGTTCACGCAGACAGCAACCAAGCCACTTGCAAAGTGTGTATTATCAGGATAAATGATGCAGGCTCAACTACGTCCAACTTCATCAGGCACCTATAAACGCACAAGGATAGGTCAGTCTCTTTGTAATGTGAGAGGGAAACTTAGCACATATCGACAGGTACCGCTAGCAAACTAATCAAAGTAAACAATGTTGTAAACTATATGAAGATTATAGCTTCATTGTTCACGACACGGCGTTGGTGATTTATCTGCAGCAGTTTGTGAAATTTGGGAAGGACTTAGTAGCCTAGGTTAACAGTTACTAGATTAATTGATAAATTAATCTAATTTTAATTAATTGACAATATTACTGGGCATGTATTGTTGTAATGTTTTAAATACTTGAACGCAGTTTTTCTAGAGAAGATAATTGCTTTGGATATGGGAGTATCGTCCATTGACTCTTTTGGGCTTTCACATGCGCGCGCATACCGACAAGAGGTAAGTGACATGCTGTTTATAAAGTTGTTTTGTAACGTCCCCATGCCAGTAATGTGAGAACCATGCATATGGTTTTGATGGTAAGGCTTGTGACTTTATTGTCGGATGGTTTATAAAGTGGTGTGACGTTTCTGCAGTGTGCAAGTTGTTGTTTTACGTGGAAGGTTTATTATTTGCCCCTTGGCCACCACGTATTTGGCTAGCATGACAGGCTGCGCAAACAGCGCAATCGCCGCACAGGGAGCGCCGATTTGCACCAGTCTGTGTCCTACTGTCAGTATTTGACAACCTCTAAAATGGGATTGCGCTTCAAATGCCCCGGAGTTCCCCTTTAAGTCATTTGAGACTTGAGACTTGACTTGGACTCGAACACAAAGACTTTAGACTTGACTATTACTTGTGAACATGTCTGAGATATATATATATATATATATCTACACACACAGATATACAAAGTATATTGGACTTTGAATACAAAAACAGAACTTAAATGCTGACCTCGTGCTCTGAGTCACTAGATTCAGGATGGCTGGCAGCTCCTGTGAGAAAGGGCAGCATGGGCTGGCCCATCTTTGCCATGCGAGAAATCAGCTTTGCTTTTGTGGCGTCTGGATTCTGAAGTCAAAAACAAAAAAAAAGAGCAGTTATTATCAACCAAGGTCCATGGTACACAAAGACATCAAAACAAATAAAAGAAATGCAGTTCAGGTGCTTACGGTAAACTGTTCACTCAGAGAGTTTGACTTTGCACGGACTGGTGGCTCCCTGAGGGAAAAAAAAGACACTTCAGTTTCAAGTAAATGAAAGTAGAGTTCAGGGAAATACAAGTGAGCATTTGCTCAAGCTTTGATCTCACCCTGGTCTGCCTGGACCAGAAGTAGTTGCTGGTACTGGGGTATCTGAGATTAAATTTTCCACACTGGGAGCTGGAGAAGGAGCAGCAGAGTCTCTGGAGCTGGCACTTGCCCGATCAGAACCACTGTCTTTAGAAAACTTCACCTAAAAAACAAGCTCTTCACATTACACCAACAAAACAAGTAACTCGGAGGAGAGAGGTTGTGTCAGATGTGGCAGCGCCTTTAAAAATGTTCTATTATAATAAAGGCAGAAATAAAAAAGCAGATCCAGAAAGGTGTAGAAAATTACACATCAGTGGACATTACCCGTCGAAGCTCTGCTTCAAAGATAAGGGTGCTGTTAGCCGGTACTCTATTAGGTACTCCCTTGGATCCGTAAGCCAGACTGGGAGGGATGATAATGAGCCGACGGCCTGCCTTCTTCATCCCAAGCATCCCTTCCTCCCATCCCTGTAAACACGCAAAAGACAGGAAGGTGATGCCATAATAATAAAATGGAGAACTTGATGCAGGTTTCAGGCTGGACAGTGTCATCCTTTTACTGTAGTTTGTGATTTAATAGGAAAGCGTATTAAAGCCAGAGTTACTTTGCCTTCAATTTCAAAGGAATTTGGAAATGCAAGACTCTGAAAACCATGACACCACATTAAAGTACTGTAATCAGCAAAAGTTACCTTCTGTTTTATCGTATATTTTCTTTTGTGTTATCATTATTACATGGTTGTTGGTCTTGGGGGATTCTCTGTCTTTTTACAGATCCAGCATTGGGGAAACTACTTATTGGCATCCACCTCATGACCAGACCTCAGCTATATATCGATCGATCGATCGACTGCTTTTAGAACACTGAGGTCATTGAAGACTTTCCGCAACCTTTCAGGACAAAAGGAGTCACATTCTTTAATAACACTGTAGGTATTATCCTGTTAATGTATTCTGTAGTTATTCTATCCATCTACAGATCATAGACTTTTGAAAGAAGAAATATAATGATGTTACATTTCATCATTACTAAGAGCTAATGAATGATGAATGCCTGATAATTTGGTAAAGCAAAAATCATTAAAATACTTCCCGAAACACTAAAAAAAATACCATAAATGTCATGCTAGTAAAAACTAGCATGACAAAATAACAAACAAATAAAAAAAATGTTTTAAGTTATATTAATTATACTACAAGATGTTTTCATAGGGACAGAACTTTTCTGAGTGAATTCTTATTCATTACAGTACATTTTAACTCACTTTGATCACTTTCCCAGCTCCAATTTTAAGCCTTAGCAACTTGTCTTTGTTCTGGTTGGAGTCAAACATCTGAAAAAAATAGTTGAAATGGAATTCATTGTGTGCCACAATGTCAAAACAATCTACAAAAATGTATGTCAATATGCTGAAATTCATTAAGACAAAGTTAAAAGTGTGAGACCTGTCCAACTGTGTGATCCTGCAGGAGCCAGCCTGTGTAGACCACTTCCAAAGAGTCTCCATTCTCCACTGCCTGGCCCTCACCGAGACTCAGATCCTGAACCACCACAGAATCTAAAGAGGATGGGCTGTTTGCTTTAGCCAAACATACCTGATGATAAAAAGGAAACAGACCCGCATTTAAAAGTACATAATTAATATTTAAAGTTAATTTGGAAAAAACTTTCTAATTCAGACCAGACTGGTTCTGGAGTTCAGTTTATAAAGTAAATGTATCAGTTTCCACAGCTATCCTGTCCTTTTCAACTGTGTTTTAAATACCAAGTCATGGATGGCTGTAAATGTTCCATAATGCAATTGGGACAAAACTGAAGTATTTGTAAAAGGCACTGAGGCTAAGAGAAACTCCAAGATTAAATTGATCAGAGCAAGTTGAAAACCGTGGAGTCCTTTTTGACAAAGAACGCGTTTTATCAACTGAAGTATATTTTTAGAGTCCGACCATTTCTCTCTCAAGCCAATGCAGACTGCACTGCACTCTTTTATTACCACCGAGATGGATTACTGTAACCTCTGCTTTCTGGTCTCCCAAAAAAAGAGAGAGAGGAAAAAAACTCAGCAGCACAAATGTTGACCAAGACCAGAAATAGAGCTCATATTACTCTGATCTGCGTTGGCAACCCGTCAGCTTCATTCTGTTCTGTTTTTGTCTTTTGAAATTCCTAACAGCCTTGCTCCTGCCCATTTAATAGATCTGTCTTTACAATTGCATCCTCAAGAACCCTCAGTGCTTCTGGAAGAGATGTTTTTAATCATACCAAAGGTAAGACCTAAAATCTATGGTAAATGCATCTTTTTCTTATTATGGTCCAAGTCTATGGAATAGCCTTACAGAAGGCCTGAGAGCCGAGTTGAGCTGAGCCATCAGACATAATGACAATAATGTCAGTGTAAGCTGTGAGTCTCCTCATGTATTGCTCACCTCTTTGCAGAAGTCTGATGCAGTTTTTTCTGATTCAAACATCAAGGACCAGTTCTGTCTCTGGTCATCGTAAAACGTGCAATAATTGTTCAGCTGAACCTACGGGACAACGATAAACATTGCAATATAAAATTTGCCCATTATTTTTACAAAACACTTTAAAACATATGACGTCAGCCCTCGCGGAGGAAAGCATGAGAGTCATTCAGTTTGTCAGATCATCTGCTTTTATATCGTTGATGACTCAACTAACCATGAAAATGAAGCCCACATGAATCTTGGCAGTGGTCACTTGTTTCTGTTGGCTCAAGTAGAGAAGAAGCTTGTACTGCAGAAAAAGTAGAAAGTACATTACATTCAAAACAAAAGTCACAACAGTAATCTCAAACAAGTGACCAAGTCATAGAGGTCCAACCTCTTTTGTTGTGTGGCTGCCCAGCACAGCTGCCCCCAGCTTTCCTTGCTTCACATATTGTCCATTAATACTGCATGAGACAAATGCAACAGACTCACTGAAAGAGTATTTGGGAAACTGTGACTTTAATGAGAGAATTCATTACATCCTCTAATTTTGTAAGATTTGCAAGAATTTAAGCAATACTTTAAGATGGTTTTAAACTCACTATCTGAAGGCTTGAACTGCTGAGACAAATAACACAGCAGGAGCACCAGGCGGTAGGGCAGGTTTCTGATTGACTGGTGCTGTAACCATGTTTAAAGACATTGTTCAGCACAACCTCCACATCACAGCTGGATATGAAGTCCCTGACATCTCAAATCTTAGAGTCTTACCTGGACTGGAGCTCTTCCTGGGCTGTTTGGGTGCTGTGTACTGGAACGACTCGTTCCCCTGACTTCCTTCCTGGTCTAGTCCAAAAAGGGAAGCCAACTTGGCTCTGCAAAGAAAAAAAAAGACAACTAAAAAGACAATCAAACACATTTATGTTTGCCCATAAATATACGACGTACTGTATAGGGTGTGCATATGTTCATAAAATGAAATCCCAGCCTCAGACATCAAACATGGCCATATCTTTCCTTCTCATAGATTGAACCCTGTTCATGCAAGCCTTTCATCTTCAGGAGCTAAATTTTAAGTATTCTATCTGCACAAAACCATAGACAAAAATCCATAAAAAACTTAACAGCTGAACATCGAATTTAAGTCCTGAAAAGTGCTATAGAACCATATTTTTCCTGGTATTGAAAACAAACCAGTAGATCAACTTACACAACATCGTCAAGCCACAAGACTCAGTGAAACATTAAATGCTAACTGATCAACAGCCATAGTTGTGCTGAACAAAACAACTATTTCTACATCATAAAACACTGCAAAAGCACTCCAACATCTTTTAAACCAAAACCTCAACAAGAGCTTTCTATCTTCTGATGATTCTTTTTTATAATTTTTTTTTTTTTAAAGATTTGTTTAAAGCAATTACCGATCTGGTTATCAAACTAGTAACAAATATTTTTTTCATTTATTACTAACCAATAAATCAGTTAGTCATGACCC
The DNA here is from genome assembly GCF_027942865.1 of Odontesthes bonariensis. Classification (NCBI taxonomy): domain Eukaryota; kingdom Metazoa; phylum Chordata; class Actinopteri; order Atheriniformes; family Atherinopsidae; genus Odontesthes; species Odontesthes bonariensis. The sequence continues at coordinate 27,937,220 of NC_134511.1, forward strand.
GACATAGCACTCAGTACAAACCCTTGAAACTCCTTCCACTGGTAATCACCAGTATCTCCCAAAACAGACATGTTGAAAGCCCTGAGTCCCTCATCTCCAACAGTAAGGAACTGAGATGAGGAGGAGCAGTCTGTTTGCATATGTGAGCCAGAATCGTTCTCCTGTGCGTTCCAGCGCAGGGCTACCCTAATCTCTCATCCCCAAGTGCTGTCACACCTGTGTGGTAGATTTCACAGCATAGCAGAAGAAAAAGCGACGCACTCCAGCTTTCATGCTGGGTCTCAGCTGAGCAGAGATGGGCTGTGGTTGAAGCTTTCCCGTTACTCCTCTAACACGCAGCATGTGAGAGGAATTAGCTGCAAGAAACACTCCTCCCTCCAGAATAGGCCCTGCATTGGCTGATTGTCCCACAAGCTATCACACAATAGTCATGCAGAAAGCACAGCAAGCTTGCCTGTCTATGAATAAGGCAAAGCTGTAACTGAGTGTCTCATAGCAAAGTGGCAAAGTACATTTATAGCAAGGGAGTCCGCCTCATAACTAAACGTCACAGTTGTTTTATGCAGCACCTAAATTAGTTGTCAGCATCAAAACATCATTGATCATGATATTTTATCATTTGAAACCTGAAAAAAAATTGGAAATGTACTATTCAAATGTAAAGAAAATAAACAATTTCATCACACGATAAGGTATTTAGAGTACTTCGGTTAATTACGACATATAGGAGCTGTCTGCATAACAGACAAAATAGCTAAGTGGTTTAAATAAGACTGTTAAATCTAATTTAATGCTGACCTGAACCGGCCAAACAGGCTGAAAAGCCTCATTCATGAATACTACTTGGAAGATGACAGTCAGTGGAGGCATGTGACAACCGATCAGACCAGAGCAGAGATGCAGTTAATATGAAAGCAGAGGAATTGTATCCAATATAACCTCCGACAATTCTCCGTGAACAACCCATTTATCATATTACATTATGCGCTGATTCTTGGCAGCTGACGTTTGCAGATCCGTTACTACATCGACTTCTGAACATCTGTGTGTTGTGCTTTCCAACTTGTTATTAGGAACTCCTCAACTATTTATCTAAGGCCCAACTCTTAATAGCAGGTTAAACTTAAATTAATATCAAGGGGGGGTCACTTTTTAATTCACTCATAATTTCAACCAACTCAAATCTCACAATTGCTGTTCTTCACTTGGTATCATTGTAAAATTATTTTTAAAAACTAGATAAATCGAAACCTTTTCTAATATTTGACGAGAGCCAAACAAAATTAGCACATTTAAAACGGATAACCGTTGATTTAAAGCAATTTAAAAAAAATAATAATAATTAAAGCACACGGTTTATTTTTACTTCCATTTTCTAGTTCAATTTAAATTTGGACCATAAACGAGAGCAGCTAACATGGGCTAAATACTGGAAAGCTAGTTAGCTCGCAGGATAAAGGGCATTAGCTTGGTGGATAAAAACAAACTCACCCTCCCGTAGGTGACAAGAAGTCCCCGTCTTCATCATCCCCGCCGAACATCTTTAAAGTTTGCAACTTTCTCTTATCAAATAAAACAAACACACTAAATGAGATAGCTGTTTTACATGACCAGTTTGTGACTTCCTTTTCCTGTTTGAGGTGGAATCAGCTGACTTTCCACCTGATCCCCACACATGTACCAACATCAACCACTGGAGGCGCTAAAGACTACTACAGGATTTTAGGTCATTGCTGGTCATTGTTGCTTCAAGCTCAAATGAGATATGACTTTAGTAACTCTTTCTTTTTATTTCATGTGCCATTTAAAGTAAAGTCAGCAAATATGCACAAAAGGGTCTCTTTAGCTTTGAAAACACTTGTTTAGATTAATTTATTCAAAGCCATTTTCAAACTTTCCAATTTCTCTGACAAACCAATGAAGACTGAATTCAGCATATTTGGAAATGAGAAAAAGAATGACGCAAGCCAATGCATACAACACAGAACAGTTTACATAAAATCCATCTGCTTTACTCTTTTCACTATTTACATGTAATCACTTTACAGCAATATTACTATATTTCTTATGAAATTTGAGTTATCATTTACTTATCAAAAATATACAAAAATAAAATAGCATCTACTTCTTCCAACAACACAAATGTCCATTGCTTTTGCTGCATGTTAGGAAGAGGTATGTGATTTCCTGTTCCGCTTTGCTCGACGTGCGGATGGAAATCGAATGAACTCAAAGTGTTTGCTTTGGTCCGTGTTGGGGAAGGGAGGTGGGCCTGTGTGAAGTCTCTTGATGAAATGGACCTCTCTCTGGTTCTCCCTCGTCCTGGAGGCTTTGATGGGCCTCCCTTTCCTGGTGAAAGCCACATACCAGCCCTCATACCTAGCATTCTGCAGGGCTGTATAATTGTTCTCCAGAACTATCTCTGTGAAAATACAGTCCCTGCTCCGGCCGTTGGGCTGCATGAGGAGACAGAAAGGTTTCTTCTGTTAAAGCCGGACAGAAATGGGTTTAATGTGTTCTGATTTATTTAAATACACACCAAAGAACAGGATAACTTGATCTTTTTATAATCTACTTAAAATGAGATCATAGCACTCAGGGTAAAGGAATAATTTATTCTGTATGCAAAAAAAAAATCTTTAAAAAAAAAAAATCGTTTTCTTAATGCATTCAGTTATTGCATTCAGTAATAATATTTGCAAACATCATGTTTGTGACACTAAAGTTGTACAAGAAACCATTCAGATCTCAAGTATAAATTTTGAATTTAAATGTATCTGCCATAACTTTATTTCATATGAAGCAGATGTCAAATAACTCCTTTTTAATTGGTTTTGATATTTCATAAACTGTATCTTTCCATTAGATATAAAGCTGTGGCTTGCCCTTGCGGTTTTGTCTAAGGCCATAACAAACTTCCACGGTTGTGCCTCTAGAGCTTGTAACAATATTTGAGAACAAAGTCTCTTTGTCAGTACAATGTTTTCATGCATTAAACCTAAGCACATTTTATTAACTTCTAATACAGACACACTAACTGTTTTAAGACACTGTGATAGTAAAGCTAGCCATTTACCAGCTGAGTTTCAGAGTAAGCGAACAGGTTTTAAGAGTGGTATCTATCAACCCATGTAAGAAAAAGTGTAAAAAATGTCCCAAAGATCAGGCAATTCATTTAGTGTTTCCAGTTCACTGAGCTTGGACTCCTGACTACTGTAGACTGGAAAAGCTCATCAAAAAGTGGACAGCTAGCTGATAAAGATTTGGATTCAGACTGTTTAGGCTGAATAATATTGGCTGTAATTAGTTCAGTTTTCTCCCTTATATTACATTTAAAATCGAAGTGCTATATAATTGCATCTAAATGGCTTGTCTTAGTTAAATGTCCTCTCAGCAATTTATACTAAATTAAGCTGGCTTCATATCTGTTGTACACAATGATTAAGAGTTGCACTGGTTTCCTCATCTGACCCTTGGTGAAAAAATGTATTTAAAAAATGTAAAACTGTCAATTAAGCAATGAAATATAGATTTATAAACATATGACACACACAGTATAGTTTAGTGTTTTACAGGTTGTGATTTACGTGTAGAAACAACAGCAGCAAATCTCACCTAATCAACAAACTGCCACAGAAAGAGTGTAAGAGCTACATAGCTAAGTAGTTTCAAGTCCATCCTTACTTATCATATGGAAACACATAAAAAGACTTTTCCATGATAGACTAACTTAATACAGTAATACGCTGTCTTATGAATCTGGTCTGTCAATTTCTTATCTCTAAACAGATATCATATAAGCAGCAGTCTAAACATTTTAAACCAATGATATGAAATAGATTTATGACTTGTCATGTCAGCCAGATATGAAAGCCCATCTTTTCCATTTCCATGAAGGAAGTGGACAGTTGACTTATGTCAAAACATACACAGTCGGAGGACAATGGGAGGGTACTTTCCCCTCATTGCTGTCAGACTTGGCCAATAAGACTGAGTTACTATCACTCAACCCTGTGAGGATTCTATTTTTCCAGAAAGCTAGAACATCATGTTCTGGATTAACTAAAAAGTTATATGACCACAGTGACTGCAGATTTATGACAGTTTAAAGTTGTAGCTCAGAGTCACACTGTATATTTGGTTTATTTTGATGAGGTGTGGACTGCACAGTAAGCTCACTGAAGAAGATTGTATTCCAAAAGTGATTCATTTGTGCTTACTGTTCTCTATTGAGGTGATGACTACAGAACTTTCTGTTCACTCACAAAGCCTCTGAGGTGAAAAACCTCACATTGGGAACACTGGCAGCACTGAGGGGTGTTCAGAGAACATTTAATTGGGGTTCTAATTTTGAGATACTGTTCACCTTTATTTAGAGTATATTTGTTTATGCTTGCTACAACAGACATGGCTGGATAATGGCAGACATTATCATAATGTAAGTCAAGTTTTCTTTTTATCTCTTTGTTGTTACAACATTAATTCAAAACTTTATTAAACATTTTAAAAACAAATGTCAAGTTTGAATACTTAGATATATATATATATGCAAAATCCACCGTGTACCCCAACAATGGAAATTCAGAAATGTATTTACCTTCCCAACAAGTTTCCCCTTCTGGTTCATGCAGAGGTAGCGCCCACTTTCTGCACCTCTTATTCTCACTCGACTGCCAAAGGTGTCTGTCTCAACAAACAGGCGAGCTGCAATAAAGACAAGAGAGCTGAAAAACTCTGAAAAATCTTTGCTGCAAAGAATTTGCTTTTATACTCCTCCAGTTAGTCCCTCATTTTATCAAGTGGATATCCTCTCGTTTGAGTTAAAAGTCTGGACTTAAAGTCAAAGCACCAACTGATTAACACAATTGATTTCTCTGAACATTAAAGTACTGTGTTGGAAGTAGAATATACACTCTTAATTGATTTTATCCAGCAGTTGATTATGGTCATTGGGCATTAAAACAACCTTGTGTATTGGGGCTATAAAGACAAAGGGCTTGTCCTAATCAGCCGCTAATTTGCCAGACGATGGCTTCATGGATACAGCAGGGTGGCTAAATTAGCATACAGTCCTGAAAACAGCTCACAAAGGGAGGGACAGGCAGGCTGGAGGTGAAACTGCTGGTTGTGCCTGAGGACATCAGTTCACAGCAGGGATTTTGTGGCTGTGCTGTCGGTGACTGCAAAATGGAAGCTTTTCACTTAATTCCTCTGAGAAAACTCTTTACTTATCCTTGTCCTTCATTGTAGGTCAATCTACCAAACTCTACCAAGTTGTGAAAGCATTTGTTTAAAAATGTACCGATAGCCATACCATTTGGCTCTGAATAAATCTAATTGCTATGTCATATATGCTGAAAGGCCAACTTAAATATAAACATTAAATGAAACAAAACAATGTAAATATGAGTCCAAACAAGCCCCAATTTGTACCTACCATTTATTGCCAGCCCACGTATAACAAAGTACTCTGAAATAGGCTACTCTGAACACAAAACATTCCAAATATTCTGAAATAGTTCAACAAGTTACTGCTAATGCTACTAAAGTTACATATTGATGTGTCAATACTAATAAGCCTGTTTCAAAATAAACAATGTACCACTTTTTTTTTAGTAGACTTATGCCTTTAAACTACCTGAAGTGGCTCAAGTTACTTTAATGCAAGCTACATTTGACAGGCCTTACGAGCAGCTTATGGAGGATGCAAGTTTATTTCAATCATCACATCATGTACTTTTTAAACACAGTAGCAACAGATAAGAGGGCGACATAAAACAGCAGCCTGAGGTCAGCTCTTACCGTACAGATTTCCATCCTCGGCAGTGGCGGTGACTCTTTTGCCCTGAATCTGGACATGTTTCCCGCTGGTGCGGCTGTAGAGCTGGTAAACTCTGACCTGCCGGCGACTGAGCTGGTCCGTCACTGCGCCCTGCGTCCTCACATACTGGTTAAAATTAGGAGACGGGTGATTCTCCCCCTTTTTTATGCAAAGGGAAAAATAAAATACATAATTTTGTCTCTCTAGTCTGGGATAAATAAACGTACTGCTACTGTTACAACCACCAAAAACAGGTTAAAGCTTACAAATCTTTTAACTCGGCACATCACACTAATATCTGATATAGCTATCTTATTACAACTTCCTCTGTTTCTTCAACGATCTTTACTTGCGTTGTATGATTTACAAGGTTGAATACGTTTTCTTACCTGAGTGTGACACCACAGGACAAAAAAATTAAAAGATCTGCAAAAGCAAGAATAAATAAATGAGTTATTATAAAGAAACCATTTAGTGGCAATGATACAAGCAGTGTTGAGCCCTGTCAGTCGACTTACAAGTAAATACAGCGCTGGTTTATTCCATACATTCTCCTCGTTATTTCATTCGATAAAAAGATGGATTCTTGAGGCAGACAAATGCCACGAGGATGCTATAAATAAATCCAACAGTTCAAATTGTTGCACTTTTGGTCTGTCCATCCAAACCAAAAAAGCCTGTGATTTCTCCCGGAGGAGTTAACTCCTCTCACATATATCAAAAACCTGATCCAGCCGAATGGGTACTGAGGAGCTCTTTAACAGATCCGCGCAGCGCATGGAAATCAAATACATCCATAACAGAAAGCCTGTTAAGTTTGTATTTACATCACTGGCGTTGAAAAGGTGGGAGATTCCAGCTCGGTGCACGTCTGCTTGGGTTAATTCCAGGTTTTTAAAAAGCCCTCTGTCTCACTGGGATCCAGGGTTGCTCACTGGCTTAATGTTAAAAGGCAAAAGTCCCTCCCTGAAATCTTTTTTGTCGAGGGTGGGCATAGCACAGAACCCCTAATGATGATTTAATAGGGAGACACACACGTGCAACACACACGCAGAAAGAAAAAAAATACCCGAATTTTCTAGGATTACAAATATAAAAAGCAAAATCTCCTAACCTCCGAGCAGAAACCTATATAACTCATCAATCTGATTGATTTGATGTGGATCATTATTGTAGCATTGTATTAAAAGTGAGTAGCCTAATAGCACCTCATGGGTGTGGCAATTAGGTGTTAAAGAAACTGTTGCAACCCCCTCCACACTTCTTTTATCTTTTGTAAGGTCCCACTTCCAACTCATGTTAAATGAGCCCAAGATACATTAAAAAGACAAAAGTTTTGTGTCTTAACTTAATTTAATATGCAGTCAACTTCCCATGATGAGCTGGACATTGTCTTTCCTATGCTTTTGAGAGGAATAAGTTTACACAGGAGAAGAAAAGAGAAGGGAAGAGAAGAGAAGAGGCTGATGTATCAATAATGGGTGTGTATTTACATAGCTGCTGGGTTCAGATGAGGCATAGTTTGTGAAAACAGCGTAACATGAAGCTTCAAGTGCTTCCATCTTGCCCTTCTCACGTTCTCTTGACCTTACCACTGCTGTCACCCCTGTCAAGTGCAATAAAATTGTTGATTGTAGTAGTTAGGCAGCTCTGACATGTTGATCTGCTTTCAACTGCCTAGCAGGAGCCAGCAGCTACTAATTCAACTTGTTGATGTCATCTCTTACAGTTAGTCACTGTCAGTCCATCAATCAGTATTCCTCTTGAGTCACAACAATCAGTACTGTTTTAATTAGAACCCTAAAGAGACAGTTATTTGTGTGTTTATTTTACACTAAGATACAGGGACCATCAAGTGTGTTTGTTTGCAATAGATATACAGCTGGTTATCAAAAGACTATGACAATATATGATGCCATTTACATTTAGAAAACTTGCATTGACTACCAGGCAAGTAAATAAAAACTACACAAATGTACGAATAGAAACATTAGGAACCAATTCCATTAATGAGGCGTTTGATTGGTCTCAAATTCATACTATGGCAATGGATGGAGCCAGATACAATATGAAACAAGATGGAGTCCAGAAACAAATAGCATTAACCCAATGAGCACAGATCTCAACATCAAAGATTACATACAGAGAGAGAACAAAATGGGTCAAACTAAACCCGCAAAAGAACTGTGAACTTGAACAACTTGGCTGCCAAGCACCAAGACAAGTTGTCCTGAGAGGTAAATTGAATTTTATGTCGAAATGATTTCATGGAGGCACCACAATGTCCTTTTTAAGTTCAGTTAAGTTAACTATTTCAAGTTAAGGGTACGGTTATATTTAGGTTTGTGTAGGTGTTAGAGTTAGGCTTTTAAGTGTAGTGTTTAAGGGTTTGCATACATACTAAACATACCAACTTACTGTTTTCATGCAGGCAGACATACATATCATACTGTGAGGTAACCTTATTTGAACTAATGCAGCTCTGGTTAAATTCTGGTTAAAAAGGTTTGTATGTGTGATAAACATTGAAAAAAAAATTGAGAATAAAATCTTATTTTACATGTTACTTTCACACGCCTCTTATCCTGAATGTATATTTTTGTCTGCACCATATCAATAACTGTCTCACGTATCTCTCCTGTTCCTGTAATATTTGCTATAAAAGCTGCCAGGTTTTCCATCACAATCAAGAGGGGCATGACCACATCAGCCCCATTCTAGCTGCTTTACCCTGACTCCTATGTTTAACAAAAGATTTCAAGATAATATTGGTTATCATTAGGGGTTTTCAAGACCTCCTGATTACCCTACTGATCATACTGTACCATTTGAGTCTGAGAGAAGTTTCAGAGCAGGTTAGGTCTGTAATCTGTTCTGGAGACCTGTGTTTGTCAGAGATCCTAAAGACTGGAACTGTCTTACCTGAGGTCACCAGGCTGGCTGATGCCTTTAACGATTTTAATAATCAATCAATATAACTTCTTATTTATCATGTGATCCTGGCCCTTGTTGCCCTGTGGTGGAATACACTTGAGCTTGAGTTTTGAAAAGTGAACTACGAAGGAATATGAGTATTAACATTAATGTGACATGTGTATACAGTCTTTGGTTCAGACATGTTGCCAATATGTTACAGTTTTCCTCTATTGGTTTGGCTCATTTCTTGAAACAGAAATTACATTATCAAAATAACATGGACAAATCTCCAAACCACCTCGCAATTGTTCACAACAGAATGGCATTTCTCATTGCTTTCATCAAATTGCAATTGTCTTAATACATGTGTCAATTGTTTCAGTGCATCTCTGCAAAAGATTGAGTACAAGTAGCCTACAGTTTGCACAGTTTGCCTACATTTAGCACATTTTCCAAGTGAATAGATTTTGGTGATCTGAACTGATTAGTTGATTCTTGGTCTAATGGTTCTTCTATCCAAAATATGTCAGCATGATTTCATTGTATAAGTCATCACATGCACAATAATCTGTTCAATTGTCAAAATGGGCCAAGAACATGATACCATCAATATAGAATCTCATGTAACATTTGATAAATTCATGACAGTAATTGACAATCAGGTGAAACTAGAACTTTACTAACGAAGAAGGAGTTTCAAGCACCTCAGGTGACCAATCAAATGGTAGGCATAATTAGTTACCTGACAGATGCTGTCCATGATTGTGAGTGCTGCCAAACATGTAGGCCTATATAAAGAGCTTGACCAGGACCAATTTCTGAACATGGAGGCACCAGGCCAAGCAAATGAACAAGGGCAAGTTCCTGAAGAAGAAGAAGAAGAAGAGGAGGAGTGAGGATGCGTGGTGGTGGAATAGGGGGAAGAGGCCGAGTAGCACGAAGACACCGTGGTGTCCCAGATGAAATTCGGGCCACAATTATAGATCATGTCATCAACCATCGCCTCACAATGGCGGAGGCAGGTCGCAGAGTGCAGCCTAATGTGCCTCGCTCTACAGTCTCCTCCATCATACAAACCTTTCGCAGGAACAGGTATGTACTTGCTCAATTACGGAATTGTATGATGTACAGCACACTGTTTAGAGTAATATTCCAGTCACTGTGCAGTGATGCATTATAGTTGTGGTTACTGTAAGCACTACAGTACATGTAAAACAACAATACAATTACATTGGTAACTCATTCTGCAAGAAAAACACAAGGCATACAAATACGAATTGTACTGTACAGTACAGTAATACAGAGTTGTCCTTTGGATTCTATATCTAGGATTGCATGACAACCTCGCATGGGTGGCAGAGGAAAACTTCTCAGTGATCAACAAGAACAAGAGATCTGCAACATGGTGTTGGCAAATAATGCCATCACATTGAGACGGATCCGCACTGCCATTATTGAAGACAATGCCATATTCCACAATATCAACTCCATAAGCATCTCCACAATAGACCGGACATTGAAGAAGCATCACATGACCATGAAACAAATTTACAGGGTACCCTTTGAGAGGAACTCTGATAGAGTGAAAGAGCTACGGTACCAGTATGTAGAAGTAAGTCAGTTAGTGCTTTTCTATCATCATAACCTTAACAGTAAGTAGTGGTTCCTAAACTTTTTGGGCTTCTGTTCCCCCTTTACCTGATTTCAGATTTCCAAGTATTTGCTTTACTGTATCTGACATCAACATTTTGGCTAAAAACTGCAGCAGAAAACTACAGTTTACTGTATGATACAATTATCATTATAATCCTTATATTGAAAGGGGTCAAGGAGCTGCAATTACTGTAATGTCTCCCAAGTACAGTAGCCTACTGTAATACATACAACATTTCAGTACAGTAAATCTTCAGTATTTCCCTCTCCTTTCTTTCAAATACCCCCTGCAGTACCTCTGTGTAGGTCTATCCCTAGATACATATAGGATAGTCAAGGCAAGGCAAAATTTATTTACAGTATATAGCACATTTCATGCTTAGAAGCAGTTCAGTGTGCTTTACAGAGTAAAAGAAGTAAATAAAAACAGTGTGTGAAAACAGCTAAAAAGCACATGATGGGTACATGTAATTTTTTTACTCTAACTATTGCAGAGAATAATGGGATTGGAAGCAAATGAGACCCCTCACATCCTCGCGTTTGTAGATGAAGCCGGCTTCAACCTAGCCAAGGGGCGAAGACGTGGCCGCAACATTATTGGCCACCGGGCCACGGTGGATGTTCCAGGCCAGCGAGGGGGCAATATAACTATGTGTGCTGCCATTTCTGAGAATGGTGTGGCCACTCACATCCCCACTCTTGGCCCATACGACACACAGAAGCTCCTCTTCTTCTTGGACCACCTTTATACTAATTTGGTCCCTGAATATGAGCGAGGTCTTCTTGAGTCTCACCTACCACGCTACGTGATTGTGTGGGACAATGTCAACTTCCATCATGGTCCACTCATCAGGGCTTGGTTCACTATGCATCCAAGAATGATGATGGAGTTGCTCCCACCTTATTCCCCTTTCCTTAATCCTATTGAGGAGTTTTGCTCTGCTTGGAGGTGGAGAGTGTGTGAGCATCATGCTCAAGACCAAAGATCCCTGCTCCAATGCAATGGACGCTGCATGTTTAGACATTACAGGAGATCAGTGTAGGGGATGGTTGCGGCATGCATGGCGTTTCTTCCCGCGTTGCATTGCAAGGGAAAATATACGTTGCGATGTTGATGAGAATCTGTGGCCAGACAGACAGCAACGTCTGGACGGCCAGGAGGGGGAGGACAATGGTCATGAGGGAGGGGCGGAGGAGGGTGAGGGTGAGGGTGAGCGGGAGGGGGATGACAGCGACCAGTAAAGTGTTGCTATAGTGTTTTCTGTAAGATGCAGATTTATTTACAGTACTGTAGGCCACATAATTTTGCTTGGTTTTTGTTTGTGTTTATATTACAGTATATTTGTGCTATGTATATTTTTCTTCTTCTACAAAACTATACTGAATGGAAGTTACGTACTTCACAGTATTTGTGTGAATAAAAATGGTTGGTATGAGTGTATTGTGTGTGCTTTGAGGCTACTCTTACTGTGAAACTTTTTTCCTTCAGTTTTATATACTATTGTATACAGTTAGGTAGTCCTATGCCATAGTGACAAAACATCTAAACATTTTGACTTGTAGTGCTCACACAATGCCAAAAGGACAATGCATTTTGGGGGCACTGACTATTTGAATGAGAAAGAAACTTCATTTTGACACATGGGTGAACTGTTTAGGGGGAGATATGAGCTTTTGCTGGTGAATCATGGTGTTTTGCTGAACCATTCAGTTTAGTTTTGCAAAAAGTACCAAAGAGTGTTGAAAACGTCCGGTCTGTTTCAAGAAATGAGTGCCAATTGAGAAAGATCTTTGCAATTTGGGTGGCACTGACTCTTTACATGGGAAATAAATCAGGTCTGAAGCATGGGTGAACAGTTTTGGGAGAGATATGTGCTTTTGCAGGTTAGCTATGGTGTTGTGCTGAACTATAAGAGTGTTATGCCAAATGATCTTAGAGTTTTGAGAATGTAATTTCTGTTTCAAGAAATGAGCCAAACCAATAGAGAAAAACTGTAACTGCTATCAGATAAACAATAATAAGTCAACGTTTGAAGGGGTTCGCAGTAACTTATTTAGATGCAGATGTGCTAGCTCTCATACGTTCACCTTCATTTTCTGTGGTCTTTTCACTGCTTTCCATTTTGGCATTGTACATCAGCGCATACAAGACAGAAAGTCTTTCTTCTGAAGCAAATTATCTTTTATACAATTTATTCAAAGATTATTGTCAACTTATATGAGCTTGGCCACATTCTACCAGAATAAGTAGTATTTGATTTCTTACCAGATTGGTTCAAACATTATAAATGCATCTAAACAAAGATTCTGATTGCTGGAACAAAGTGATGTTTCGCTTTAAACAAGAGACAATACAATACAAAGTATCCTAAAACTATGTGATTTACTGAATACTTCACATTCGGCTGACTATAGAAGCATGGCAATGAAGCAGTTGCAGGATTCTTTTAACTCGATGGTGTGGTTTACTGTGGGAGAACTTTTGCATAACCCGCTGTCATCACTGTGGAACTTACTGATCTCTAGCTATGCTGTGTTGTCACCAGGATGCTTAGGTAACATGATACAGAAAGAAGAAAAAGAGGATTTGGGGGGTTATGAAATGAAGCACCTAGCTGTCTAATATCAGCAACTTCCCACACATAAATACCTTTTATATTGGTGTTTCATGAAAAACTTATGCAGTTTATGTCTATCAATTAACCACTTGATCTTTGATTTTGATCAAATATATTTTGGAGAACTGACCCAACAGAGGGGATAACACCAACAACTGATTTAGTATGATAAACAAAATGATCAGATATTACAAAAAATGTCAGTGTTCTCTTTGTGCCAAAACACATAAATCTATTTTTATTGTAATGTGAGCTGAATGAATATAAATAAACTGAAATGTGAGTAAATTAGATGTTGACATGTGTTACATCTTTTTTTACTCTATCTGGACAATTAGTTGGATTTTGGGTATAACACTTCACTGAAGAGATTGTGGTTGAAGCACAATCTCTTCTTTTGAATTCTGAAAATGATCAGATTGCCAGGAACAGTGGTAAAAACTTTCACCCGTCTCCTACTGTACCAAAACAAAATACATGCATTAATAACATGTTTTTTACTTATTATATTCTAAAGTTTAAAAGGTTAACTAATATTGTTCCTCCACTGGTAATATTAAGCTACGAACCAATTATGAATTGTTAAAAAAGTTAGTGTATTTTGTTCCACGTATATGTGTTGGTTTGGCCAAGCAATATATTATGTAATTTCGTGAACTCAGATTGGTGCTTCGGAAATATCAATAATCATATTTGGTAGATAAATTCTTATTTACTGGTACGTGAAATTATACGTTTTCATTTCAAACTGAGTGCTCTGGGTCTTGCTTGCTTGGTCCCTGACAGTAATTGAAGGGAAATGATCAATTGTTCAGTACTTTGTACATGCTTAATCTTAATGAAGACAATGATGAGAAAGAACAGGGACAAGGATGTGGGTACAGTGCAAACCCTGTAAAATTCGGCAAATACTCTTGTGGTACATGTTGGCATTCTTGCTAAGTGGACAGTCGTCATGGACACCGGCACCTGAAAAAATGTGAAACTACATGGACAACTGTAAATTAATGAGGATAAGATAATTGGGCCTTTAACAAGGTTGACTAGATGTGCCACACGAGATAAAGTACACTTTTTAAGACCTCAGTGTTTGTTAGTTCTCTTCAAGGTCTTTTTTACATTATACGATACCAGGAATAACTCCAAATTAAGTTATCCATGGAACATTCTGATCAAATGCTTCAGACAGATTTATAACCTCAGTGAACTTATTTGGCCGGGTCCCCACTGAGTCGAGCATCACCACTGAATATAGAGACAATCAAAATCAATTGGATCTGTGATTGTCATGCCTGCTAGGCTATTCATGCTACACAGAGATAATGAGCTGAGCATAGGCCCAGTTCTCTCAGCTCATTGTAATTTCTAGCTTGAATTTGGCATCACCATACTCTAAGGTTTTTTTTCCCAAACCAATCACTTTAGATCAATGAATATGCCTGAATTTGACATGACTTTAAGTAATCATATTATGTGTAGCCATGATAACAAGTTCAATCTTATGGAAAAAGCATTGATATAGTCATATATTAGTAACTATGTAATCGGGCCGATAAAGACACAATTTCTATTGTTTATCGTGCAATCCAGCATTACTTTCATGGTAATAAGAAGCCTCATTTGTGTGTACAGCATGTTTTGTGTGTTCAGCTGAGGGTGTGGGAAGCAGCAGCCAGTAAACCAGAAAAGGATATTTTGATTATTACAAGGTTTGTTAGAGTGCGTGTCACCTTAACCATATCGATTTTCATACCAAATCTTAACCAAGTAGTTTGTTCCGTGTAAAGCAGTGATGAAAAAGCAATTGAAGTCACAGGGAAGTAGCAACTGAATTAAAAAACAACATTAAACAGTAAAGTTACTTGAAAACACTAGTGGTCAGGACAGAATGCGATCTCCAGTCTTCCACTCGGGAGTTGGTTGTGTAGCAGCATCATCCATTCCCTCCAACCTCCAAATGCAGGCCTTGTCGCTGAATGATTTTACACAGCAGTCAAAATGTGAATATCTAACTAAAAGCTGTAACACTGTGTTACTCTAGGAAGTTTTTTTTCTGTTCATCAGTATGAAAAAACAGCTGAAATTGTGTCTGTGGACACGGATAGATTAAAGAATAGATTAAATTTATGTGACTATTCCAAGTTTTGCCGTTAGACTGCACTGTGATATCACATACGTTCTGTCCTAGTTTACTTCTAGTTAGAGTGAAGCAAGATAGTTCAGTTTTTCCAAGAAGTTTTTCGACGAGCCTCTATATTGACAACATCAAGCTGTATGCCAGGACTGTGACATGAGACTTCAACTCACTGACACACCTCACTAGGATATACAGTAATGACATTGGCATGTCATTTGGACTAGATAAATGCAATCAAATGTGTTGGAATCTGTGGGTTTTCTGTGTTTTTGGTGGCTGCTCCTGTTTTTTCTTCAGGCTATGCTCAGTGTGGCTGATTGGGGATTCAACGCACCTGTGACTGCCTGATAGCTTCCTACTTATAAGTCTGGGTCTGCACTCCAGTCAGTGCTGGTTTGTAATGCTTGGCCAAACTTTGTCTAGTGGTCTATGAAAACTTCAAGTAATCTGATTTTCCCTTGTTTTCAGAAAAGAGAAATTTTGGAATTACCTTCTTTTGAGTTTTGTGTCCGGACAGACTGGAAGTCAGCACCCAGAATTTGCATGAGGTGCCTTGAGCGTTAACAAGCCACTTACTTGTTTGAAAGCCACTCTGTACCGCCACCATGTCAGTCTCAGGAGCATAACTGTTCTAAGCCTGCAAAGTAAACCCAACCCAGTCAGTAAATCACCCTCTACCACTTTTTGGATATTATTACCATTTGGAAACTCACCTGTTCTCCTCTCTGCAGACTGTACTCTCCCTTCCCAGCAATAGTTTGGACCTTGTTTGCTTACCTTTTGGGACATTATTCAGCACAATTCCGTTTTGGTAAAAACATTTTTTTAATTAAAAATTGTCATCAGAATCTTTTTTTCATCTGGGTCCTGTCATATAGGTATTTATAACAGAATGATTTCAAAGAAAGACAGTGGGCAAGAATTGCCTATAGGCTCAATATGACAACAAGCAATTGTAAACATGCACATTTACAATAGTAAATGTAGTAAATGTTATTTTATTTTATTATTTTTTTTTTTTACAAATGAACAAATTCTAACACAATTGGGCTTTACAGACTTTTGGGATGGCTTTAAGCAATATAATTTGCTTCCTACACAGCTCTCCTTGGGGCTACTGTAGCCCCTGTTAGAAGTGAAAGGAGAACTGGTGGTCTCCAAACAGCTTTAACCACATCGTAAAAATCTCTGCCATAAAGAGCAACTGGTCACTCACTCTGACCCTGCAAAAATAAAGGCAAAGGTTCAGAAACTGGGTGGTCTCCTTTATGAATGATTGAAAGAATAGGCTTTATAAAGGTGAATGAAAGTGAATGATTGACTTGAACAAGAACTCATCTCTTCAGCAGCAGGAGAAGGGCTCCTTCTGACCTTCAAGACATCCAAGCCCACAACCAGGTCCATCTTCACTGCTCCTTGTTTTCAGCAACTGGAGAATGTCAAACTTAAAGTGTGCACATACATTTACATACCATGTTGCTGGACTCTGGATATTTTTAATTGCAATGAACAACTCTTACAAAGGCTGATGACCCTTAGGTATTGCGATGCCATTTGCAAGCTGACCATTTGAGCTTGCCAAATTTGACACAGCTGACGCAGGCAATAAATTTGAACTAGTTTCCCCACCCCCTTTATCCATATTGAGTACTGTCCTGACAAGCTTTTTAACACACACACACCAACACACAATCATGATCACGTACCAGCAATCCTAATGTGATAATCATACCATAAATATGTTTCATGGTGGACAAGAAAAATGTGTAAGGTATTGAATGTGTAATTAAGTTTAAGATATAATATCCACAGATTAAGAGCTAATGTGTGGTAGACAACATTGTCAGGGTGACCAGACTGTGTCAATCCCCCTAATACCCTTAGCACTGTGTGTTCCGACAGGTGAAACTCAAGCTGCTAATCCATGATTAACATTAATTAATACATGATTAACATCCATGATTAACTTAACCACTTTGTCTGCAGGTCAAGAAGCTGAGAACATGTCGGACTTCAAAACTTATCAAGTGACACACACAACTTTGATTCTCATAGCAACAGACATTGATGTGTTTGGGTGATTTATGTCAGAGATGGGAGATGGGAGGATGGTGAGGGGCAGGGGATTGGTGATGAAAATAGCTGGTCACTGTCCACGTACACCAAGGCTACATGGTTAGGAGCAAAATGTCAGTGAGCAATGAACACGCTCAAGGTGCATATCTAACAGGGTTAGTTGGAAGGTGACGCAGCAGTCAGCTTGCTCTCTGAAGACAGAGACTGTTGTAAATGGTGATTAACAAGCTACCACTTTGGAGTTTTGGTCAAAACTCCAAAGACATTTATTTCTAACTAATAATCAATTTTACTGAAATATGTTAGTCAGCTTACAATTTATATTAATGCTTCTGTTTTTTTTCTAACACGGATTTGCTTTGGTGGCTCCACGGTGGTGTGGTGGTTAGCACTGTCACCTCACAGCAAGAAGGTTCCAGGTTCAACTCTCAGCTGGGGCCTTTCTGTGTGGAGTTTGCATGTTCTCCCTGTGTATGCGTGGGTTCTCTCCGGGTACTCCAGCTTCCTCCCACTGTCCAAAAACATGCATGTTAGGTTAATTGGTGTCTCTAAAAACTTGTCCTTAGGAGTGAGTGTGAGCATGTCTGTTTTTGTTTGTCTCTGTGTGGCCCTGAGATGGACTGGCGGCCTGTCCAGGGTGTACCCCACCTCTCGCCCATTGACCGCTGGGATAGACTCCAGCCCCCCTGCGACCCGACCGACGGATTCAGTGGTATAGAAAATGGATGGATGGATTTGCTTTGTACTACAATTTGTTACAAAATAACTAAATTAAAGGGATTTCCGGTTAACTGCACCTGTGCCACATTTTTTGGAAACATTTTAAATTAAACATTCATTTAACAACAGCATATTTTGTATATGAATAGGAAAGTGTAGCTCTAAAATCTGGTTAAATCATGTGATACAGTTCGAGCAACAAGGAGCACAATTTCAAAAGTTTTCCAACATAACGTAAAATCCTTTACACCAGCTGTTTGTAAGGAAAACAGCTGGTGTAAAGTAAATGTAAATTTGATTAACTTTTATCATTATTTTATATAACTATTTGGGGGCTGCACGGTGGTGTGGTGGTTAGTGCCATCACCTCACTGCAAGAGGTGTTCCGAGTTTGAGACTCAGCTGGGGCCTTTCCGTATGGAGTTTGCATATTCTCTCCATGTATGTGTGGGTACTCCAGCTTCCTCCCACCGCTGAAAAACACGCATGTTAGGTTACTCGGTGTCTTTAAATTGTCCCTTAAAGTGAGCCTGAGCGTGGATGGTTGTTTGTCTCGTTTGTCTCTGTGTGGCCCTGTGATCGACTGGCGACCTGTCCAGGGTGTACCCCGCCTCTCGCCCAATGACAGCAACCCTGAGTTGGATTAAGCAGATATAGAAAATGGATGGATGGATACTTATATTGTACAATTTTTGGTTAAAGTATGAACTAACAGTTGTGTTGTTTGAAGGTACAGTAATTAGATTTGAACACATGATGCCAAAGCCAATTTGTGATGTACAAAGTTGACCAATCATATTACTCAGAGACACAGATGACTATTCTGATACTAGTACTTCTCTCTTGTTGCAATGAACGTGTAATATCACATAAAGAGAAATCCACATCTACTTCCCAAGTATAGTGACACATTAAAGAAATATATTTGCAATTGTGCACAGCTACTGAGGCTCACGCAAATAAACATTTGTACAATGAAAAAAAAGTACTTTATGTTTTAAAAGGTAAAATGCTCAATACAAAATATGGTTCTTGTGACATTGTAGGCATATATGTATATTGTGATGGTAACATTTAACCATAAAGTACACAAAATGTTACTTGGTTACCAGGAAACAAATGCGGAATGATTGAGGAACTGATAGTCAACTGATAACTACTTAATGATTAAGTCATAATCAAGGTTTGTGAATTAATCTTGATCAACAACCCTAAAATGAGATTTCACTTTTTTTGGAACTCAAAACAATAATAATATCAATGGTAAAGCTATTATTAAGTCATCTTCAATGAATCGAGGAGCAGATAGGGCAGCTGAGAGCGTGACAGGACTCTCTTAAAAGAGCTCTCTTAAAAATTAACTTTGTCTGTTCCACCCTGTAGGACTCCATACTGGGTCTGCCTGTGTCTTTGGTTAAGATGGAAAAGATGGAACTTATGGATGTTTTTCAGATGAACGTTTTAAAAGAAAGCCCCTTTCTAAAGGGGTTAAATAACCTCAATAAAATTAAACAAAACATAACAAAGAGAAGGCAAGAGGGGGGAAAACATGCAAGTAATTTGACCTCTGAACACCAGCATTAGAAAAGTGGCCATTTATTAGAAATTAGTTATGGATGGAAAAATATGTGACCTTTGCCTCCCAGAGGACACATTAAACTATTATATTTGACTGGTTTGGGATTTCAAGGACTTTTGATAGCCATTTTTAAGATTTATTCTGTCATCACTTAATGGTAAGACTACAGACATATGTCCCTGATGTAATGGGCCTCACAGTAAAAACAGATCTCCGACCACTGAGGTTTTCTTCAGGGGAATGACTTCAAATTAAGAGAAGTGTAATGTCTGAAACCAGGCAGGGCTTTTTCTTTCCCTAGCAGAAGCAATCAACAACCAAACATGAATGATAATCCTGTTTGTATTATATAGAGTGAAACATAAAAGTGTAAAGAATGACAAATGTAGACACTTTCTTTTATTAGCACTATTTTTACTCTACCTCTTGGCCTCTGTTAACTTTGGGACTGGAGTTTCAGATATCTAGTTTAAATTCAATAGTCAACTCATCGTGACATTGGTAATTTTGCAATTTTTGTTCTTGTTTTTAAATGAATTTGATTTATTTCAGTATGTCATTTGATGAAGTATCAAGTATTCTACTGCTGTATCCATATAAACAAATTGCGTGAATGCTCTTCTCATTTTCAACAAATTCAAAGTCTCCTGAGTTTAAAATCCTCTTTGTAATTTGTAGCTATTTTCCCAATACCCAACCCTCAACTTGGATCTTTGTGACAAATACTGTAGCCAAAAACTGAGACATCATTAAATTTTTCTGAGATTCAACTTTTCTCAAAAAAAAAAATGGTTAACCTGACTTACTAACTAGAATAATCCAGTTGAAAACAAATGCAAAAATGGGAAAGCTCTATAAGTGGGGTCAGACTTTGGATCCTTGCATTATAATTTTTTGATGTGATTTTACAGTAATGACTATATGTAAAACTGTTAGCATCTTTTTTTTCAACACAAACAATATTCAATTCAATTCAATTCAATTATACTTTATTAATCCCCAAGGGGAAATTACAAACAATGAAACACTTTCAGTGAATGTTTACAATATTCAGGATTGATAAAATATACATGCTTTTTTTCTTTGGTTTTTGTTTATTTTGCTGCATGAGAATACACCAAACCATAATCCTAATCAATCGATGTACATACTGATACCTACATACTGTCAGATAACATGGTCAAGTTCTACTGTAATATAAGCAAAAGTACTCTAAGCCACGTTTGAAGTACTTCTCAGTATAGTGGGTGACTCAAGCTATGATGTAACACACCCATACACAAAAGTTGCGTTTTCATCAGTGTTCTTTGATGGACATTATGGAGTTGCACAACAAAAGATTCTGGTACTTAAAACAACACAAATTCACACTTGGTAATTTTTGCTTCTCTAAAAGAAATATTTGACATGCATTAAGGGAGGAAAACAGATAACAAGAAACTCTGACCTGGAGAATTTGTTACTCACTTTAGCAGATTTCTTACATGAAAACCGCTTTCACACATGCACTTGAGTCCTGAAAAGTTCTGGACATGTCCCAGAGCAGAGGTGAACAAATACCAACAATATTTACTCCAGACTACTAGCACATACTTCTACTTAGCCTGTTAATAAAATCTCCAGAACATTAACGTATGAAATGATGTATGAACATGCCAGCAATTATTCTTGAGCATTTGCTGGCACTGTGCATAAATAGATAGATAGATAGATGGATAGATAGATAGATACTTTATTGATCCCGAAGGAAATTCAAGCATCCAGTCGCAAGACATAATAAAGCAATAAAAATGTTTATACAATTATAAACAATTTAAAAACAATCAAAAAAATTAAAAAACAATTTGAAAAAACAGTTTAAAAATATAAAGTGACCAGTGAAAATACAGAAGTGCCATCACTTAGAGCTGTTGTACAGCCTGATGGCCAGAGGAACAAAAGAGTTTTTGAGTCTGTTGGTGGAGCAGGATTGAGACAGCAGTCTGCCACTGAACACACTCCTCTGCATGATGAAGGTGTTGTGCAGAGGGTGATGGGCGCATGTGTGCACTGGTGAGAGTTTGTCATTTCTGCTGTTCTGTATGCTGCTTTCTGCTCTCTCCTGGCTATTGTGGATATATATGGATACATGCAGAACTTATATGAACACAATTAATAAAATTGTTTCTATCAGAGAGAAGATTGATGGAGTCCTTCCCACTATTATCAGTGATGTATCATCAAGTACAGCAGCTTTAGAAGTATCTTTAGAATCTGATTTATATTTAGACGGCTTCTGCCCAGTTGATCTCTCTGAACTAACAACAGCAATAGTCTCTTCTAAACCATCAACTTGTGTTTTAGACCCAATCCCAACCAGACTGTTCAAGGAGGTTTTCCCATTAATTGACACTTCCATATTGGATTTGATCAATCTGTCTTTGTTGACAGGATATGTACCTCAGACTTTTAAGGTTGCTGTAATTAAACCTTTACTTAAAAAACCTACTCTTGATTCAGAAGTGTTGGCTCATTATAGACCTATATCCAATCTCCCTTTTATGTCTAAAGTTCTTGAAAAAATAGTTGCAGCTCAGCTTTGTGATCACTTACACAGAAATAATCTGTTTGAAGAGTTTCAGTCAGGATTCAGAGTGCATCATAGCACAGAAACTGCACTGCTGAAAGTTACCAATGATCTCCTCTTAGCCTCTGATAGCGGACTTGTGTCTGTGCTTGTCCTGTTGGATCTCAGTGCTGCATTTGATACGGTCAATCACAGTATCTTATTACAGAGACTTGAACATGTTATTGGGATTAAAGGAACTGCATTAGGGTGGTTTAAGTCATATTTATCTGATAGATTTCAGTTTGTTCTTGTAAATGAAGAATCTTCCTCACACACCAGAGTAAGTCATGGAGTTCCCCAGGGTTCTGTGCTTGGACCGATTCTTTTCACTTTATACATGCTTCCATTAGGTAACATTATTAGACAGCATGGCATAAATTTCCATTGCTTTGCTGATGATACTCAGCTGTACTTATCTATAAAACCAGATGAACCCAATAGGTTGGTCAGACTACAAGCATGTCTTAAAGACATAAAGACCTGGATGACTCAGAACTGTCTGCTTCTAAATTCAGACAAAACTGAAGTCGTTATCTTTGAACCTGAGCGTTTCAGGGAGAAATTGTCTAGCTATATAGTTACTCTAGATGGTATTTCCTTGGCTTCTAGTTCTACAGTGAGGAACCTTGGAGTTATTTTTGACCAGAACTTATCATTTGACTCGCATATAAAACAGGTTTCTCGGACTGCCTTCTTTCACCTTCGTAATATTGTTAAAATCAGGAACATCTTGTCTCAGAGTGATGCAGAAAAACTAATTCATGCATTTGTTACTTCAAGATTGGACTACTGTAATTCTTTATTATTGGGCTGTCCCACATATTCTCTGAAAAGCCTTCAGTTGATCCAAAATGCTGCAGCCAGAGTTTTGATGAGAACTAACAGGAGAGATCATATTTCTCCAGTTTTAGCTTCTCTTCATTGGCTCCCTGTTAAATTCAGAATAGAATTTAAGATTCTTCTCCTTACATATAAAGCTCTTAATGACCGAGCTCCATCATATCTTAAAGATCTCATTGTAAGATATTTTCCTAACAGAGCACTTCGTTCCCAAACTGCAGGTTTACTTGAGGTTCCCAGAGTAGAATGGGAGGCAGAGCCTTCAGTTATCAGGCCCCTCTATTGTGGAATAAGCTGCCAGTAAATGTCCGGGAAGCAGACACCCTTTCCACTTTTAAGACCAGGCTTAAAACTTTCCTTTTTTATAAAGCTTATAGTTAGGTCTGTTGAATCTGATAGTGTGTCTGCTAGTGTGTCTTGTCCTGCCTCCACCTCTGGCACCCTCTATACTTTCATTACCCCCTACCCGAACCAGGGTTTGAATCCCATTCCCGCTTATCTTACCTCTTTTATTTCTCCCCCTACCCGAACCAGGGTTTGCATCCCCACCCCGCTGTGACTGGTGTGCAGTTGGTGAGAGGCTGAGGTAGCTTGTGGCTGTAAAAAGATGGTTGTTGCGTTGTGAGGAGCAGATCTATATAGGGAGTATAGGGAATTACTCACTGAGTCTGGTCCTTTATTTTATTATTTATTTTTTCGTTAGCACAAGTTTCTTGTGTTTACCTTGAATAGGGATGGCTCAGGTAATCCTGAAACATCCCATAGTTAAGCTGCTATAGGCCTAGACTGCTGGGGGGTCTCATCTGTCACACCTTTCCTCACTTTACTCTCTTTATGTATATGTGATATTATTGTGGTCATTAACTCGCGTTTCCCTGTTCCAACAGATATCCTTTGAATGGTGTTACAGTGCCGCCGCCGCCGCCGCCGCCGCCGCCGCCGCCGCCGCCCTCCCCCCTCCCCCCTCCCCCCCTTTCTGTCTTCTCAAACCCCAGCTGGTCGAGGCGGATGGCCACCCTTCCTGAGTCTGGTTCTGCCAGAGGTTTCTTCCTGTTAAAAGGGAGTCGTTTCTCTCCACAGTCGCCTCAGGCACGCTCAGGCCGGGAGATTGGACCGAAAAACAAAAAGTTTTCAGTGCAATCTGTTGGTTTTCTTAGCTAGGAAATTGTTTTTGAATTGGCTCTATATGAACGAATTGGATTATTTTATGAATTATGATTATTATTAATTAATTGAATTCCAATTGGCTTGAATTGGACTTACTATCTAAGTGCCTTGAGATGACATTTGTTGTATTTGGCGCTATATAAATAAAAATGAATTTAAAAAAAATTGAATTGAATAAGGAGCCAGATATCAGCTATTCTCAACATGTTGTAAAGAAAACATTTTCCACAGGGTAATTTCTGCATCACATGCTACCAGAAATAAAATTGCGTAATTTTGACCTTGACATGGTTGTGGTTGCTGGATTAAGTGGTGGGAGGAGAAAGTCATTTTCCATTTGTAAAGATTTTTTTGGAGTTTACGCATGTGAAATTATCAGAACATTGCAAAACCTTTCAAAGCAATCTTTGAATTCCAAGCCATGTTATGCTGAACTGAGTGGAGGAAGTGAAAGACAGCCTGGAATCTCCTAGTAGATGGAGTCATGCAAGACCTGCTGCACCAAAACATTTTCCAGCTCCTCATGCTTTCTTCCTTGCCTTAGGCATACATAAGTCAGTTTGTTTTGTTTTAATAGACACACCATAAATTCCAATGGATTATCATCAACCACATTTTTCTTTGTTCATGTTGTCCAGGTACAGAAAAATACAGTATATCATTCTTAAATGGGCAGACTTCTGTTTGTTGTAAATATATGTTTGTAGATGACAGCTGTGAGGTGTTAGCAGGAAAACAGAATCAGACCACAACCTGATGGTCGGTCCTGTCCTAAATTTAGCAAAAAGAGCACAAGATTTTTATTTTTATTTTAAAGTTCAGGCACTATCCAAAAATGGCTCCACAGAGTCCACACATGGAAATCTCACTCTTTGTCTAATATTTCCACACCAGACTCTTAACTGTCATGATGACTGCACATCTCCATTGCATCTTCAAGTGTAGATTGAGTTTTTCTGTCTATTTTGGCAGGTTATAGCCCCAGAAAGACTTAAAAGCTATGCATACACATTTTGCTATTGTTTCACATGAACACACACTGTGCATTGAGTTGCTCCTTTATGCACAGCTTTTTTTGCTGGACATTTAAAGTTTCATATGCAATAGAATATCTATTTGATAAGTCAGTTCTAAAGAAACAAATTTACAGCTTCAGAAAAAAGGTAAAAAAAATGGTCAAAAAAATATTGATCAGTTAATCATCAGGTAGCTTTCTATGTTAGTTGCATCTATTATGTAATTTTTTTTACCATTGTGTAGGTGTCAATTGTGCCCGTTGTGGTCACTGTATTGAATAATGCTTTGGATCTACAGAATCGCAAGTATTTTAGCTTTTCTGCGGTATGTCAAATGGTCACCTATTTATTCAGAACACTTGTGAACTCAGTGAATGGCCTGCTGTTGAGCCAGCAGAAAGTTAAAGCAGTACCAGAGAAGTTTTGAACCTTAAAACTATGTGCTTTTGATTCGTTTTGAAGCACACCAACCTTTGTTATGTACATTCCCTTAGCCTGAAACTGCCCTGGAGCAACCAGAGGCTTAAACCCCGCACTTCGTTTGGTTTTCACCGTTTGGTTAACACCGTTCTGCTTTACGGTACCACATAACATACCAGCTACTAAATAAAAACACACTTTCGCCTTGTGAAAAGAAGTTACAAAAAAAATATACAAAACAAAAGAAAAAAGAAAGATCAGAGTTAACTATTTAGTTGCTATTGATAATTAATAACTGATTAGCTCTCTTGTTCTGTCACATTTGCTTTGCTTGGCCCTATCAGTAAAGTTGCCAACATGCAGATTTAAATTCCTGAAAAGAATTTGATAATGATCATTTCTTTCTCTGTTATGTGTCGGCTGTAAATCAGAAGGTACTGCAGCCTTGGTTGATTCCTATAATAAAACAAATAAGACATATTTGTATGCTTCAGATATTTACTTAATACCATGACTAATTGGAAATACACAACATCACAACAGCAGCATGCTCATCTATGTTACGTGATTAATCAGAAATTGAAACATAAGTTAGAACTTTGTCGTTATCATCACAGATGAAGCCTGACTAAGCCATCTCAGCTGTGTTTCAGACTGAATACTGAAATAAGATCTTCTCATGTAAAATGTTTGGTCAGTTTTGGCAAATTTCACCAGTTTCTCAAGTTGTCAAGTTTGTAGCCTTTAAACATGTTCCCTGCTATCTTGCAATATGGGGCACTGTAATACAGCATATGCGAAGCCCATTGGGTTTCACATGCATTGATTTCACTCACACATCACATTGAAGTCTTTAAAAAATGTATTTCAGAAAAAGCTAATTGTTTAACAGATACACTTTGATTACCCTGCCTTGTCTCTACATATTTGGTAGCTTGTGGAGGTGTTTTTTGTCTTATTTTTGTTTTTATCAGCCACTAAAGCATTGCGATAAATTCATGCGTATAGCTGTGCATGTACAGTGTTCAAATAAATATTTGTATGTTACATTAGTCTCTGTCTTCATCCCACAGTTTTATGCTAAGTCGCATATTGTTAGAGATAATATATAAGATAAGCATTAGCTAATGTTGACTGGTAAAGCTAAGCCCAGTGTCATATAAAGTAGGAAACTGGTTTGGGACTTATATATACATTATTTACTTTAAAGGTCCTATGGCATGAAAATAAATGGAGGCTTTTATATATTTTTATAGGCTTTAGTGGTCCCCTAATACTGTATCTGAGTTTTTTTCCCCAAAATTCTGCCTTGGTGCAGAATTACAGCCAGTCCCAAAAACGAGCTTACCTTAGGATCCTCAGAATGAGCTGTTTAGGAACTGCAGCTTTAAATCCAAAGTGGAGGGTGGGGGTGTGACCTTACTTACGCCCGTGGTACCATACGCAAATGTTTTGTGAATCGCTATGGCACGTAGATGGCACAGCAGCCCTATGCCGTAAAACTAGCGAAACCTGTTGAAATGAGCTTACTTTGACAATATGACAAACTAGTTACTGAACAACTCTCCTAACACAGTCAAACATCAAGCAAGTGCTACACAAGACACAGCAAAAAAGGCGTGCGTGAAGGGGAAAGCAGGAGTGAGGATTTTGACATTCTCATCTGATTGCTCTGGTTTGCAAAGATGCACGTAGTGCTAACGCTGCAACCATGATGCTGCATTATCCTGATGAAATGCACTGAATTTGCGGATTCATTCTTCTTCAGGACGCTTGAAGTAGGGGGTTTTGGTCTAAAATGAGCGAGCTAACCATCTCATGGGCATGCAAACACCTCCAACAGTCCAGTTGGCAGAGATAAGAGCTTGCAGATGCTATTAGGTGCATAGCTAACGATACAAACCCTTTGTTTAGGTAACAAGCTATGTAACTATACTGTACATACAGGAAAGCAACACAATTATAGAGCGTTAAATTACTTACTCTCGGGAATGAGATCCTTCCCCAAGTGAGAGATGAATGGAGCAGGACATTGACAGGCAGAGCGGTGCGGCGTCTGCAGTGATGCGGGCTCTGCACCGGCCCGTCGTGGTGAAAAAGGAGCTGAGCCAGAAGGCGAAGCTCTCGATTTACCGGTCAGTCTATGTTCCTACCCTCACCTATGGTCACGAGCTGTGAGTAGTGACCGAAAGAATGAGATCGCGAATACAAGTGGCCAAATGAGTTTCCTCCGCAGGGTGTCTGGGCTCTCCCTTGGGCTCGGTATTGGCCCAAGTTCTGGAAACATTCGTCGGTGAAATGTTTGGCGCACACATACACAAATCTCTTCGGTTCTGTCGTCACTTTCCCAGAAAAAACTAAATCTGTCCACTGGCTCTTTAGAGGTTCTGATGCAGGACCTCTAAACAGATTTTTTACATCTATGTACAACGCAATGAGCTGGCCAAAGAGCTGTGGGCGGGGAAAGGCAGTTTTGGCATAGCCATATATGGGCTCTGGGTGGAAACAATAATTTCCATTGCATGGTTTAGGTTTATTGTCATTTTTAGCCACTGGGGGACCGCAGGCAGGCTAGAGGAACTCATATTAATGTTAAACAACCTTAAAAATTGAAAATTTCATGCCATGTCTCCTTTAAAAAAAATCCCTATGGTTTTCCAGATAGTTAGGTAGCTACCAAAAACCTTGCTGGGGGCTAAAGTCTGGGAGCAGGGATACTTGCTCATGTTGCTGTTTCAATCCACAGGACTTTGTGGTGCCACATCCTGGCCTCTTGGGTTACCGCTTTGAAATATCAAGCCAACTTGGGTATTTTTCTTAATAGGTGTCACACCCCCACTATTTATTTTCATAGCATTTCCCTTTTTAGGCTCCACTTTCACATTTACTTATTTTCATTATCTTAGCTCTTCAGAAGTTAAATATGTGACCATCCATTTAAAGCCAGGGTTTGAAGATCCATCCATCAATTTTCTATACCCACTTAATCCAATGTAGGGTCATGGAGAGGGCTGGGGCCTATCCAAACTGCCATTGATCGAGATGCAGGATACACCTTGGACAGGTCACCACTCTGTCACAGGGCCACACAGAGTCAAACGAGACAAACAAGCATCCACGCTCACACTCGTTCCTAGGGACAATCTAATCAGCCAGGATTCAAGCCAGGAACCCTCTGGCTATTAGGTGAAAGTCAGTGGGGTTACATGGCACTGAAAGGAACAGATAAATGGCTAAATTATAATAAGATTGAGTTATTAAGTGCATGTTGACACCTTAATCTGACAAGAAATTGGGTCGAATCGAGTTACTCGCGATCGGATTAAGACCCCAATATAACTCGGTTGAAAGTCAAAATAAACGTGCTTGTAGACGAGTGAAGCACGTGGTGAATTAGACATTGCGTTCTGTGCATGCTCAAGAGTTTTTCCCGTGTTCGGGAACCGGAAGTCGGAAGAGACGAAATTACTGTTGTAGTCGCCGTCAGAAAGAAAAACCCTGCGATGCAGAATGCGCCGTTGTGCATCGCGTTTGTGCAATAAGCAGCTCATCACAAACTAAATATAGAAGGACGTACCTTCATCTTGCTCTTCATTCGCCATTTTCTCGAATGCCTGAGTTTGGTGTTGAAGGGGTCAACCGGAAGTGGCTCTAGCAATAGTTGAAATGGGCCACCTATCGTATCGGAGTATGACATGCTTTGTGCCTCAGATCCGATTCATTCACTGCCATATATCCAAGGATAATTACCCTTGCTCAACTCATTCTTAAAGGGATAGTTCACCTCTTTTGACATGAAGCTGTATGACATCCCATATTAGCAATATCATTTATGAACATTGACTTACCCCCCGCTGCGTCCTGTGAGCCGAGTTCCAGCCGAGTTTTGGCGTTGACGAAGGTAGTCCGGCTGGTTGGCTGGGGCTTAAAAAAATTAAGCGTCTTGCTTCTCAAAACAATATGCGTTCAAAAGAGTAATACATTTGCGTCACAAAATTGTCCATACAGAAAAAGTCAGACCTCACATCGCTTGGCGCTATTTTTGCCTCCCTTGATATCAATGCCAGCCAACTAGCCGGACTACCTTAGTCAACGCCAAAACGAGGCTGGAACTTGGCTCACAGGACGCAGCGGGGGGTAAGTCAATGTTCATAAATGATATTGCTAATATGGGATGTCATACAGCTTCATGTCAAAAGAGGCAAACTATCCCTTTAACGTAATTTAGACAATTATCTGATCCTTTCAGTGCCATGTAACCCCACTGAGTGCTAACCACCACACCACTGTGCAGCTGTGTTTGAAGATAGATATGAAAATGAAGTAATTCAGTATAATTATACTATACTAACATGCAAATTTATTACTATCTGACGGGCAGACCGCAGTTTGTGAGATTGCGGAACTTTGTATCTGATCATCTGATTTGTAACATCGGAGCCCCCCAGGGAACTGTGCTGTCCCCCTTCCTCTTCACCACATACACTACTGACTTTAAGTACTGCACTGAGTCGTGTCATCTGCAGAAATTCTCTGATGACACGGCCATTGTGGGGTGTGTTGAGGGAGGGATGGAGGCTGAGTGCAGGGACCTGGTTGACCGCTTTGTGAAGTCATGTGGGGAGAACCACCTGCAGCTGAATGGGGCAAAGACGAAGGAGATGGTGGTAGACTTTAGGAGGAACAAGCCCCTGCCCTCTCCTGTCTGCATCGGTGGGACGGATGTGACGATGGTAACAGCATACAGGGTGTCACACTGGAAAATAAATTGGACTGGTCCACTAACACGGAAGCCATCTATAAGAAGGGCCTAAGCCGGCTTTACTTCTTTAGGATGCTCAGGAATGTCTGAATGTCTTGTCTGCAACAAGATGCTGCAGATGTTTTATCACTCTGTTGTGGCGAGCACCATCTTCTTAGCTGTGGTGTTCCTGAACAAACTGATCAGGAAAGTAAAGTCTGTTGCTGGCTTTAAGCTTGTCACCATGGAGGACGTGGTGGAGGACAGGATGCTGGCAAAACTGCTGGCAATCATGGACAATCCCTCTCACCCCCTCCACAAAACAATGGACAAACTAAAGAGCAGCTTCAGCTTCAGACTCATTCAACCCCGCTGCTCTAAGAAACGATACAGGAAATTGTTCCTCCCAACTGCAATCAGACTTTACAACTCATCTACCTCTGTCAGAGCCACTATTACAGAACTGGACTAAATCTACCTGTCACCTTTTGCACTCTGTACCTCAACACTCCACTCCTAATACTGGAACATTTACTTCATATCATTTGTGATATGTAACCATATTGATTTTATTATATATCATATGTATTTAATATTCTTATCTTTTTGTACATTCTATTTACATATTCATATTCATAGTATATTATTTGTCCCATTCTGTGTTTTTATTTTATCTACCTCAGTATTTTATTATATTGTATTTTATTGTATTAAAATATACTGGACTGCTATGATGACCTTCAGGGATGAATAAAGTCATCTATCTATTACATTACATATGTGTAGGATACTGAAAGTTTTATTCATGTGCATAAATGCCACTTTGATTTCCACATCATCTTCCCACTCATTTTCTACTCTACATACCTTCCAATTGACAGTTTAATCTTACAAATTCTCTATTTTACATTTGTGTTGTCCGTGTAATTATAATGTGTGCAAATTCTACAACATTTTTGACTCACTAAAGTCTGTCTGGTGTCTTTGTGCTCCACCAATAGACTGTACCACAGTTTCTACTGCAAAAACCATCCAGGATTTTGCTCCATCTCAGCCACAAATAAGTTTACAAAGACAAAGTACAAGTTTTGGATAGGGTCTCTCTTTATGTCCCACCTTCTTGCACAGTCTCTGATTATAGAGAATTACCGTCATTAGTTTATCGCCTTCTTGATTCAAACATTGTTTGTTTCTCTGTTTATAACAGCACATGGCACCGGAATCCGGACTAACGACAGAAAAAATACCCTCTATGGTAAGATAAATAAAAGTTATCTTACCATACCAAAAGTTATCTTCTTAGACTACATTAAAGCACCATACTGAAAGTGGAACAAATGCCTCAGCCAGATTTTTTTTCACACAGTTGTACTTTTTTAATCTTTGGCCAAAAAAAGAAACAAGACAAGTTGTTGATTTATGTTGTGGAAAGTAGCCACTATAGATTCAGTGTAAAGTAGGCCTATTGACCACAATATTCTTAAAGGCCAATAAAGCTCATTGTCATACCATAGAACCCTTTACAAGATACAAGATAGTTTTATTTGTCACATGCACAATCATACACAGTACAATGTCCAGTGAAATTTTTCCTTGCCCTGCTACCAATAAAATGAGAATTTAAATTAAATATGGAGACACTGTGGATTGACATGGTCATGGTGCCACATGCATAGACTACATCTCTCCACCCAGTACTCAGTAACCCCCAACCTCCTCACCGCTGAGCCATCCTCTTTTTCAAAAAACTCAAATCTGGTCAGCTTAAAGTTGCTGACACTTGGAATCACTACATCTATCACTACTGCCTTTTTCTACAGTTTGTCAACCACCACAAGCCCTCACAAATATTTATCAGTATGGATCTGGAAGCTCCAAAGGATCTTAATCCATTTTCTGTTACCTTTAAAGCAATAAAGGTAAAACTGATTTTAAAAATCTATTTTGAATAAAATATTGGTTCATGCGACACACAAATTTGCATTGCATTCTGTTTTTAGTTCCATCTCACACAGCATTACAACTTTTACACACACACACATATATATGTATATATATATACATATATATATTTATGACCACTAAACCATACGTAATCACATCTGACGCATTGCTTGACACAGTGAATCAATTTTCACACACATACTGGGCTCCT
Organism: Odontesthes bonariensis; assembly: GCF_027942865.1. Lineage (NCBI taxonomy): Eukaryota > Metazoa > Chordata > Actinopteri > Atheriniformes > Atherinopsidae > Odontesthes > Odontesthes bonariensis. The sequence goes on from NC_134511.1 coordinate 27,969,687, forward strand.
AAAATGTTCAAGAGATGTTCAGGAGCAGAGGCATACGAGAAAGAAAATTTTGCAACATTTGCTCTGGACAGAGATTTTCCACCCAGCCCTTGTAAAATCTCTGTAACATCAGCCGTGAACCATGAATGTGTTACCAAATATTCTGAAGCATTTGCTGCCGCTGTGCAAGTGAACATGTACGTGTGCTGGTAAAAGTTCATCCTTCCTGCGGAACAGTATGCTGCAGGCTTTAGATAGGAGTTCCCCCATATCTGCTCCCATCTCCAGCAGAAAGCTTCTCGCTGTGATGTGCTTGTATGAACAGACAGTTCTGAAAAAGTCCAGACCAAATTGTTTGCACTTCCTCCTGAAAATATCCAGTGTTCATGTGTGAAAATGACTTCACTGAGAGTATGAGTCTTGTCAAGGAGTGCAGGTATTATTCTATTGCATATTTCTAAAAGAAAAAGAAAGAAAGAAAACAATGGCACACCCAGACAGGAGGCTTCCATTGTTCACGTAAAATAACGTTGAGACATCCAAGTCGCAAATAACACTTTGTGAACTAAAATGGCGCTGACTCTACTAGAGATGAGAGAACTTATTAAAAAGACGCCCATGTCAGCACCAGTTTATCACGTAAAAAAAGTAACAGAACAGCCTGCTCAAAGTTTACCAAATTGCATTTAAAAAGATGAAGGCAATACAAAAAACTATTCCCTGTTCAAATAAAACAAAAAAAGGAAAATAAATCCCTAGTTATATCTCTAAGAAATGCATCTAATAAAGACCAAGTACTAATCATAAAGACTATAATACACTCCATACAGTGAAGCATCTTAGTGGCAGCATTGGCTATATTAGTCAGTGGGGTTACATGGCACTGAAAGGATCGGATAATTGGCTAAATTACAATAAGAATGAGTTGAGCAAGGGTAATTATCCTTGGATATATGGCGGTGAATGAATCGAATCAAACTCAGGCATTCGAGAAAATGGCAAATGAAGAGCAAGATGAAGGTATGTCCCTCTACATTTTGTTTGTGATGAGCATGGTTATTGCACAAACACGATGCACAACGGCGCATTCTCCATCGCGTTGTTTGTTTCTTTCTGACGGCGACAACAATTGTAATATTGTCTCTTCCGACTTCTGGTTCACGACCACGGGAAAAAATCCTGAGCATGCGCAGAACGCAAAGTCTAATTCACCACGTGCTTCACCCGTCTACAAGCACGTTTAATTTGACTTTCAACCGAGTTATCTCGAGGTCTTAAGCCGATCGCGAGTAATCCGATCCAATTTCTTGTCAGAATAAGGTGTCTACATGCACTTAATAACTCAATCTTATTGTAATTTAGCCAATTATCCGATCCTTTCAGTGCCATGTAACCCCACTGAGTGTTTCACAGCAGTTAGAAAATGAAGAGAGGTCAGAATGCAGTCAATTATAGTTACAGTCTAGGGGACAGAAACTCCACAGAATATCAGTGAAGAAACTTGCTGATGGCAGTTTGCAGGCTCTTACCTTTCATTTTGACAATTGGTAAGATCCACAATAAAAATTCATTAGTTCTATATATATCCTATATTGATATATTTGTTTTTTATATATATACATATACATTTATATACATATATATACTTATATATATATATATATATATATATATATATATATATATATATATACATATATAGATATATGTTTTTCAGTTTAAAAAGCTATGCTGATTGGTGAATGGTGAAACGTTATGCCATCACATTACATCAATACGCAGCTTTGCAAAATAACATGTACGTAAAGCAAGCAACATTCATGTATCATGTTATTAATTCACATGCACAAGTCTGTATCTGGACTATAGTAAGATAAATAGATTCTTCAGTGTTCCCAAAATGTTAAATGTATGAAATATGTCCAAGTGACATTGATTCACTCCCCTGTCTTGCATTCATCTTCCTTTACACAGCCCTTCCCCCTACAGCAGCATGGCTGTCCCGACTGGTCTGATAACAGCCCAGGCCCCCAGTAGTGAACCCTGGGCCCCTGTTCCTGCTGGTGTGCTGTTGTGGAGGGGCTAGATGGGCTGCAGTTGCTGTCTGCTCCCTCCACCTCTTCTTGCACTGATCTCTGCTCTGCAGTTCACACCTGATCAACAAAGACTGCACTTCACAAAGGAATTTTCCATTTTCTATTTTCTGTCACAATGCTCCACCTCGCAAGAGCCACCAGACCAACAGCAAGACAAGTGGTGCCCTACAAATTGGGTGGATGACAACAGCAACACTAACAGCAGCCAGTGACACAACAGTAGACCTGGGGGGTATTCCTAGAAGCTGGCTTAGCGGAAAGCCTGGCTTATTTCGCTACTTCTGGCTAAATTTAGCGAGAGTTCCGTTCCATAAAGGTGGCTTATTTGAACGCCCGCTGAGTAACCATGGTAGTTTATGCTGCTGAACTAGCCTGCTCCCGGGCAGGCTAAAGTTGAAGCTTAGCTTAGCTGCAACTCAAAAAATGTCCGAACGGCTGAAACGGACTCCGGAAAGAAATGTTCACCAAGAATTCTGCGCTCCCGCAACTCATGTCTTGTCTAAAAAACGAAGCAAAAACTGTGGTCATCATATCACCACTTTCACTGTCTCGAAAAATCAATCAGTCGGTGCCAGTGCAACTAAAGAAACGCAACTATACAGCATGAAATTAAATGAGAGAGAACATGGTATTCATTAAAACTAATCAATACCTAACAAACATCCGATCTACACCCACGTGGGACCAGACTCAGAAAAATGGGGGACAGGTAATAATGTTAATAAAAATTATTTGTACAGTCAAGGACTGTACAAACAAGATATTAGATAAAACGCAGGAATTAAAACATCTTACCATATTAAAAATATGACCTCTGTCCTTTCAGGCTGCTGCTCCACATTTACAGTAGCCGATAATGTAAAACAACCTACTGGCTGAAGTATTTGCATTAAGTTCATCATCTCCCTCAGGCTTCCCTAATGTTATCGGTGCACTACACTGTGCCCATGTACGCATCCAAGGCAAGGCAATTTGTAGAGCACAATTCGTACACAAGGCAATTCAAAGTGCTTTACAGCTACATAAAATCACAAGAAGGCAATAAAATCATTCCAAAAAACAAAAAGGTCATTTCATTTCCAACATTGAGGCTAAATGGCTGGGATCAGTACATGATTCTAGGATCTTCCGAGCATCCTCACTGGCACAGAGGTTTGCACAAGGCGCAAGAATTTTACTAACCTGAAGGAGTGTACTTTTGAAGTAAGGTGTAGCATAGGCAGAATTTTGGTAATCTAATGAGAAGTCAGGTGTAGAGGTCATCTTAAGGAATTTAAAGTGCTCGTCATACTTTATTATAGATAGCCATATAAGGCACATATTGCATCAAATTGCCAAGTCTTCACACATGTATATCCATCCAACATTTCTCTTATTCTGCAGGAGAGTTCAATGGTGTCCTGCTTGGGGACAGAGGCTATGCATGCTGGCCGTACCTCCTCACACCATATCCTGATCCAGGAACAAGGGCGGAGAGGGCATTCCACCATGCACATGCTACAACAAGGACACGGATAGAAATTCGTAGAAGTTTTCATTCCTGTTTTTTTTTTGTTTAGCTTTTTTTTTCTTCTAAATTTCTTCTGTCTTCTAAATGTAAATCAAAAATGGCAATACAAACTGGGTCTCTTTGTGCCAGCCCTTTATTGGTCCTTAGTTTCCCTCAGTGGCTCCTTCATAAGAAATAAGGGCAAGCTTCAGTGGCCCTGTTACCTCTACTGCTGTAGTAAATGTATGGAAAACCATCAGTCACAAGTTATACACACATTATAGCCACTTTCGAACAGAGCCGTTCTAAGAACGCAGTTATCAGAACTGTCCTACTCGAATTTCGTTCTGATAACTGTCCTTCTGTTTCAGTCTGCATTCGCACATGAGTCGGGACCTGATAAGGACTGATGCGCCGCGCGCAGCCGTCTGCGTCAGTGACGTGTTACGTTAGCCGTTTAGAGCCACATTCAACAACAAAACAGAACCCGGTAAAAGTAATTAGAGAAGAAAAAACACCACCAAGAAGCTAATATGGAGAGCGGGGAGGCCACCATGTTCATGGTCTGCATGATGATGATATTAATCATGGACGATCACATCAGGCGTCTAACTTGGAGGTTCGAAGAGCACACAGAGAGTCAGGAGATACTTTTTCATAAGAGCAGAGCGCTGCAGACAAAGTGTAAGTTTAACTTATTAAACACCCGCCGGTTGTGTCTGTGTCGTATGAGGAAACATTTCAGCCGTGATAGCATGACATGGGGCGTAGCTACCGACCACCACACACCTACGTCAGATGCGTTCTATAGAACCATGAAAAGACCCAACCTCGGGAGATAGCCCCGAGTTCCTGTATGTCCGAACACGGGAGAAAACGGCCCCGCGGATTAAAAGGTTATTAGAACTGCCAAAGGTTCCTACAGTCCGAAAGCGGCTATTGACTCAGACAAACAGCGCCTGGGGTTACTTTAACTGAGAGGAGGGAAAACTGCCATCTCTTGGTGATAGTGGTGATGTGGGATCAAGACAAGTAAATGTCATTTATCATTTTGCTTTATGTCTCAGTAGTCTTCTGGATAAAAGTAGAATTAAGACAACATAAGATGGAAGTCAAATTTTATCCCATCAAAACCCCTTTTGCCCAGAGTATTTGGAAGAAGTATCTTACCTGTGCTAGAGGAGGGGATAGGGTTAGACAGTAATAAAGGGAGCAATGGAACAGAACACCTTCAAAGACAGCACCTAAACACTTAACTCTCTCACCACAACACACACACAAGTGTGTCTCTCGTTTTATGCTAACCTACAAAGCCTAGTATCAAGCCCTGCACAAGTTGCTACAGGATGCATCAGTGGGTCTGCAAGCAAAGAAAGGACTTTAACACACGAGTTTTAATATGTATTGTGTGAGAAACTCCACAGTATCATTCATAAATGGTCCCCAGTAAGGGGGGGGGGGGGGGTCATTATTGGTCACAGAAGGCTGGATCTCACTTCCTTACTTCAGGAGCTTCAGGTGGCTGAGTGCCCTCTTTCTGAGGGTGTTCTGATAACAGCATTTGATCTTTTTGGTTGAGTGGAAAGCAAACAGCAGTGGGGGTCAACTCAGTTGGGTCACAAGTGCATGAACTAATGGGCAGTGGGACCTCAAACAGGTATCAACAGATCATTATCAAGCAAGGCATTGCTTTTTAATTACACTAAATTGATTTAAGATATTTTTAAATAACTGTGTCACATACTGGGGGGACTGAATTTAGCAGTTTTGCTAGCCAATTAATATCTTATATTAATAAATTAATTAAGGGCTCAGAGACATGCTGGTAGGCTAAGCTCTTCACTTATCAAACCAGAGAAAGTAAGGGCAGTATGGAAGATGCAAATAAAAGACTAAAATATAAATAAACTGTTATTTTTATTTTTATTTTTTTCATTTTTATTTTCCATCACACAGTATTAGCCCAAGTTTCATGTTCAGTCTTGTCAACTTTATTTGATTTGGTAATATTTCATCGTTACTGCATTCCAGGCCTGTAACACATTCCAGGGATGGAGATAATTTGGGCAAATAATTAGGCAGAAAATATAAAAAGGTCATCGTGATTTGATATAATAGCAGTATCGACAAAATTCAATTCAATTCAATTCAAATTCAAATTCAAATTCAAAAATACTTTATTTATCCCAGAGGGAAATTAAATGTTGATGTAACTCAATTAAATCAAATAGTTATTATAGATGCTGATGGCTGTGGGCAGGAAAGATTTCCTGTAGCGGTCCGTTTTGCATCCAAACTGAAGAAGCCTTTGACTGAACAGTCTCATGGAGAGGATGTTCAGGGTTGTCCATAATTCTCTTGATTTTATGCATAATCCTTCTTTGCATTATTGTCTCCAGAGGTTCCACAGTCGTCCCAGAACAGAACCAGCCTTCCTTATCAGGTTGTTGAGTCTTTTTAGGTCCCTGGTTCTGATGCTGCTGCCCCAACAGATGACGCAAGAGGAAATGACGCTCTCAACAACAGACTTGTAGAAGACCTGCAACATCTTGTTGCAAACCTTGAAGGACCTTAGCTTCCTCAAGAAGTACAGTCTGCTCTGTCCTTTCTTGTAGATGGCTTCACTGTTGTGTCCAGTCCAGTCTGTTGTCCAGATGAACACCAAGGTATTTATATTCCTCAACCACCTCCACTTCTTCTCTCATGATGGAAACAGGGTTTGATCTGACCCTGTTTCTCCTGAAATCTACAATCATCTCCTTTGTTTTGTTAACATTCAAGATGAGATGATTGTTCCCACACCATGCCACAAAGCGGTCCACCAGCTCTCTGTACTCAGCTTCTTGTCCATCTCTGATACACCCGACAACTGCAGAGTCATCTGAATATTTCTGTAGATGACAGGAGTCTGACTTGTACTGGAAGTCTGAAGTGTACAGAGTGAAAAGGAATGGTGAGAGTACAGTCCCCTGTGGTGCTCCTGTGCTGCTGATCACCTGGTTAGACACACAATTCTTCCGTCTGACAAACTGTGGTCTGTTTGTCAGGTAGTCATTAATCCAGGTGATTGTTGAGGCCTCCACCTGAGTCTTCTGGAGTTTAAGACGAAGCAGATCAGGCTGAATTGTGTTAAATGCACTGGAGAAATCAAAGAACATGATCCTCACAGTGCTGCCTGCTTTGTCCAGATGACAGTGGGTTTGTTGAAGCAGGTGTATGATAGCGTCTTCAACTCCAACTCCATGGCGATAAGCAAACTGCAGGGGGTCCTGATATGTGCTGGTTTGCTTACACAGCTGGGTCAACAGGAGTCTCTCCAGGACCTTCGTGATGTGGGATGTCAGGGCAACAGGTCTGTAGTCATTGATGACTGAAGGGTGAGTTTTCTTTGGTACCGGAACCAGACAGGATGTCTTCCACAACAGTGGTACCTTCTCTTGGGTCAAGCTAAGGTTGAAAAGGTGTTGCAGAATCCCACAGAGCTGCTCTGCACAGGCCTTCAGGACTCGGGGGCTGACACCATCTGGACCTGCAGCCTTGTTCCGGTTCAGTCTCTCCAACTGCCTCTTCACCTGACTTCAAGAAACAGAAAAGTGGGAGGGGAGGTAAAGGGGACAGCAGCATCTCCTGATTTGGTTGAAGACAAACTAGTGGAAGCAGAAGAATCCATGACTGAGGTGGAGGTGGAGATGTTACAGGAAAGCTGTGGGTCAGAGGGTGGGATGTCTCTTTGGCTGGGAACAGTAGGGGAGGATGGTGAGCTTGTTCCTGAACTGAACCTGTTGAAGAATGTGTTCAGCTCATTTGCTCTGTCCAGACTTCCATCCATCCGATCCTCCCTCTGCTTGAGGCCTGTGATCTTCTTCATTCCTGACCACACATCTCTGATATTGTTCCTCTGCAGTTTACTCTCAAGCTTCTTTCTATACACCTCCTTGCTCTCTCTGATCTTGACTTTGAGCTGCTTCTGTATACTCCTCAGTAACTCCCTGTCTCGCTCCCTAAAGGCTCTTTAGTTCCTTTAGCTCACTGGTGATCCAGGGTTTGTTAATAGGGAAGCATCTCACTGTTCTGGTGGGGATGGTGTTGTCCGCACAGAAGTTTATATAGTCAGTCACACACTCAGTCATGGCATTAATGTCCTCTCCATGTGGCTTACAAAGAGAAATCCAATTGGTTGCATCAAAACAACCCTGTAAGGCTTCTTCAGCTTCCTGTGACCACTTTCTAACAGTCCTTTTTGTGACAGGTAGTCTCTGGAAGAGGGGTTTATATGCTGAACAGAGAAAAACAAGGTTGTGATCTGATTTACCCAGGGGAGGTCTTGATTTGGAAATGTATGAATCCTTGACATTTGTGTAAAACAAATCCAATGTCTTGTTTTCTCTGGTAGAGCAGCTGACAAACTGTTGAAAAGTTGGCAGTGTAGCAGAGAGTGAGGCATGATTAAAATCACCAGATATTGCCACAAAAGAATTGGGGTGTTGTGTCTGTATCTTAGCAACAACGGAACTGATGACATCACATGCAGTGTCGGCAACAGCTGAGGTGGAATGTAAACAGCCACCAAAACAACCCTGGTGAACTCTCCTGGCAAATAATATGGACGAAAACTTACTGCCAATAGTTCAATGTCAGGACTGCAGAGACGACTCTTCACAGTAACATCTCCTGGGTGACACCATCTGTTGTTGACAAGCACTGCCAATCCACCCCCTTTACTTTTCCTGCTACTCTTTAAATCTCGATCTGCTCGTACAGTCAGGAAGCCCGGCAGAGAGACGCTGGAGTCGGGGATATGATCCTGCAGCTATGTCTCAGTAAAACACATAATGCTACATTCCCGATATTCTTGCTGAGTCCTTGTCAAGGCTAGAAGTTCATCCAATTTGTTAGCTAACGATCTTACATTGCCCATGATGACGGATGGCAGAGTTGGTTTGAACTTCTTCTTTCTTTCTCTCCTCTTTGCTCCTGCTCTGCATCCACGACGCCTCCTTTTCAATCCCAATGGGATTTCTGGCTTCAGTTGTCGAATTATTTCTGCTTTTCCAATGTTAATCAGCTACTCCCTGTTGTAAACCACCCTGTTGCTATGGTTATGCATCATAACAAAAGAGCAAAATATACAAAAGTATTGGGAAAAATCAATCCAGCTGCACAGCATCCAAGGCAGGAAGGAAAAGTTGTCCAAAAAATGCAATTTCTTCCAAGAAAAAACAGGAATGAAATTTAGAAAAAAAAGAAAATCTCAATGTGAGGTACAGAGCTACTCCAACGTGCTGCCACCCTCAGCAGCGCATTCTAGAATTCTTGTAATCAAAAAGCTGATTACAAGAGATTACTGTGGGAAACCTTTGTCAAGCACTATAATATGCAACTCTACTCTTGTCCTACCACAAAAAAGAACAACCCAAACTATGAACAGCAAGTCCAAAAGCCAGTGTCTGTGATGGTATAAGGTTCTATCATACTTGCCATCACAAACAGTAACTTGTGTGATGGCAACATTAATACAGAGGAGTGCATTACCATAGGACTAGATGCTGCCTTCAAGAAAAGTCCAAACTTTTTGATAAGGGTATTCAAAACCATATTCTGCACTCATAACAAATGCATAGCTTGGGAAAGAAGAAAATACGGATGCCTGCCTAGCATGCCTGCAGTCCTGACAATATGTGGCAACTTAGATGTCAAAATTACCAATGTAACTTCTAGAAGTGTTGCTACAATGTTATCAAAATGGTTGTGATCTAGATTATTAACCCACATGTTGATATGGGCAGACGGAAACTGCAGACAGAAGGAGTGAGGATTACAGAGCTTGTTAACAACAGATGTTGAACTGTTGGCCAAGTTACAAAAAAAACACCCCAACCTGTTGATGGCAACCTTAGTACTACCACACAAGGTCTACCACACCTTACTCTCTGTCACACTTAAACTTTCTACATGTTTGTCAGCTGATTTATTTTGTTATCTATCTATAAAAACAGTATATATTTGACGATAATTAATTCTACAGCAATATCATTTCCCTTTGGCGATTAATAAAGTATTATTGAATTTAACTAAATTGAATTGTTTAACAAACACAGCAAACCCATCACAGAACAAGCAAGCTAATTGGTTATTACTTACCAATAACAACAAATGATATAATAAGTCAGCAATCATCTTGCATTCTGATTTTCCCCCTGTGCTCTCTGTCGCTGGTGAGTAAAAGCCTTTTCACTGTTTAATCTTGCCCTGTCTCTTTCTCTCTTTCTATTCCCTGCTTCCTTCCTGTGGAGTTGTCTTGGGTTTCTTCATCCCATCCGCTATCATGTGTGTCCATTATAGCAAAAGTATTGTTTTTTTTCCAAACCTTTGACTAAAGACAGGAGTTCATAGCAAAAGAGTCTTCTTAAGGTGCAATGTTGTACTTAAAAGCAAAATGCAATTCTTGTGAAATAGTTGCCTATAAACCACAGTTATTTAGTGGGAAATCTCAGCTACCAGGGAAGATTCAGGACTAAGATTCAACAGAACAAGTCGAATAGTTGTAAGGTTCATCTGCTTCTTTAGTGTTCTTTAAACATGTTTGCAGGAAGAATGACAGCTGAAAGGTATCATCACTTGGCATCTTCAATCCCAGAAAGTCTTTTGTGATGTGCTTTTTCATGTTTTCTGGCTTATCTGCACTGTTAAAAATGATGTATTATCATTTTAAAAATCATCCATCCATCCATCCATTTTCTATACCCGCTGAATCCGTCGGTCGGCTGGAGCCTATCCCAGCGGTCATCGGGCGAGAGGCAGGGTACACCCTGGACAGGCCGCCAGTCCATCTAAGGGCCACACAGAGACAAACCAGACAAACAACCACACACACGCTCACACTCACTCCTAAGGACAATTTTAGAGTCACCAATTAACCTAACGTGCATATTTTTGGACAGTGGGAGGAAGCCGGAGAGAACCCACGCATACACGGGGAGAACATGCAAACTCCACACAGAAAGGCCCCAGCTGGGAGTTGAATCAGGAACCTTCTTGCTGTGAGGCGACGGTGCTAACCACCACACCACTGTGCAGCATTTTAAAAATCAACCAAAGCTGAAAAAAAAAAGAAATAGGTATACTCATGGTTTAGTATTTTTTTTACAGAAAGAACTTATTCCTGTAGTCTCAAACTGTTGCTCTCCTTTTAGCGAGTGGGTACCCATGGGGGCTAGAGTGAGCATATTATCGACCGCAAGCATTTTAATGGCAGAAGTTATCACACCGCAAGGAACCACTCACGTATCACTCACGCTACAATTTTTCAGCATGGTACTTTGTTTTGCTTCAGGGATGTAAGAAATAATTTTTTGCTTGCGAGGGCAAGTTGAACATTTTAAGGTTCCCCAAAGACTCAGCAATCTTTGGACAGTAGATGATTTGTTTTTCTTGGCAAGTAATAAAGTCTAGAAAAGGTTTGGATTTGTTCGCCACATTTCATGGACAATAGTTTTATGAACAAGAACCAGTATAGCACTGGTTTTGAAGGGAGATTGAAGTTAAAAGTTGAGGCTGTTCAAACACTAAAAGGGGACAAGTCTGAACATTATGCAGTAAGTGAACTGTTTGAAATGTCTGTGTTTTGTTGGCATTAGATATAAACCTTATTTATGGTCGTCTACGGAGGCACGCAAGGAGACCCTCCCGGAGACGCTCTCCGTCACTTGCGTGCCTCGGACAAAATTCCTATCTATCCGTCGAGGCGACGGAGACTCGCGGAGACCGCAAGGGTTGTGACTGGTCGGCTAACAACATCTTTCCGGAATCACTTTTCCGGTTTAGCTCCTTCCTCTCAGAACAACAACACCTCCATTTTTGAAAGAGGTTACTGTGTGCCGGTCAACATTTGGTCAAAATTATTTGCATTTCAATTGCAACAAGCTCCAACTCCAACAACAGTCTTTCTCTCTCGGTCGCCATCGTTCACTGTGAGGAGTGGAACGGAGCCGGAAGGTAAACAATCAATCAACGACTTTCACGATAGACGTCGTGAGATTGGGTCGTCTAACGTAGCGACGCCTACTGTTCGGGAGGGGAATTGCCTTGCTTATCTGACATCCCGACGGAGAACTTCGAAAGGTTTAGTGACCACGGAGTCGGATTGACAGATAGCGACGGAGAAGCATACCGAGAACTATATGATTGGATTGTAGTACAAACAACATGGTTACACTCAGTAAAAAGGTAGCTAAAGAATTTAAAATATTTTGTGCAAATAAATTTATACTCAAGACAACTGAATTGTTTCTATTTGTTGCTGTGACAGTTTATCATACTACCGTACTCACTTTGCTATTCAGGATCCAATTCAAGCTTAAACACGTGTGGCTGGAATTCATGTGCTGTCATGCTTGAACATGTAGAGTGCTTCTCAAAGTTTTTTCCTGTTTATATGTTGTCGTAGCTCAAATCCAGCAGCAACTGTAGTATTACACATTCACGAGTCACCATCATTACCCTCCCTGTCCTCCAAACAAACCTCCTGGAATTCGACAGACAACACTTTAGTCAGATTCTCTTGTTGTCAAAAGAAGGCACCCCCTTTTATTCCCTCACATAATATTCTGTTCACACATAATAACCCTCTATTTCATGTTCATTTGACCCATACACAATTAAATACAATCCAACACTTTTCTTACATACAAGGCTGCAGAACTAAACCAGTCTGAACCGGAGAACATAAGACTCTAGGATAGGACTTTAGGAATATAGAAATAATAGAACAAATAACAAGTATAGCAAGATTTTCTATGTTAAAAAGGTAAGTTTGTCATGACAGTCGAATAAACTGTAACCAATGTATCGAAATCATTCCCAAACCATGTTTATTGTGCATTATTATTTGTTAATAATCACTAAACACAAAATAGGCTACAGTTGACCCTGGTAGCAATGTCATTAGTTTTGGTTTTCGGTCCAGGGCAAATTCAGGTCTGGGAGTGTGCCAAGGCTCATATACTTCTTTAGTGTTCTTTAAACATGTTTGCAGTCAGTACTTTTTTAAATACCTAATTGTGGTGGGGAATTGAAGGGGTTCCTGCTTTTATATCACTGTAATATTTTCTGATATCTATTAGTTACAAACTTATGGGTTTCTTGATTTAATTCATCTGACATTTAAAAGACTTGGTTTAAACACTTCTAAAAAAAATCTTAAACACCCAGTCAATTAAAAAGATAATTGACAATGAAAATAAACATTAGTTTAGAAACATTCCTTCTCCTAGTGGTTCCCCCAGGAAGTCTTTAAAGCACCCCTAACTATCTGCATACTCTTAATAATGAAACCACAGGGGTTGATGTTTATTCATCCAAATGTCCTGATCAAAATGTTCTTGCAGGGATGCAGGCAGAGGATCACCTTCCAGCAAAGCTCTCAGGTTCAGACAGGAGACATCAGCACCAGGCGCATTCAACAGCGGAGCTGAGATAAAGCCTAAGATCTGACAGAGGATACGGTTACATGTCACTTCTGATAGCTCCCAGCATTCCTGAGAAAATGTGTGCCTATACCTCACTTCAGCACTCTAGTCCCCTCTCCCTCCTTCTCTCTCTCACAAGCTGACAGGTTGAGCAGCAGACACAGGGGTCCACAGCAGGGCGTGTGTGTATTTGTGTATGTGTGGGGGCAATGATGGACTAGAACAAACCCCCTCCTCTTAGTGCATTTCTTGTCACACTCCAATTAAAACAGAAGCTGTTCCCATTCTCAAGGCTTGCTGGGTGCAGACAGCAGGTCAAGTCACAAACAGAAAATATCCTCCATTCACTCCTGACAGTGATTACCTTTTACACCATCTAATCCATTATGGCTGCTGGGAAATGTTGAGGAATCGATATATGAAAACAGAGGACTGAGTTTTTATTCTGGTGGAAAGCACTGTATTAGAAAACTAGGAAGTTATATTATATTCATCTTTGTTAGTTTGGTTGATCTCTGAGCTTGTAGTTATCCTGCTGCATGGGAACACAGGTTACAGCTCAATGGTCTATGGGGAGGGAATCTGGTTTTGCTAATTTAATGCTTGAGCCCCGGCTTACATTTTGACAAAAAAAAAAATGTACTAACTAATTAGGAATGATAAGGAACTGTTTTCCTTAGAATTACATATTTTTCACTATGCCCACACATAAGCACAACATATTTTCAGAAGAATTTCCAGACAATTCCTTGCAGTTGCCATTCAGAAGTGCACTTCAAGTGAATAGTGCTGCTTTATCATTAAAGACATTAAAGACAACCTCACTGTTTTCAGAAAATGTATGCATTTGGTGTCATAAAATTTGTTTGAGTTCCCAACAAAAGAAAAGAAAATTGTACGATAGGGCTGAACATATGTATCCACATACATTTTAACACATTCTGGAAGATGCAGATGAAAGAAGTCCTGTGGGGTACTGTATCTGTCAGGTCAACCCACCCACTGCATATTTTGACCGCCTCAATACACAAGTGCACCTGAACCGTGAAAGGAAGGTGAAAATTAAGTCTACTTTGGGGCATTTAAAAAAGCCCATGGCTTATCTCCCGGCTGGAACGATGCCCTCCCCTATCTGACACACAAGGAGGAAGGGAAGCTGCCCTGAATGGGAAACAACATGGCACTTCACAAAGGCATGTTAGAAACAATTAGTCCTGAATGCCAGGGTTTTGATTTGACCATCTAATTGCTGGTTCAGGGTTGAGAGATTGAGTGAGGTGAGGCTAAGAGACTGGGGAGTTGTGGGGGCCCTGAGGGAGAACCACTGTCAGACAATAGCAGCCTTTATTTCACCTCCAGCTTCTGCAAAGTGGGTGTGCTCAAAAGATTTAATCCCACATTCAGACCTGACAAAAAAAGTGATTCATATTGAAAAGGTGGGTACAACACTGTTTCAGGTGCTACGAGTTTACATCCTACCCATACAACGCCTTTCCAAAAAGAATTAGATGTAAAAAAAAAAAGGAAAAGAAGCTGCAAAAAAACAATAGTATATCACAGTTTCTTCCAGCTCCAATGAACAAGGTAAATTGGAGTCCTGACTTTTTGGGATCAGCTCTGATCTCCATGATTGGAGCTTTTCTTAATAGGTTCACTTTTTCACAGAAAAAAAAGGATACCATTCCTGACAGCAGTATGTGCGAGTGATGAGTGGCTGACACAAATAACAGTTGGCCATGCATGTAAAAGGATGGCACTGTGCTACGGGATTACAGGAGCCTCATGTACAATTGTTTGAGTCTCTTACTTTCACCTACTAACACAGCTGGGATTTCCTCCCCCACCCTTCATCCCTTCTGTTTCAAGAAGTTCATCCTCACATACTAAATCCCCCCCCCCCATTCTTAAATATCACCTGCTTTCTGTTCCTTTAGTCACTTCAATAGCCATTCCTTTATGCACTTTACAGCAGTCTGTCATGCATAGGTAAAAGGGGGGAAAATAAGTCTTTCAAAACAAAAGTGAAGCTATATACGTGAGCTGCAACTTCAACCACATCTTAGGAACGCAAGAAGAAAAGAAAACGTCACTTTGGAAGTGAAAGACATATGAGCACTCTTCTATAAACAACATCAGATGCTGTAAATGCAGCAAACAAAGGCAATACTTTCATGGAATGCTTACTGTCATGTTCTATGTAAGCTTTGCCTGTATTTGTGTTGCCTTTTCTCCCCTACTGGCGTTTAAGAGTAGCTCATTACTTTGTTTTAGTCACGCTTTTATTTGGAAAAGGTAGATTTAGTCACATGACACTGTGCAGAGTCTGATCAGGAAGAGCTTATGCCCCTTTTCCACCGAACATTTTTGTACCAGTACAGCTCTACACGGTACCACTCTACCCTGATTGGGAGCTTTTCCACCGCGGGTTGAAGGTGGGACCCGTTACAATTTTTAGCACCGGCTAGTACCTGCTTCAGAGGTGGGTCTAGTTGGTACTAGTCAGTGCTAAAACGTCACGTGATCAGTGCTGTCCACTGATTGGTCAGGTGAAATTACGTCATACACGCAACGAAGCTCGGGGAGCTTTAAATAATCACCCGCCATGTATGAAAACACACCTGCGAGAGCAACAGAGAGTAAACAGAACTATGAATATGGAAGACCAGAGAAGGAAAGCCAGCCCATGGACGATGAGCGAGGTGCAGACCTTTCTGTGTGTGGTGGCCGAGGACCGCATACAGAAGGAACTGAACGGAGCGACATGAAATAAGAAGGTGTTCCAGGAGATAGCCAAGCTGATGGCTAACCATGGCTATCACCGTAATTCTCAGCAGTGCCGAGACAAACTGAAGAAGCTGAAGAGTGATTACCGGCAGGTAAAGGACCACAACAGCCGGAGTGGGTCAAACAGAAAATCATGGAAGTGGTTCGACCAAATGGACGGCATTTACGGTCACAGCCCGGCGAACCGAGAGAGTGGCGTGGATACCGCGACATCTTTGTTGGAGGCGATGGAAAATGGTAAGTGTTGTTCTTATCCCCTTGGTGCAACGCTTATATCTTAACAAATGCATGTTTTATATCGTAACAAATACATGTTCAGTCTTTAACTTGTGTAAAAAGTTACACAGGTGTCTCATGTAAGTTGTTCTGAGTGAGCTAGCAAACAACGCTGTTTTGGAAGGCTAGCACAGTGTCTCACCTATGCGGTTACGTGTATGCGTTTCGTATGTTCACACTTTTTTTTTTTTTTCCTCAAGACTCGGTTTGTGCAACCGATGAGTGTTCGGTTGCTGAGGTCAGCGAAGATCCTCCAATCCCGCAGGCTTCAGAACCGACATTGGCATCGCAATCTGCAGCTGAGGCAACAGCTGCTATCTGCATTCCACCAGCACCAACACTGGCGTCAACGCCTGTATCTGAGACAACTCCTGCTGTTTACTTTTGTACTGTCTTTTTTAATAAAGAGCTTGGTTTAACTAAACAATATGAATTGTCAACTGCATTACACATTACACTCCATCGTTGTGTTTACTTTTGACTAACCGCGGCGTGACACTTTGTAGTCACCTGAAACCGACGTCACGTTAGTGGTGAACGGGCCGACTCCGCCCACTTCCACGTCACGGTTTGGGTGGAAGAGGTCGTGGTACTGGTGCCGTGTCGTGTGGTGTAGTGTCAGGCTATATTGAACCGAGTAGAGTAGGGCTAGCTTGGCGGTGGAAAAGGGGCATTAGTTTCTACATGCTATGCGGCCTGCTTGCAGCTCCAGCTATCGTCTCCTTTCCTCCCGATTTTGTGCCTTGGAAAATTATCGCTTGTGAGTTGAGTTTACATTTTCAGTCAATCTTGTTGTTACACAGATTCCTGTAGTGTATTGTTACATAAATGTTTGGTTTATTTATATGTAAATTCTGCTACTGCTAAATTAACAGTTATTGGGGCCTGCCATAGCATTGCATAGGAGAGCACTGCATAGCATTGCGAAGCAATGCATGGCAAGGTACCTATTACTATTCCGTTGGCAAAAGTCTATGGGATTTAACATTGAAAACGTGTCTCTTTATTTATAGGTAGGTAGGCTATATTTATTCTTCCGTCCACATGGGCCCACACATCCCAACAATATATATATCAAAACGACTGGCTCGATGAGTTTTTGCGGGCTATTACTTTTATTGAAGATTGGAGTTACCATGGCGACGTAATAAGCAAAAAACAGCCCCCCAAAGCCCCCCTAGGAATAAACAGGGGGATGACCTGGAAAAATCATTAAAAACCCAAATTTTTGAGCAGTTACTGTGTCAACATGCATTAACCTAGAAACGCCATTCAAATGTCGGTTTGTAGATATGTCCGTGCTATGTTCAGAAGTGAAGACCCCATGTCGATACCTGCTACGGATTTTCCACAGAATGCCTCCAAGCGACCCAAAGTTTTGGCCAAAATCTGCAAAATTTGAATTTTTAGAGCACAACTGCCATTTCATTAGAGTGTGGGAAGAGCAAGAGTTCTGACCTCAGATTCATTTTCGAAATGCCCTCACGCCTACAAATATCGCTCCAATACCATTATGTACTGTCATAATATAGGCACGCATGTTGGGATTCATAAAATGTTTTCATATTTCATCTAGGGCTGACCGTTTGCTCTCAGAGCCCCTCAGAGCAAAGTGATGTTGGGGCTCAAAGACCTCAAATCCCCATTTTAATTCATCCAATTCTCAGAATCTCAGCAGCTCCTGCAGCCCTTCTTTCTCTCATCCGTGCTTTCACTGTGAATGTGCTACAGATCTGAAACGTGGGAATATTGAAGTCCAAAGGCGTCCCTCGCTCATTCTGTGAGAATTTTTTCCATAGCTCTTACGGTTTCCGAATGGGAAGCATCTGTTCGTAGAGGTTTTTTGGCTCTGAGAAGCCTGAGTCTCATATAATTAGTGTAGCAGCAGCTGGGGCAGCTTAACTGTCAGTTAATTGAGGGAGATTAATTACCATAGAAACAAGGCTATTAGTGGCCCAGCCAGTCCTTTGCCGATTTAAAGGGACAGTTCGCCTCTTTAAAGGGACAGTTCGCCACTTTAAAGGGACAGTTCGCCTCTTTAAAGGGACAGTTCGCCGCTTTAAAGGGACAGTTCACCGCTTTAAAGGGACAGTTCGCCGCTTTAAATTTTTAAATTTAAACGGCTTTGATGCCGTTTAGGCTTGAATGCTTCTTCTTTAGGCCTTGCAAACCATTCCTGAGCAGCTGTGATTGGTTGAGCGATACGCACACTTTTGCAGGCCCCTTCTAAATTTCTTCAGAAATTTTCATTTGTAATATCATCTTATGTGAATATATTGTTATTTTAGTAACAATCCAGTAATTGGTAATTATCTTTGTATCATTTCAGTTTTACAAAAAAATATTATTTCATGAGAATACTTACAGTAAGTAGCTTTGTCTGGTAATATTAATAATTACTTTGTACTAGGGCTGTGAAGCTATCAAACCTTTAATAGCAATGTGATGGCTACACCTGCAGCCACACAGTCGGTAACCCCACACACTAACACTTTTTCATTCTGAGTTTAAATATACACGTTTACTGTAGCACAAATATATGGGTTGTTTATTTTAATTTGATAATATTGAAATACATTAGTTCTAATTGTAGTGTGCACATTTAGTTAGCTTTTGTATGTTTGATTTTGTCAAATACTTAATTTGTTGTGCTTTCTTTTGCTGGTGCTGTGGGGGAGTACCTTGGACTGAGCTGAAGCAAAGGACTCTGGCTGGCACACTCCAATCCCAGATTGATTGGGTGATACCATCTGGAGTTCCATGGGGGGAGACTATGGAGTCTTCATTCTAATTTTTACATCAGTTGTCTTTGCTTTTGTGATTTGCTTATTTCGTTAACTTTGTTTAGTTATTAGTCATTTAAGTTGATTCTTAAGCTAACAGCAACTGCAACGGGTCAGAAAATATGCAAATGAGCTCCAACTCGGACCAAACAGGTAAAAACGACATTTTTATAATGACTAAAACACACCAAAACATTAAAAACTAAACAAACATATTTTAAACACACTAGCTTAATTTAATGACAGCGAGCATCCCAACATATCTTACCATCATGCGCACTTCCCAAATTCTGGGCGGAAAGGTGCAGCTACGCTGTATATGCAGTGGTGTAGTCTACCTTTTTGAGGTGGGTATACTGTATAGTTGGCCAGTCATTGGCCCGTGGTACCAAACTAGGGGTCGGTACTCGGGACCCCTCGGAACCAATAGTAGCCCCTTAATGCACGCCGTACCTCCAGTGGCGCGCTGTAATAGTCATTGAAAAGTAATAAGTACCATAGTACTACAATACTATGACATAACACAGTTAAGATGAAAAGCCCTCTAAAAACTATGACAAAAATTAGGCCAATGTAAAGTTTCATTTTTTAGCATTTTCATCTATGACAATCAAAAATGTTACTATCAAGTAGGCCTACAGCAAGTCAAGCCCAAACAAAATGAGATGAACTGATTTTTAAATGTAGGCCTATAGAAATATAGCCTGTTTTGTAAACTCATCACATGCACTAAAGGTTTTTGCATCTGACATTATATCGCAGTAACAGTGTAGTAGATAATGTAATTACCATTGCCTAAGTACAGATACATCTCCCCATCCATGCATACCATGGAGATAGCATGGTTCTGGCTAGTAAATAAAGTTTAGTTTATGATAGATAAATTACTTAATCCAGACAGCCACTGTACATATCATCATGTAGACCATATACAGACAGGTATGGCGATTAGGAGTTATTCCCAAAGAAGAATCCCAGATAAACAAACGTCTAGAATTTTAAACTAAGTAAGCAAACGTGGATCAGAGT
This sequence comes from Odontesthes bonariensis, assembly GCF_027942865.1. Taxonomy (NCBI): domain Eukaryota; kingdom Metazoa; phylum Chordata; class Actinopteri; order Atheriniformes; family Atherinopsidae; genus Odontesthes; species Odontesthes bonariensis. Next base: position 27,989,590 of record NC_134511.1, read on the forward strand.
AGCTAGCTTGCTAGTATTGAGAGAAGAACGAAAGCTAGACTACAGCATGACTAGCCTGTGTTATTGCCGTGTTATGTCCACAAATTAAACAACCTAGAAGGGTAACTTGGTAGCAATACTAGTCTCATAAAAAGCGTGAATTACGTTTTTGACTCAACTTAACTTACTTTCGGAAACGTCAGGTCGGACAACCTTATTAAAAAAGTTCTTAAGGTCTTGCTGTCCCTTGCGCCTGGCCATAATCCTCGTCGTCCCCAACTAAAAACCTGGAACGCTGCTGCTTTGTTTAACCTGGCAGCTCGCGGTCGGCTAACTAGCGAAATTCACTGGCATGTTTTCATCACGCATTGAGGCTTTTCAAATAATAATGATCATCATCATAATAATAATATATTGTAACGACCCAGAATTAAGGTAAAAGCACACGGACTGGCTTGTTTCCTCCTCTCCCTGTCAATCACTGGACCGCAGGTCATGTCACTCAGGTGTGGGCTGGTGATTGGGGGAGAGGAGTGGGCGTGGGCCAGTCTGTGTGCAGGTTTGGTGTTCTCCTGGGACTGGTTGCGGAGCAGGACTGAGAGTCACCCGTGTTCTGCGATTGTACTGCTTGTAATAACTTAATAAAGAGCCGTTCGGCAACCGCCGGTCTCAGAGCCTCCGTGAAGTCATTACAATATGTTCACGAAAGTTAGACAACGTGTTAATAAATCACTACCATACCTGTCAACAGCCATGGAAAAGTGTGCCCTGGAAATGCAAACTCTCGGGTTGAGATGATGAGATGATAATTCCATAATCCGATCAGAATGGTGAGAACATGGAGAACATATCGTATCAGCTCATTCCAGATGTACAATGACTTTTCGTAGAAGCCTCGACTTTACAAAGTCCTTTCCTTAGCCACTAAGCACCTACGTACGCACCCCATGATAGATTTTTGTTTTGGCTGACAGCGTGACATAAAAAACGCGTCTGATTGGTTGGAGATTGACTGACTGCCGCAATTTCCGAATGAATGCAATTCTGAAGTGTTGTCGTTGTATTGTTAAATTATAACAAGGCTTCCATGAAAAGTGGTAGTTGATGAAACGTGGCTGTGCTATTCTAAATATTGAAAAACGAATTTTAGGTGGGTATACAGAGCATTTTAGGTGGGTATACGGAAATCCCCCAAAAAAAGAGGTGGGTATACGCCGTATACCTGCGTTCAACGTAGACTACACCACTGTGTATATGCGTCATACACTGTGTGTCGTAAATTAAGACCCCCCCGCTGCAGCAAGTATTGATACTGTACGATATCAATAAATCAAACAGAAATGCAGACACTATCACCTATTTTTGAGAATGTTCACCTTGCTAATAACAAAATAGACATTTAAATTATAATCAAAATATTGGCACAGCTACATACTCCCCTCTGAACTTCTCAAAAGTAGGTGGGTTAGTGGCTGAATCAATTGGTAAAATTTGTTATTTCCGCACACAAATTTCCATGCAACATAAATATCTCCCAACTACAAGGGAAAGTGCCATAAAGAAGTTGGCCAGACCTCGAATATGCACCTGCTGAAGAAAGTGCCCTATTCACAATCTTGTACTGAAGAGTTTCAGTCAGGATTCAGAGTGCATCATAGCACAGAAACTGCACTGCTGAAAGTTACCAATGATCTCCTCTTAGCCTCTGATAGCGGACTTGTGTCTGTGCTTGTCCTGTTGGATCTCAGTGCTGCATTTGATACGGTCGATCACAGTATCTTATTACAGAGACTTGAACATGTTATTGGGATTAAAGGAACTGCATTAGGCTGGTTTAAGTCATATTTATCTGATAGATTTCAGTTTGTTCTTGTAAATGAAGAATCTTCCTCACACACCAGAGTAAGTCATGGAGTTCCTCAGGGTTCTGTGCTTGGACCGATTCTTTTCACTTTATACATGCTTCCATTAGGTAACATTATTAGACAGCATGGCATAAATTTGCATTGCTATGCTGATGATACCCAGTTGTACTTATCTATAAAACCAGATGAACCCAATAGGTTGGTCAGACTACAAGCATGTCTTAAAGACATAAAGACCTGGATGATTCAGAACTGTCTGCTTCTAAATTCAGACAAAACTGAAGTCGTTATCTTTGGACCTGAGCGCTTCAGGGAGAAATTGTCTAGCTATATAGTTACTCTAGATGGTATTTCCTTGGCTTCTAGTTCTACAGTAAGGAACCTTGGAGTTATTTTTGACCAGAATTTATCATTTGACTCGCATATAAAACAGGTTTCTAGGACTGCCTTCTTTCATCTTCGTAGCCTAATATTGTTAAATTCAGGAACATCTTGTCTCAGAGTGATGCAGAAAAACTAGGTCATGCATTTGTTACTTCAAGATTGGACTACTGTAATTCTTTATTATTGGGCTGTCCTACATATTCTCTGAAAAGCCTTCAGTTGATCCAAAATGCTGCAGCCAGAGTTCTGATGAGAACTAGCAGGAGAGATCATATTTCTCCAGTTTTTGCTTCTCTTCATTGGCTCCCTGTTAAATTCAGAATAGAATTTAAGATTCTTCTCCTTACACAGACATCCCAAGTCTCCCAGCAGTTCCGGGAGTCTCCCTGATATTGATAGTTATATGATAGTTAGTCACGGATGCCCGCGAGTCGGATAAAATATCCTGGATTTTAGACTATGCGAGGGCGTGTCCTTTTTTTTTTCAATGCGAGTGAGAGCGTGCAGGCAATACAATAACGCGTGCACCATGCGCGTTTCGACTGCGCAGGCACGAGAGAGAGAGGGGTTTGGGGAGAGGTGTGAAACCTGTGCGTATCTGTCCAAAGCGATGCTCTATTCAACGAGCGTTCAGGGCGACTGCTTGTCCGAGGGCGCGCTGATTGGTTTAGTCAGCAAAATAAGCCAATAACGTTCGGTGTGGGAGGGCTTCGATTTACTCTCTGACAGTCACCTAAGTTACCACTCAAAACTGTGCGTCCTGCCAAATGACAGAGGGTGAATCCTCGAGTAAAAAACGAATATATAAGACTCATTTTACAGCAGAATATACTAAAGTATATCCATGTCTAGTGAAGGTGAATAATGATGACACCGTGGCGAGGTGCACTGTATGCAATAGTGACTTCAGTATTGCCCACGGCGGACTTAATGACTGTAAAAGACATGTGAAGGTAGGGTAAGTTGAATGCGTCATCACTGCATTTTATTTCTGTAGGTTAAATGCTGTTATAAAATCAAGCAAAACGTATCAAAGACTTATTTAAAGTATCAATATACATTTAGTTACTAAATTGTGTAGGCTTATATCTAACTAGCCAGCTACAGTATCTAACTATCTATATCCAGCCTGTCTAAGCCTTTTAAAAAATCCCCAATTTAATATGTTGATAAATAGGCAAAATTAGAGACCCCCAAAAATTAAATAGGCGGCCGGGGGGGGGGGGGGGGGGGGGGTTCGATAAGCATCTCCCTGAAATGAGTTTTTGGAACTTGGGATGTCTGCTTACATATAAAGCTCTTAATGACCGAGCTCCATCATATCTTAAAGATCTCATTGTAAGATATTTTCCTAACAGAGCACTTCGTTCCCAAACTGCAGGTTTACTTGAGGTTCCCAGAGTTTCTAAAATTAGAATGGGAGGCAGAGCCTTCAGTTATCAGGCCCCTCTCTTGTGGAATAAGCTAAATGTCTGGGAAGCAGACACCCTTTCCACTTTTAAGAACAGGCTTAAAACTTTCCTTTTTGATAAAGCTTATAGTTAGGGATCGTTCAGGTGATCCTGAAACATCCCATAGTTAAGCTGCTATATGCCTAGACTGCTGGGGGGCCTCATCTGTCACACCTTTCCTCACTTTACTCTCTTTATGTATATGTGACATTATTGTGGTCATTAACTCGTGTTTCCCTGTTCCAACAGATATCCTTTGAATGGTGTTACAGTGCCGCCAACCCTCCCCCCCTCCCCCCTCTCTTTCTGTCTTCTCAAAACCCAGCTGGTCGAGGCGGATGGCCACCCTTCCTGAGTCTGGTTCTGCCAGAGGTTACTTCCTGTTAAAAGGAAGTCGTTTCTCTCCACAGTCGCCTCAGGCACGCTCAGGACGGGAGATTGGACCGAAAAAAAAAAAAAAAAAAAAAGTTTCAGTGCAATCTGTTGGTTTCCTTAGCTAGGAAATTGTTTTTGAATTGGCTCTATATGAACGAATTGGATTATTTTATGAATAATTATGATTACAATGAATTGAATTCCAATTGGCTTGAATTGGACTTTATTATCTAAGTGCCTTGAGATGACATTTGTTGTATTTGGCACTATATAAATAAAAATGAATTGAATTGAATTGATGATGAAATAACTTTGACTTCAGTTTTCTCAAAAGACTTCGCATTCTGAGTGAACTTAAAATTACACTAATCACATGACAACTAAGTGAACTCTACGTGAATATAGTTTTCTTCTAGCCTTGCTAAACAGATTGTCTATTTGTGTACTTCTGCGTCATGTTCTGGATCAACCTATTAACTGGCTTCACCATTCTACCTACTCTGGTCTAATGTGTCTCACTGAACTACTCTGGGCTAGTCTGTCAGGTCTTAAGGTTCCTCCTCTGGCTGATTGAATTTCTGACAATGGCTGTTCTCCACTGTACTTTGTCTCTGCTTCACTGATGCTGTCTCTTTCGGTTTCTGTGTGAAGTTCTGACTCACTCACATCTGGTACAGTATTGCAACAAACACTGTCACTTGTCTGTGGCTCCAGGACAACTGGATCAGGGTTATCAAGAGGCACACGAAGGGGTTCAGGAGGTGTAAGACCTGTCTCTGGAGAACCTTCCAAGGAAGTAGTCTCTGCTACCCAGCTGGCAGTGCGTTCTGACCGGTCAACCTCAGAATCAATCACTGGAGGGCTTTCTTTTTTTTTAATTTTGTCTTTATTTAGGATCGTTACTTGTCAATCATATTATTTATCAAAGGTTACATCCCTTTACAGTCTGATCCTTTTTTTTTATTATATATATATATATATATAACTAGAACAGAAACACGAGGTGATATACAAAAATAAAACCACAAAGGGAAAGAAAAAAAAATTCAAAAATTAAAATAAAATAAATAAAAAGAGAGAAAAACACTAACATACAAGCAAGATGTTAATAAGCTTTTTCCTGCTAAACATAGGCTGGGCATATCGGAAGAATGTACACTTTCCATCTATTCCAAATTTCCTCAAGTTTACAGTCCTGGAGCCTCACAGTTAAAGTAATTCTTTCCATTTGATAGATTTCATTTATAATATCATACCATTCCCTAATAGTTGGGGTATCTGGTTTAAGCCATTTTCTTGTGATTGCTTTTCTAGAAGCTGCACTCAGCATTCCAAACAGTTTCTTTGTTGTTATGTTTGTGTTTGTTGAAATTTGGAATCCAAAAAAAAGGTCGTACCAGTTAAAAATGATTTTTGTTCCGAATATGATTTCTATTTCGGAGTGAATCTTACGCCAGAAATTGTGTACCTTTGGACAGTCCCAAAACACATGAAAGTGATTAGCATCCTGAGAACCACAATTCCTCCAGCAGCTGGACGAACCTGAATAGTGAAATGATTGAGCCGGAGTGATAAAATATCTACTAAGAGTCTTCCAGCCAAATGTTCTCCAGAAAGGTGAGCTTGAAATCCTCCATTGGAATTCACAATATTTAGTCCAGGCTTCCCCTGGGATGCACATGTTACTCTCCTTTTCCCATTTTTGTTTAATATATGTGCTATCTACTGTTTTGATACCCTGGAGTCCCTTATAAAGTCTAGATATCACTTTATTCCCCGAGTTGTTAAAGATCTTCAGTAGGTCATTTTCAAAAGCATCTCTATTCTTTGTCATGGAACTGTTCATGTAATGGCGTATCTGCAAAAATCTAAAAAAATCACTATTTTTTAATCCATGTATTCCCTTGAGTGTCTGAAAATTATTAACTTCTCCCTGATCAAAGAAAGTACAGTATGATGAAAGGCCCCGCTGTGCCCATCCCTTAAAGCTTACGTCCAATTTGTTTGGGGTAAAGTCAATATCGTGAGAGCACCATCTAAGAAGCTTTATCTCCTCCAATAGGCCATATTTAGTTATGACATTTAACCAAACCTTCAGAGATAAATTGATCGTATTATTTCCCATTTCCACTAAGTTTTTAATTACTCTCTTATCTCCTATCCTTGCCTGAATAGGAACTGCCCCGGACACATTCTCTTCAATTTCCTTCCATCTGGCTTGGTAGTCAGAGTTGCACCAACAATCCAGGATCCTCAACGGGGCTGCTTCATAATAGTCCTTGAGGCAAGGGAGTGCCAGTCCACCCCTCTTCTTCGTCAGTTGAAGAGTTTGGAATTTTATCCTAGGTTTTCTTCCATGCCAAATGTACCGTGATATTAATTTATCCCATTCATTAAATTGTTTGTCAGTTATTTCAATTGGAAGAGTCTGAAACAAATACAAAATTCTTGGCAGAGTATTCATCTTAACCGACTCAATTCTTGACTCAAAGCTTAACATTGGTATCAAATTCCATCTTGTTATGTCCTCCTTAAATTTTTTACTTAACTGGTTAAAGTTTAGGTCATATAGTTTTGTTAGATCTTTTGGTATGTTTACTCCTAGGTATCTCATATATTCTTGATCCCACTTTAGTTTGATATTAGATGTTATGGTCTGGCTAGGCTTGTATTGAAAATTCAGAACTTGGGTCTTTGTAATATTTAAACTGTAACCTGAAACAGAACTAAAAACATCCAAGAAAAACCATAATTTCTCCGGATTCGTCAAGTAAATTAAAACGTCGTCCGCAAATAATGAGATTTTATGTTCCTGGTTGAACATTTTTATACCCACGATCTTATTGTCCTGAACAATCCCCTGTCTCAATGCCTCAATAAACATTACAAACAGTAGTGGACTAATTGGGCAGCCCTGTCTGGTCCCTCTCTCCAGGTCAAAAGAGTTTGATATGGCGCCTTTAATTTTTATCCTTGCCCTCGGGTTGGTATACAATGCTTGAATAGTTTTAATAAAACTATTTATATTAGCACAGTATCTATGATACAATGATAAAATTTAAAAAGAAAAAATTCAAATTTCTTTAAATTCCTAAACTATGACTTACTATGATTTTACCCCAAATTACAGCTTTAGATGCATCCCAAAGAATCAAAGGAGATACTTCCCCATTATTGTTTTCCTCAATATAATCTTTAAGATCTATTTGTATTTGCTCCCTAATTTGACTTAAAATTCCCGTATTTAGCCTCCAAATAGTGTTTTTCTTTTCAGTATCTAATCTTAGATCCATAGAAATTGGTGCGTGATCTGACAAGTCCATGCTCCCTATACTGCAATTTATCATCCTATCTAAATCTCTTTGGAACATAAAAAAATAGTCTAATAGTCACCTTCTTGGAGCTGTGATAATACAGCACCTAAGCCATCCTGCGATGCATCCATAGACAAAATTAATGGTTGGCTGAAATTAGGATGTGCTAGCATAACAGACTCCAAGAGGGCAGTTTTCAGCTGTTTCAAATGAGTTGTGATGTTCCTCTTTCCAATCGCTTGGGTGTAGCTTCCTGAATGCAGCAGCACCTTGTGCATTTCCTCTCCTTCCCTTTGGAGCAGCGGTCAATGCAAACAGTGGCTTGGCTATACGGGAACAGTCATGTATGAACTGCTGGTAGTACAGAGCCATGCCCAAGAATGACTTGATCTTCTTCTGGGAGGGTGTAATACCATCCTCCATCATAAGGTCAGAAACCACCATTGAAGCAATAGCTTGCACTTTGTCAGGGTCGGTTGACACACCAGTTTCTTCCACAACATGACCCAGAAATTTTACACTTCTTCTCAGCAAATTACTTTTTTGGGGGGCTAGCTTTAATCCATGAACACGTAGCATGCTGAAAACTGTTTCAAGCCTCCTTATGGCTTCGGCTTCATTGGGGGCGTACACCAGCTCATCGTCCAAGTAACAGAGTAAGGTCAGGATGTTCTGGTCACCAAATATGCCCATCATGAGGCGCATGAGGCTTGCAGGGCTGTTGCATAGACCCTGTGGGAGTCTGTTAAACTCGTAGAGCCCCTTAGGTGTGGTGAAAGCTGTCAGCTTTTTGTCTTCCTCGGCCATGGCGATGTTATAAAATCCAGAGGTGAGATCCATTGCACTGAATATGGCACTGCCTCCCAAAGCTGCCAAACAGTCAGACTGGTGGGGCAAAGGATGTGCATCCTTGACTGTTCGTGCATTTAACCAACAATAATCCACACCAGGGCTCTAAATTAGCTTTTTTGGTCACCAGCCAATGTGGCTAGTAAGTTTCTGAAGTTACCAGCCAATCAGAATTTCCACTAGCCACATATTTTTCCAAGCAAAAAAGACAGATGAGAGCCACTGAATTCATTTGATCAATTTATTAACTAAAGCTTTAAATTAATTTTACAGTTAAATTGGGAATGTATATCCAATTAAAATAATTACAATAATTAAACTTATGTACATACAAAACTTATTCTAACATTCATTACTCCTCAACCCTCACATACTATTCAGGGTCACATTTTTTTGTACATAAAAAAATAAAAAATATATACATACGAGTGGTCTGCTGCACGCAGCTTGGTAACTACGCCATCGTTGACTCCTGTCGTTACAGCTGCTCCATCTGTGGTGATGGCCACCAGCTTGCTCTTCCAATCAGTGCTGACTTCACTCTCCATTACATTACACACAGCTTCAGCTATGCTTGTAGCATCTGGCTTTGAAACAGCTATTATCCCGACAAGATCAACTTCGATCTTCCCCTTACTGGCACTCCTGACATAGACCATCTCTTCCTCAATCACTGCACTGTCCATGGATCCATCTGACATGACAGACATGAACTTGACATCTGACAATCTTGCCTTCATCTTCCTCCTCACATCCTCTGCTATGTAGTGAATGCACTCTTTTGCCTGATAGTCATTGGTGTATGTCTCTCCTATCTTCAAGCCTTTCTTTCTATCAACCCTGAAAAAAATAATAACCAAAGACACATATATTAAAAATGCTTGTATTAGGGCAATCGTGGTGGCCACATGATATATTTCTATTAAAACCTTGGCATGTTATGTGACTGATAAAGTGTGAAGCTGAACTGTAAAATGGTGTACCACTTGCATCTGGAGGCGCCATTGAGGTAAGTATTCTATAGCAGAGACACTATAGTACGTCAAGATACCGTATAAAATGTAACAAGCCTGAAACATGTAAATAATAGTTAATCCTCTTACTCGCACATCCATGCGAAGTCAGTGAAAGGCCTGCCTTTTTTCCCGATGGTGTGGGCATTGCGAAAAAGTAACTCCATCTTCTCAAACTCGGACGTCTTCATTAAGGCCAGGCTCCTTCCAGCGTCACTCTCTTCGATACTATACGTTTTGGCGGTTTTCGTCCTCAGGCTCTCCTGATGACTTCGGGCGCTCTCATGATCCTCTACCGCCTCTACTTTGAAATTATTAGTTCCTACCACGGAATGATTCATTTTGTGTTTTTCTTTAGCATACATTCGGCAATCCTGACAGAACATTACGTTGTTTTCGTGGTCATACACGAGCCACTCACGACCAGTTAGCCATTTACAGTTAAATTTCCTTTTTTTTGTTTCGCGAGGTTCAATATCATCCTCCTCCCCTCCTTTGGCAGGCATATCTTTTCTCTTCACGACCGGCTGTCCCAACGATCGCCACATTTTGTTAGTGCTTGTATTGTATTTGTATTTGTATTTGTACCGGCGTCTATCGTATTTCCAAACCAAGAGTGACCCACGCCCACTCCCCTAGTACGGCAGCCACGGCGGATGCATTCCCATAGAAACTGCGCTTGCGCGTCCCGCGCATAGACTATATATAATAATTTCGCGTCCCGCGAAATAGATGGTAAAGTTCCTCATTTATCATCGGCCAAGCCGGCTAGTGAGTTTTCTTTAATACACGCCAAAAATAACTTTCACCCACCAAATTTGGCGGGTTGGCGGGTGTTAATTTAGAGCCCTGATCCACACATATCCTGAGATCCCCATTCTTCTTCCACACAAGTACTAGTGGGGATGCCCATTCACTGTTGGACTTACGAACGATCTCACGTTCTTCCATCTCTGTTAGAACCTGTCGGAGCTTGTGATACTGTGCCAGTGGGACACGTCGGTATGGGAGTCTGAATGGCCTTTCGTCTGACAAATGGATCCAATGGACAAGATCCTTAGTCAGCCCACAGTCAAGCTTATCCCTTGAGAAGACGTCCTCATACTTGTGGATCAGTTGCAGTAGTTGTGACTTCCAGTAGTCTGACACTTCATATGAATCAATATACAGATCCTCCAAACCCAGCTTATGTGGGCTGTCATGGAGACTGGAAAAAGGAGAAGGGGTGAGAATGCTGGTCACTTCACCACACACTGTCTGAATCTGCACTCTGATTTCTGTAGCTGGCTTTTGCTCCGGGGTCACATCCAGATCCTCAATAGCAATACAGGTGGACACATCTGCTATTTTGGTGTGATGCTTTAAAGTGACAGACTTGTCAGACGTATTCAGGATCCTAACTGAGACCCACCTGTCACCACTCATAGAGCTTACAGACCTGCAGACAATGATGTCTTTCTTGTTGCATCTGTGTTCTTGATGGTTCGACAAGAATGGCACTACCTTCAGAAAGGGGTGAAGCAGCAGGCAACTTGCCTCAGACCAGGTGTTCTTGCTTTGGGAGGAGTGTTACTGCTTCCACCAGCTTAACAGTACCAATGGACTCTGGCATTGTGTCACCGTTCCATCTGTTGATGCCTGCCAACATGTTAAGGACTGTGCTGTTGACGCTGTGATGCTTTGCTTTGCGGTAAGACGTATTGCATCACTTCCTGTTACCGTGCTTGTGCACTGTGGAATTTCTTGCTCCGCTTGGACTACTGATAATCACTTTATTTCTATCTATAACTTACACAATTTTGCATAGTTAAACTCTACAGCTTACCGTTCTGTTCTAACACACTCCTACAGATCTTTAATCTTTATTCTCACTTTTTCACGGTGTGTCTGGTTCTCTAGCGTAGCATGGCTACCGGTTCTCTTCCTCCATCTCCTGCTTTCACCTGCTCCGTGTGTCAGATGTTTAGTTACTCCTCTGCCTCCTTTAGCGATACTGGTACATGTAACAAATGTAGTCTTTTTGTAGTTTTGGAGGCGAGGTTATCTGAATTGGAAGCTCGGCTCTGCACTGTTGAAAATCAACCGATAGCGAGCCAGGTCCCTTTAGCCAGTGTGGAGCCACCTAGCGTAGCTAGCTCAATTAGCCTCCCCCTAGCAGAACCTGAGCAGCCAGGATTACAACGTGGCTGGGTGACTGTCAGGAAGAGGCATAGCTCTTAAGTCAAGCCCGTTGTTCACCATCGACCTGTCCACGCTTCAAACAGATTTTCCCCACTCAGCGACACACCCGCTGAGGACAAAACCCTGGTAATTGGCAGCTCCATAGTCAGAAACGTGGCATTAGAGACACCAGCGGCCGTAGTCAAATGCATTCCAGGGGCCAGAGCGGGCGACATAGAATCCTATTTAAAACTGCTGGCTAAGGATAAACGTAAATATGGTAAAATAGTTATTCACGTCTGCGTTGATGACACCCAGTTACGCCAATCGGAGGTCACTAAAATTAATGTTGCATCGGTGTGTAATTTTGCCAAAACAATGTCGGACTCCGTAGTTTTCTCTGGACCCCTGCCAAATCTGACCAGTGATGACATGTTTAGCCGCATGTCGTCCTTCAATCGCTGGTTGTCTAGATGGTGTCCAGCAAACAACGTGGGCTACATAGATAATTGGCAATCTTTTTGGAGAAAACCTGGTCTGATGAGGAGAGACGGCATCCATCCCACTTTGGAAGGAGCAGCTCTCATTTCTAGAAATATGGACGAATTTATTTGCCACCCTAAAACATGACAACCCAGGGCTCAGACCAGGATGCAGAGTTGCAGAGTTGTAGTCTTACACACTTCTCTGCAGCTTCCCACCTGCTGCTACCCACCCAATCAATTAACACAAAAGGAGCAAATCCTCTTGTGCAAAAAGAAATTATTAAAACAAAAACTTTAACTGAACAAAAACATCAAACTATTAAATGTGGTTTGCTGAATATCAGATCTCTCCTTTCGAAGTCTCTGTTAGTGAATGAGTTGATTTGTGATCATCATATTGATATATTTTGTCTTACAGAAACCTGGCTGCAGCAGGAGGATCATGTTAGCATTAATGAATCAACTCCCTCTGACTGTTTAAATGTTCACGTTCCTCGAATCACAGGCAGAGGAGGAGGAGTGGCAGCTATTTTCAGATCAGGGTTACTAATCAGTCCCAGACCCAAGATTAGTTTGAGCTCTTTTGAATCTCTGATTCTCAGTTTTTCCCACGCAAAGTGGAAATCACAGAAACCTCTTGTGTTTGTTGTTGTGTATCGTCCACCTGGCCCTTATTCTGAGTTTCTGTCTGAATTCTCAGAGTTTTTATCCCAGTTAGTGCTGAGTACAGATAAAGTCATTGTAGTGGGTGACTTTAATATTCATTTAGATGTTGAAAATGACAGCCTGAATATGAACTTTAATTCTATATTAGACTCTATTGGATTTTCTCAGAGTGTTCACAGACCGACTCACTGCCTTAATCACACCCTTGATCTTGTGCTGACTTATGGCATTGAGAGTGAACAGTTAACAGTGTTCCTTCATAACCCTGTCATATCTGACCATTTTCTGATAACCTTTGAGTTTACATTACTTGACTATACAGTTTCTGTGAAGAAATTTACATATAGAAGGTGTCTATCAGAGGATGCTGTTACCAGCTTTAAAGAATTAATTCCATCATCCTTTTCTTCACTGCCATGTGCAGATATGACAGAGGACGACTACCTAAACTTTACTCCAGCAACACTTGACTCTCTTGTTGACAGCACTATAGTTTCAATGCGTACAGCACTGGACAATGTTGCCCCTCTGAAAAGGAAGGTAATCAGTCAGAAGAGGTTGGCTCCTTGGTATAATTCACAGCTGCGTGCTTTAAAGCAAACTGCAAGAAGGCTGGAGAAACAGTGGCGTTCCTCTAATTTAGAAGAGTCTCAATTAGTCTGGAAAGATAGTTTAATAACGTATAAGAAAGCCCTTCGTAAAGCTAGAACTGCTTATTATTCATCATTGATAGAAGAGAATAAGAATAATCCCAGGTTTCTTTTCAGCACTGTAGCCAGTCTGACTAAGAGTCCGAGCTCTGCTGAGCCAGGTATTCCTTTAACTCTCAGCAGTGATGATTTCATGAGCTTCTTTATTAATAAAATTGTTTCTATCAGAGAGAAGATTGATGGAGTCCTTCCCACTATTATCAGTGATGTATCATCAAGTACAGCAGCTTTAGAAGTATCTTTAGAACCTGATTTGTATTTAGACGGCTTCTGTCCAGTTGATCTCTCTGAACTAACGACAGCAATAGTCTCTTCTAAACCATCAACTTGTGTTTTGGACCCAATCCCAACCAGACTGTTCAAGGAGGTTTTCCCATTAATTGACACTTCCATATTGGATTTGATCAATCTGTCTTTGTTGACAGGATATGTACCTCAGACTTTTAAGGTTGCTGTAATTAAACCTTTACTTAAAAAACCTACTCTTGATTCAGAGGTGTTGGCTCATTATAGACCTATATCCAATCTCCCTTTTATGTCTAAAGTTCTTGAAAAAATAGTTGCAGCTCAGCTTTGTGATCATTTACACAGAAATAATCTGTTTGAAGAGTTTCAGTCAGGATTCAGAGTGCATCATAGCACAGAAACTGCACTGCTGAAAGTTACCAATGATCTCCTCTTAGCCTCTGATAGCGGACTTGTGTCTGTGCTTGTCCTGTTGGATCTCAGTGCTGCATTTGATACGGTCGATCACAGTATCTTATTACAGAGACTTGAACATGTTATTGGGATTAAAGGAACTGCATTAGGCTGGTTTAAGTCATATTTATCTGATAGATTTCAGTTTGTTCTTGTAAATGAAGAATCTTCCTCACACACCAGAGTAAGTCATGGAGTTCCCCAGGGTTCTGTGCTTGGACCGATTCTTTTCACTTTATACATGCTTCCATTAGGTAACATTATTAGAAAGCATGGCATAAATTTCCATTGCTATGCTGATGATACTCAGCTGTACTTATCTATAAAACCAGATGAACCCAATAGGTTGGTCAGACTACAAGCATGTCTTAAAGACATAAAGACCTGGATGACTCAGAACTGTCTGCTTCTAAATTCAGACAAAACTGAAGTCGTTATCTTTGGACCTGAGCGTTTCAGTTAGAAATTGTCTAGTTATATAGTTACTCTAGATGGTATTTCCTTGGCTTCTAGTTCTACAGTGAGGAACCTTGGAGTTATTTTTGACCAGAACTTATCATTTGACTCGCATATAAAACAGGTTTCTAGGACTGCCTTCTTTCATCTTCGTAATATTGTTAAAATCAGGAACATATTGTCTCAGAGTGATGCAGAAAAACTAGTCCATGCATTTGTTACTTCAAGATTGGACTACTGTAATTCTTTATTAATGGGCTGTCCCACATATTCTCTGAAAAGCCTTCAGTTGATCCAAAATGCTGCAGCCAGTTTTGATGAGAACTAACAGGAGAGATCATATTTCTCCAGTTTTAGCTTTTCTTCATTGGCTCCCTGTTAAATTCAGAATAGAATTTAAGATTCTTCTCCCAACATATAAAGCTCTTAATGACCGAGCTCCATCATATCTTAAATATCTCATTGTAAGATATTTTCCTAACAGAGCACTTCGTTCCCAAACTGCAGGTTTACTTGAGGTTCCCAGAGTTTCTAAAAGTAGAATGGGAGGCAGAGCCTTCAGTTATCAGGCCCCTCTCTTGTGGAATAAGCTGCCAGTAAATGTCCGGGAAGCAGACACCCTTTCCACTTTTAAGATCAGGCTTAAAACTTTCCTTTTTGATAAAGCTTATAGTTAGGGATGGCTCAGGTGATCCTGAAACATCCCATAGTTAAGCTGCTATAGGCCTAGACTGCTGGGGGGCCTCATCTGTCACACCTTTCCTCACTTTACTCTCTTTATGTATATGTGACATTATTGTGGTCATTAACTCGTGTTTCCCTGTTCCAACAGATATCCTTTGAATGGTGTTGCAGTGCCGCCGCGGCCCCCTCCCCCCCTTTCTGTCTTCTCAAACCCCAGCTGGTCGAGGCGGATGGCCACCCTTCCTGAGTCTGGTTCTGCCAGAGGTTTCTTCCTGTTAAAAGGGAGTCGTTTCTCTCCACAGTCGCCTCAGGCACGCTCAGGACGGGAGATTGGACCGAAAAAGAAAAAGTTTTCAGTGCAATCTGTTGGTTTCCTTAGCTAGGAAATTGTTTTTGAATTGGCTCTATATGAACGAATTGGATTATTTTATGAATAATTATGATTACAATGAATTGAATTCCAATTGGCTTGAATTGGACTTTATTATCAAAGTGCCTTGAGATGACATTTGTTGTATTTGGCGCTATATAAATAAAAATGAATTGAATTGAATTATCTCAGGTGGATTTGCAGACTCAGGTTTGCTCAGAACTTGCCAGAAGAGAGGAGACTGTCTGAACTGCTTCAAGCGGTGTTTAATGACATTTGTGCCCAATATCAGCTGATCTCCCTGCCCAGGAACCACCTGTCAGGATGTGGTGGATGGAAAGGTGGACACGGATGCGGACTTCCAAAAAAAGGGGTTGATTTATTAACAACAAAACAAAGTATAAACAAAAGGCGCGGCAAAGCCGGATTCAAAAAACGTAACTCAGGATAGATACTTGGGAAAAACAAAACAAAGGACTTAATATGACCTGGATAATAAATACTTAGCTTCTCGGGTTTCGTGGAACATGGATGGCAACAAACAACATGCAACAAACAACAGCAACAAAGATCAACAAACAAAGATCCGGCAAAACGACAGGGGAGGCAGGAAACTAAATAAAGGGCTGGGAGTGATTGGGGAGTGAGTGCAGCTGAGGAAAAAACACAGGTGACGTGAGTGAACTAATGAACAGAGTGAAGGGAAACTAAAGCATGACAAAAAACTAAACCTGGACTGAAAAATGTAACCTAAATATGAAAACCAAAAATGAGAGTCTCTGGGCGTGACACCACCAAGGTAGGTACAGTGAATGTGCATCCGTACACTTCCATCTTCATGTGATGAATGCATTTGGGCTTCACTTGAACTCCACCACAGACAACAAGAACAATTTCAGGATGGTCACAAATTGGTACTGATGCCAATCCAACATCTTTAAGCACTTGTTCGGCCTCTTCACTAATGGTACAGGCCAGTATCCAGCAGAGCTTCCAATGGAACTTTGTCATCCACCTGTACGTTTGTGTAAAACAGACTGTCTGCTTTATTAAGTCTGATTATGTTCTGGAACAGGACAACAACACCAGGTGGGGCAGATTTAAGGCTTTCTGGTGAACTGATTGTATGTCTTCATTTGGGTCGAGGGTTTCACCGCTGACACTCACACTGTCCCCTCCCAAGTGCGAGTGACTTAGTTTCCCTGATCTGGTGAACTGCCGTTGTGCTGGACAGCGGCTTTGGGGCAGTCTTTTCTCTGATGTCCTACTTCGAAGCAGCCTAGACATCTCCGTTCTCTCATGCAGTGTTGTTGTGTTGAGTGAGAGAAGTTACCACAGACTTGACATGGAGTTAACTGAGCTGAAGGGGGAAACTGGGACTTAGCAGGCCTAACTCGCTGGCTAGCGCGCTCTAACACTCTCTAAAAACTAAGCACCCGCTCCAATGCACTTTGTTCTGAAGCAGCTGCTTTGTTTGACTTAGTCAGATTGGTCAGGGTGTACTTGTCTGTGTTCACTTGAACATAGTCAGTTTCTGGTTCTTGAGAACTAGTAGCTGTAACAGCGGTGGCGACCTTAAGGATATGTGCTTTGGTTGTATTTGCATTTCTCAACGATCTGCCTCTCACACTCTCCAACTCGGAGGTCTGTAACACCCTGAGCAAGGTGAACGTCCGGAAGGCAGCTGGCCCCGATGATATACCTGGGCGCGTACTCAAAGCCTGTGCAGAGCAGCTGGCAGGGGCCTTTGCAGACATCTTCAACCTCTCCCTGGCCCAAGCAGTTGTTCCCATCACCTTCAAGACCGCCACCATCGTGCCAGTGCCGAAGCACTCCACCGCTACAGCCCTGAACGACTTCTGTCCTGTTGCCCTCACCCCCATTATCGCTAAGTGCTTTGAGAGACTGGTCCTTGCACACTTAAAACCGTGCCTACCTGCTATTCTGGACCCTCATCACTTTGCCTACCGCCACAACAGGTCAACAGCACTTCACCTCTCTTTGTCACACCTGGACTCCCCAAACTGTTACGCCAGAATGCTGTTCATCGACTTCAGTTCAGCATTCAATATGGTGATCCCCTCCAAGCTGATCTCCAAGCTCAACCAGCTTGGCATCAACTCATCCCTCTGTAACTGGACTTTGGACTTTCTATCTAACAGACCCCTGTCTGTTAAAATAGACAACCTCTTCTCCTCCTCCACCATCACCCTGAACACCAGTGTGCCGCAAGGCTGTGTGCTGAGTCCTCTCCTTCACTCCCTATTCACCCACGACTGCGCTCCTATGTATGGTTCTAACACCATTATTAAGTTTGCAGACGACACCACGGTGATAGGCCTGATCAGAGGCGACGATGAGACGGCCTACAGGGATGAGGTTCGGCACCTGGCTACGTGGTGTGCTGACAACAACCTGGCACTCAATAACAACAAAACCAAGGAGATCATCGTGGACTTCAGGTGGGCTGGGAGCCATCCACACACCCCCATCTCCATCAATGGAGCTGAAGTGGAGCGTGTGTCCAGCTTCAAGTTCCTTGGCATCCACATCGCCGATGATCTCACCTGGTCCATTAACTCCTCCATCCTGGTTAAGAAGGCACAGCAGTGCCTCTACTTTCTGCGGAGCCTTAAGAAAGCTCACCTCTGTCCTAGGATCCTGGTGAACTTCTACCGCTGTACCATTGAGAGCATTCTCACGAACTGTATCACAGTATGGTACGGCAACTGCTCCGCATCAGACCGGAAAGCACTCCAGCGGGTGGTGAAAACCGCCCAGAGGATCACCGGCAAACAGCTGGACAGCATCGATCAGATCTACCGTAGACGCTGTCTAGGCAAAACCAGGAACATTTTAAAAGACTCCTCCCACCCGAACAATAAACTTTTCACCCTCCTCCCATCTGGCAGGCGCTACAGAAGCCTTCACTCCCACACCAGCAGGCTCAGGAAGAGCTTCTTCCACGAGGCGGTGATCATGCTGAACTCTACCCCATCCCTCCACCCTACTCCAGCCCTCCATCCTACTCCACCCACCCACTTTACTCCAACCACCCACTCTTCTCCTCCCACCTAATAGCACCATTGCACTCCACTGCCATTTGCACAACTTTTGGTTTGCACTAGTTCTGGTTTGCACTGTTCTTTTTCATTTCACTCTGTTTTGCATTGTCTATGCACTATTTATATTTAATTATCTAATTAATTAATCTTCAGTTACTTATTTACATAGTATATATAGTGTTTATATTTAGTCTGTATATATTCTGTGTATATTATGTACATATTATTTGTTCTGTATATATAAAATGCACACCTTTGCACTTCTGGTTGGATGCTAACTGCATTTCATTGGCTTGTACCTGTACTTGCTCTTCGACAATAAAGTTGAATCTAATCTAATCTAATCTAATTTGAATTCCTCACTTTGTACTCTCTTTGGTGTTCATCAATAGCCTCTTGCACCTCTGTGGGCGGCCATTTACTTATGGGCTTAGACTTGAAAACGCAGGCGAGTCCAGGATCAGGACAGTTCCTAATGAATATCATGGCTATTTCAGCATCCATATTATCTATTCTGCTGCCTTGGAGCTGCAAATGTCTGTTAGCTGCTTCAACAGCTATATTCAGCCGAACCCAGTAATGGTGTCTCTTTTGTTGTTGGCTGGGTGGCATAGAAATCGGCCAGTGGTAAGCAAGACCCAGGGCTTTCACTGAAATAGCGTCTTGGTATACTATAATTGTGGTTTTACAGCTGCGCCAGATGTTGAGCTGCTTTTTAGTCCTACCTTGACAATACTTTTTGCTTTCCCAAGAAGATGGCTCAAGATCTCACCTCCCTGTTCATCAGTTGACAGATTTCTCTTGTGCAAATACACCTCCATCATATCAATCCACTCTTGAATAGAGAATTTGTCATTGTCATCACCACGGAACATGGGAAGTTCCCTGATGTCAGATCTGACTATAAGGCTCATCTTGGAAAGGTCGATGGTCATGTCTGGTGCTTCAGTTCTGATTGATCTGGCTGATGGACACTGTTTTGGAGTGGGTAGGGGCTGATTGGCTAGCAAGTGGTTGGCTATTGACTCACCTATCTGGCTCCCTAACTCACCAATGAAGTTACGCAACTGTTGGGTGGTATTCTCATCGCTAACAGCAGGAGTGGAAAACTGAGACTCGGGTGAAGGCATGTCAAGGGTATCGTCTGAATACTCACTAGTTAACGCTACAGTCCTACCCCGAGCTACCCTGTCTCTGTCAAACACAGTCCTGCCTCTAACAATAACTGGAGTAAAAATATCAAAAGTGTCTTGGCCTCTGCTCGCCATATCTCACATATGACATAAAAATGCACTCTACACAGGATTCAGATGTAACAATCAAAACAAATGAAAACAGTGTCACAAATGCCACAGAAAATTATAACAAATGCTCATATGATTCCTTTTGTAAAGTTAGCATATTATTCTTGAATGCCTCTATTTGTACCAAGTACTAGCAACCACTACAGCTGGTAACAGGATCCACACATCTACCAACTCAGTAGCATGCAGCTGGACCTCGGTGATCGGCGGCAGCTGATGAGTGAATCCGGGTCACGGCACCACTTTTATGTAGCAGCTGTAGTCTGGTTGCGTGTATAATGAACACTCTGATGGCCAGAATATAGGATCTGCACTTTAATGCATATAAGAGCAGGGGGACACAGTGAGCAGACACGGGCACAAGCTACAAATAAAATGTACACACCATTAGCTATTAATTCTGCATTTCAAAATTAAACTAAGAACAAAACACCAACAATGAACAACAAACAATACAAAACATAACATATTCAAAGTGACTTGGGTCCTGTTTAAATAAAATTAAAAAAAAAATGTTTTTCCTATGTGCACCTTTGATATGTACAACACACTCATACTGTGAATATGCAGACCATATACAATTAATTATAAAATGAACAGCTTTAACAATTTAATGACAAATGCAATGACAAACCTATAAGAGCAGGGGGACACAGTGAGCAGACACATGGGCACAAGCTCTCCCTCAGCAACTGCAACGGGTCCGAAAATATGCAAATGAGCTCCAACTCGGACCAAACAGGTAAAAACGACATTTTTATAATGACTGAAACACACAAAAACATTAAAAACTAAACAAACATCTTTTAAACACACTAGCTTAATTTAATGACAGAGAGCATCCCAACACATCTTACCATCACACGCATCTCCCAAGTTCTGGGCGGAAAGGTGCGGCTACGCTGTATATGCGTCATACACTGTACGTCGTAAATTTAGATCCCCCGCTGTAACAGGTAAACCGGAACTATGTACGATATCAATAAATCAAACAAAAATAAAGAATAAAACAGAAATACAGACACTATCACATAGTTTTGAGAATGTTCACCTTGCCAATAACAAAATAGACATTTAAATTATAATCAAAATATTGGCACAGCTACATTTATATATATATATGGTTTGGGGAAGATAGATTTCTGTCAGACTAACGTGTTTACATGTCATCTTGTCCCTCCTCTTCCCTCCTGTTCATACCAGCTGCACAATTAAATATCTGTCAAAGTACTTTTTAACCGTTCCAGGGAAGTCAGATACTCTGAAAAATTGACATTGAATTCTATCAACATGCTAACAGAATTATATCCCAAATTGGTTGTAAGCCTACTTCTAGAGCCACAAAACCCCTGTTTAATAACAGGCAGTTGCTAAAATGAAATTAAAATCATCATCCTTACTTGTAACACTATATTGTTTTTTCAACAGTGATATTGGGGCTATGAAGGTTGTTGGATCAGTCCCAACTTCAAATGTCAAAAGATAGCATTCTGAACCCACCATCCACATCGCCTCCCACAGCAATACTCTTACTGTTCCTAAATTATAATTCAATTAAATTCAATTCAGTTTTATTTATATAGCCCCAAATACAACAAATGTCATCTCAAGGCACTTAGATAATAAAGTCCAATTCAAGCCAATTGGAATTCAATTCATTGTAATCATAATTATTCATAAAATAATCCAATTCGTTCATATAGAGCCAATTCAAAAACAATTTCCTAGCTAAGGAAACCAACAGATTGCACTGAAAACTTTTTCTTTTTCGGTCCAATCTCCCGTCCTGAGCGTGCCTGAGGCGACTGTGGAGAGAAACGACTCCCTTTTAACAGGAAGAAACCTCTGGCAGAACCAGACTCAGGAAGGGTGGCCATCCGCCTCGACCAGCTGGGGTCTGAGAAGACAGAAAAGAGGGGGAAAAAACCACTGTAACACCATGCAAAGGATATCTGTTGGAACAGGGAAACACGAGTTAATGACCACAATAATGTCACATGTACAAAATGTCATTTGAGAAATTAAACAGGGGAAAAAGAGAGTAAAGTGAGGAAAGGTGTGACAGATGAGGCCCACCAGCAGTCTAAGCCTATAGCAGCTTAACTATGGGATGTTTCAGGATCACCTGAGCCATCCCTAACTATAGGCTTTATCAAAAAGGAAAGTTTTAAGCCTGGTCTTAAAAGTGGAATGGGTGTCTGCTTCCCGGACATTTACTGGCAGCTTATTCCACAAGAGAGGGGCCTGATAACTGAAGGCTCTGCCTCCCATTCTACCTTTAGAAACTCTGGGAACCTCAAGTAAACCTGCAGTTTGGGAGCGAAGTGCTCTGTTAGGAAAATATCTTATAATGAGATCTTTAAGATATGATGGAGCTCGATCATTAAGAGCTTTATATGTGAGGAGAAGAATCTTAAATTCTATTCTAAGTCGGTTGTAATGTTATGTAAAAAGAATGATTGTGCTAATGCATTGTCATGAGAAGCCATGCTGTTTTCCTAACTCTAATCAATTAGATGTTGATGCCCAAACCTCCATCCATCCATCATTTTCTATACCCGCTGAATCCGTTGGTCGGGTCGCGGGGGGGCTGGAGCCTATCCCAGCGGTCAATGGGCAAGAGGCGGGGTACACCCTGGACAGGCTGCCAGTCCATCACAGGGCCACACAGAGACAAACAAAAACAGACACGCTCACACTCACTCCTAAGGACAATTTTAGAGACACCAATTAACCTAACATGCATGTTTTTGGACAGTGGGAGGAAGTTGGAGTACCCGGAGAGAACCCACGCATACATGGGGAGAACATGCAAACTCCACACAGAAAGGCCCCAGTTGGGAGTTGAACCTGGAACCCTCTTGCTGTGAGGTGATGGTGCTAACCACCACACCACCGTGCAGCCCCATGCCCAAACCTAACAAGTGGAATTTTTTATGTGAAAAAGGCACAATTCTGTCATAATGGCTTGTACTGAGTTGACACTGGCTTAAGTTAAATCCTTTAACTATGCAGTTAAGCTGCCTAAACATTACCAAACAGCAACTAAAATGTAAAAAGTGTTGGGTCAGTCAGGGAACAAACCAAAGATTTCTATTTGACAGTCCTAATTCCTAAGTCCTAAGTGTCTAATTCCACCATCATATACCTTTTACATTTCGATTTATTGGTCAACAGCTTTTGTGACATCTACACAAAATGTTTTGAAACCATACCCCTATAATATGATACTTTGTAATAAAAATTGTGTCCACAAAAACTATTTTATGGACTGTATCAAAACAAAAAAAAGAAGCAGCATAAAAACTGCATCGCACAGAGGTCACTGCTTCATAAACAAAGCTCAGTAAAATGCAGATCTCTGTGAATTATACAGAGAATCTTTACTGAACATTAAGCAAGTGTGGTCAAATTCACATGTTTAAAAATTGGAGAAGAATTACTTGCTGTAGCTCAGAAAAGAGAACAGAATAAATAAAAAGTGCTGATATAGTTTAAGTTGCAGGTATGTGCATAAAACAATGTAAGCTTGCCAAACAAGTCTAAATTATTTGTACCCACATGTAGCTTGCCATCTCATGTTTGTGCGCTAAGCCTCACCTGTCCGATTAAAAGATTTGAATCTATAATCTATATATGTGTTGTCTTGACCAAATTTATCTAGATCCAAATGAAATAGTGGCACAGATTTAAAAGATTCTAGAGCAGTCACTGGTTCCTTTGCTATGTCTGACTTTGTTGTTATCTGTGCCCAGATCGTAGCAATTTTGGTTATTTCTAATGTAGCTACCACTGAAACAAGAACAAATGCATCACAAAAGTTTAGTACTGACATTGTAGTTGTAAGTAATAAATTGTCTAATTAACCCTTAATTGTCTCTTAGTCAATCTCTCCAGTTTACATTGTGTGTTTTCTGACAGACCAAATGCACTAGGTGTGCTGCATTCACGTTCATCTGAGAAAAACCATTCTCCATCACCTCAGCTGACAGAGAAGGTCACTTCAAAGCAGGGAAAGAGTCAGGGGGGCAATAGAGGCCTGGGACCGACAAATGCATAAGTTGTAAAACTTAACAAGGTGTGAACGCCCTGTGTGTGCCCTGGCTCTTCAGCATGCAGGGGCAGCTTGTGGACTTCTTATTGCCTGTAAGTACACTGCAAAAAGTGATGCTTAAGACTAGATGTTCACATACAGTAAGAATTACCTTCTCCCGACAGGACTACTCAGCAATGCACAGAAGTTTTTCTCGCCAAGCTAAGAGAGTAGAGCGCATATGTGATACTAGAATAAAATAAATTATCATTAGCTCGACCAAAACTGGCTTTTTAGAATGCACATAAACATGTTCGTTTGACCAAAATCATATGAAATCGAGATATACCTACATGTACGATGATTTGCCACAGAGAAAGTTTGAAGTGGAAGGATTTCATGAATGTCTTTTTTTTCATGGTCCACAACTTTGTGGTCTCAGACATACTTTCACTTGATTCTTATAGTGGTCTATAGTGGTCTGAGGCCAGTGGTTGAGTTTACCGGCCAAATCAAGCTGTAACTGTGGGGCAACTCTACTGTGCATGTGACCAGGCTGACTTATAAAGATACAGGCCAATCCACATGTGGAATTCCGCAAAATACATCCATTAAGCCAAACTGTGGTTTTACTTGATGGATGCTCTAATGAAGATTTTCCATATTCTAACATTGACTGTATGGATGTTAACTGATTAAAATAAATGTTGAAATTAAATAACAACTAATTTTCAATTCAAACCTTGAGTAACATCACAGCAATTTTTTAGATTATATAGAAAAATGCCTCTGGAGGCCCTGCCAATAATCATCAGGGTTTGTTTCTATCATGGAAATTTGCTAAGCTATTGATAGATAATTGATTTATTGAATTGAATAGATGAGTCTGGTCTTAGCAATAGCTAATCAAAGACACAGGCTTTCTTTATTGTTTTTTGGATTAATTGCATATGAAAAAGAGTGACATAGTGCAAAATTAAGACAATGCAGAAGTGCTTTAAACTTATATTCTTTCTAACAGTCAGCAGGGGACAACACCTGCAGTTACAAAAATAAGTTATATTGTTTATAGTATTATAGGAGAATGACCCTACTTCCCATTTGAGTTTTTTCCTGAGGAAAGGATTTCTTAATGTGTTTTTGGCCTTAAGTGCTAGTTTTCTGTTTTCTGTCACAGATTATGTTCATTTTGTAATTTGTAGTCCCTTTAAGAGTAACCCAACATGTCAGTAGCACACATCCGTGACACTCTGACTATACTATATACACATTGTCTGAATTTTTAGGCTATATGTTTATGACTGATTCATTCTGGTGTTGCTATATTGACTGTTTGATATTGGCTTTTGATATAAATGTGTGTACTTTTATTATGAGTGAAATCCTTTAGTATAATGTGGAAATCTTTTTTGTGACTTTCACTGCCTTCAATTTTCAACATCTCATGAAAGATTCACAGACCAAGCTGTATGCCTGTAAAGATAGAATCCCGGTTGAGTCAAATAATGTTCTTCACTCAGGGTGAGCATAGACCTGTTGAATGTGTTAGATAAAGAGGCACTCACAGTCATTAACAGTGGAGATGTTTGTAGCATTTACTTTACTGATCATAAAGTAAATGCAGTGTGATTAGAGAGACTGCTGAGAATCATTGCTGTTGACATTGTCCCTTCGTGACATTGTTATGAATGATGATTGTCCTCATGTTAATGACTTCACTTGAAAGTGTACAACTTTGCAAACAGCTGTGGATGAATTTCTGAACTCAAGCATTACACAACAGCAAATTTATGCTATGTTGTTGATGAGTTTTCACCAAAGAGTCAAACATAAACATCTTATTATTACATATTATTACAGCGCTGGAGGTGGGCTCATCAAAGGTTTACTGATTTCTTTAGGTCACTATCACATTCAACAGCACCCAGCACTTAAATGGCCCTGGATTTTTTGCAATTAGCAGAAGATTGTGTTAGAATGTGCACCATAGAATGCTTATTGTCAGAATGCAGATTAAGCATTTTCACTATTGTTTTTCTGTTTTCCTTTATTATTATTAATTAAACATATTAAGCATTAATAATAATAAAGGAAAACAGAAAAACAATAGTGAAAATGCTTAATCTGCATTCTCACTATAGTAATCCTGTTTCCCTTTATAATTCCACCATCTTAGTTCTTCCGTACGTTTTTTGGCCTTTAACTACTCTTGCATACTTTCACTGATTTCAACAATTTTGGTCTCAAAATATTCCGCTCGTTCAGGAGATTTATGCAATATCGTTTAGTGTTTCTAACTTTCATACCTTTTTTAGAATATTTGACTTTTTATTCAAATTTTCCCGTCCATCAAATTAATGGGAAATGCTTTCAACTCTTCCTCCTCTTTTCAACTACTACTTCTGCATACTTTCAGATAGAGACACCATTCAAACTTTAAAGGGTCACAAGACATTCAGCTATCAACAAATTGTTCAGCTTTTTCAAATATTAAGCCAATTTTGAAATATGACAGTTTCAAAACATGAACATTTTTGCTCCTTCTTGATTTTTATCAATGAGCAGCCAGCAGAGTGAGCACTGATAACTTTCAGTTTTTTTTAATATTTTCAAACAGATTTTTCATTTTTCCAGTAACTTTCATACAGTTTAACTTGCAGAAACAAATTTCACCTTAAAATGTAGGAAAAGTTGTCCTCTTTCAGCCAATGCAGCTACCAAAAAGCTTACATTTACAGAATTTTAGCTATGAGCCTTGAAACAAGAGAAGCTTTTCAAATTCCGTCACTAACTCCAATGGAAAGTTTGGTCGGACACAGCAGACAGCTTCAAGTGTGCTCAACTTGCTGCCGTTTAAAAATCTTACACTCCATTGAAATAAAAACTACATTGCCGCGTTCCTCTAACCACTCTGGTGCTGACAGTCTTCAAATTATTTTCCTCGCTCTTATAGATTTCTCACAGAAGGTCATAGTATCCCTTCAGCGATTTTCTGCTCGTTCTGCTGAGTGAGCTGTTAAGCTGCAGCTGTTTACAAACATTCCTATAACTGAGAACATCTTTCTTCCACTACTATGCTACATATTACACTGCAGCCATTTTAACTATTACTCACTTGACTTCTGCTAAATTTTCACTATTTTCAGCTTTTTTAGCATGGTCAGCTATCCCCATTCAGCTCATAAGCATTCTCAGTTTTTTCTAGTTTTTTTTTGTTTGTTTGTTTTGAGCTTGTTGCATCATAGATAGTTCATTAACACATGTATTTGCTAAACTTTTCTATTTACACTTGGACTCAATCATACAGTATGTGGATTTTGTGCTTGGTTGTTGGCACAAAAAGGCATGATTTTCACTTTTGTGTTTCGTGTCGCATACATTTACTTCATAAATTTCAGTGCTGCAGTACATGTTTAAAATGGCTTTGTACAAAGGATGATGGGAATCCATCCAATATTTGTTGAGACATTTTAGTTTGAAATCATAGATCTTTAGATATTAAAAAAGCTGGATACGGTCAAATCATTTTGAAACATTCCATAAGTAGTATCTTAAACTGTGAATAACATAATCACAATTTTGAAAGCTGATTTTTTTTCCACGAGGATTTTAAATATCTGACTTGATGCTAACTTCCAGCAAAGGCCAGTAAAATTGAGGATCATCTCAAGCCTGCAATTATATGTAATTACATGTGTAAATTTGATTTTCCCTTTTTCAAATTAGAGATTACAGATAGAAATGATCAAGCCAACCATGTAGAAAATGTATAGTTATGCAAAGGTGAAATCCTTGATATAGGCTGAAATACAGAGATGAGATTTTTCTTACAGTGTAGAAGCTTTTAGAGGGAGGAGCAAGTATTTGGAAAGGAAACATCAGGTGGCTGTTAGGAGGAATGGGTCTGGACACTTCTGATTTATCTGTGCATTTCAGAATTATGTTGCTGACCTCTTAACCTCTCTGCCATTTGTGTCATCCCCCCAAGTTCTGTTCAGGCAATCACCCCCACCCCCAGACATTACCAACCACAGAGAATACCCCCCACTACAAGCTGCTGTGTCATCTACAGTTCGGTACACACACACACATACACGCTTGGTCAAAGTGACAGTCAAGCTTTGATTTCCTTTTAGTTTCGTTTCAGTTTGGGTGTCTTCTCATGCTTTTATGCACTGCTTATATCACATTCAAAATATTTTCAATATTTAAAATATTTCAAAGTTTTTACTACATGTTGAGCAATATGAAAGTATTTTTGAATGTCTAATATTGCATTTTTCATATGTTATAAATTCATATATAATGAACTGAATATAAATTCAGTTCATTTCTGAAAATCAATGTTGTCGCTTTGTCTCTCAAAAAAGTCACAAAAATATCTTCCAACATGTATATGTCAGTGAGTTAAAAATAACTGCTTTTTTTTACTTTCTGTACATAGATTTTAGCACAAGGAATGTCCAGTCATGGGGCTAGTGTCACACTTTGCAGTGTTTTGCTCAAATTTCACTGGCCAAATGGGTATATGTATGTATAAATATATATATATAGATACATATGTATGTGTGTGTGTACATATATGAACTTTAATTGATTTTTTCTATTAAAGCTTTTAATAGCTTCCTATCAGCACAACTACTCAGTGATAGAAAAGGAGGCACTGGCATTCATTTTGGCTTTGCGTCATTTTCATGTCAATGTGGACTCTGGAATGCCTCTCAAAGTGTTTACTGATTACAATCCACTGACATTCCTGAATTCATTGCAAAATCCAAATCAAAGACTCATGAGATGGGCTCTGTTTCTGAAGCCTTATAATTTACACATACAAAATATAAGAAGAATAATGGCTGATGCCTTATCTCGTGCACATTTATAAACTTTACAACTCTGTTTCCATTATGTTACCCCTTCTCTTTCTAGTCTCTGCTCTCCGTCCTCTTAAACTGCTCCTATGCGGCAAGGCTGCTGAGGTTGGTAATGCTGAGACTTAAAGCTGCAGTCTGCAACTCTTTTTCAAGCATAATGCCTGGAACTGTCCGGGGATTCTGAAAGTACTACATTAAATACCCCAATACAAAAAAAAATGAGTTCTCTAGGTCCCCTATATATCCCGCTAGGTCCCTCCAAAGCCAGCAGGTTTGTTTACAAAATTGCAGACCGGACTGGTAAAAGGTAACCAATCAGGTTACGAGCTGGGCTCTGCTGCCTGTCAATCACCGATTGTGCACGCGCGATACAAGGTAGGCTCGTCCCCACGCTTATTTATCTAGACTATTGAACTTCATTACGGGCTAGTCTACTTACTGTGTCTTCCATGATCGCAAATGACAGGTGAGTTGATGAATGAGGAGTCGTGTACGCGCATCTGGCGTGCACATAGACGTGCACGAGTTCTCATGTGTTTTGATGGGGCGGGACAGGAAGTTGAATAACTTTTTATTTTTCGGTTAAAAAATAAGCATTTCTTGCATTTTGCGACTACGGAGGTCACCGTTTTCAACTTCAAGCGTTATGATAGATCATGTAAACTCTTAAAATGCCAAAAATTAGGACTTTACGTATGACAACAACAAATCCTGCAGACTGCAGCTTTAAAGAGGAGGAGATTAGTGTTTGATGTTGTTGTGAGTATGCATTTGAAAAAAATAAAACTTTCACCAAGTAAAGCTATATAAGACTGTTGTGCTTTGCCAATACGAGCCTAAGGGTTGGCCTTTAGTATATTCTGTCTTCCTCTTTGCTGGTTCTGTTTTCTTGTTGTAGGTAGCTGTGGGTGGAGCTTTACCTGAGTGAGCTTGTCTGTGATGCAGCACACCTGAGTAGGCTGGGCTCAAGAGGTGTTAAAGCTGAGCTGCACCGCAGTCTCTCTCTCCCCTGACCTGCAGACTGGCTTCATCTATGTGTACTTAATTAAATCATATTGTAAATTATTGCAGACTATGTGTGGTCTCCCTCTTTTTCACACACTTTTGAGCCAGGTTGTGACATTCTAAAGTTTTATTCTATAAAAGTTGTGAACCTTGTTCAGTAATCAACTTGTGTATGCTTGTTCCATTTAGTTCAGATGTAATTGTGTTACAGGATTACTCTACATGATGAACAGACCTAGTGCAGATGCCTGGGTGATGTCAGTACTTAATGTACCAAAGTCTGTGTGCAGCAAATGCCACAGATTGATTGACTGTAGCCTTGTTCAGGATAAGGAAAAAAGATAAACATCTCTGGCTGTTATTTGTCATGGTGGTATCATTACTCAGTGGGAGTCAGAATCAACCAGTCACTTTACATTTCTTAATTTTAGATCCAGGTTTAAGTATCTCAACAATTAATGAAGATGTATGTGACTTGTCAGTGCGTCATGGACTATTCCCTTACAGAACGAAAAGAGGAAGCGGGGAGATACGTCAATGACTGAGACAACACTACAAAAGGCGCACTGGGCTTTAAGTGCCTGTGCCTTTAACCAAAAGCTGTTGGCCACAAAACCTCATCAACTATGAGTCTCCGGCGCAGTCAAACCATCGCAGCTGTTGTGCTGCTAACTCTGGGAATCATCGGTATTTTGCTGGTGGTCCTTCCTGCAAAAAAGATGGAGGCGCTTCCCAAAAACATGGTAAGTAATATATGCTTAATCTCAAGTAGCACAAAATAAAAACTAATTGGATAACCGAAAATGAATTACATGAAAAAATTACGAGATTATTTGTTTATTTATTAATTCATCTGTTCGTTTTAATTGAGAGGGGTCTTGCAAAGAGCCCCTTGTTTTATAGAAAAGTCCAGAGCAGTAAAGAGAGACAAATGGAGACATAAAATTATTTGGAAATCTTTCTGAGTTCATACCACCTTTGGTCTTCTTTTTGTCCACCTATCAGAGACATTAAAAGACTTTTTAAAAGGAGAGCATAAAACATCTTACTCTAAAATGTTGATGCTTCAGTGCCGTCATTTCAATATGGTGAACGAAAGGAAGTGTAAGCCAACACTGCAGAATGTGCATTACAAAGTCAGTGAATCTGTCCATTTTTTGTTCCATTAGTGTTTTAGACATAAAGCAATGATCAATGAGGAACTGGCAAACTTGAGAACAAGTCATATCTTATAGGCTACATCCTGTAACACAGTTACCTCTGAAGAATTACCTACAGAACTATAAGCTTACATAAGTTAGATAACAAGCAGGGTTTACAACTTTTATAAATTAAGATGTTCACAGAAAATAACACACACACACACACATTATCAAGTCAATCATACATTAACAATGTAGAATAAAGGGATAACTCAATAGTTCATGATTTTAATGGTGTTTTCAATAGATATTTACATAAATTCTATACTTTTCTAACATTGAAAACGTCGTCTATTTCAGTATGGCATTGTCCTGGATGCAGGATCATCTCACACCTCCATGTACATCTACAAATGGCCAGCTGACAAGCAAAACGGAACTGGTATTGTAACTCAGCACAACGAGTGTCATGCCAAAGGTGAGCTGATCACACTGATCATCTGGTCTGATGAAAACAGCAGCAGCACTCTGATTAATAAGGTTTCGAAACAACCTCTTAATTTATCCATATTGATTCAGCAATCCCCCTCTCTAGATCATGGTATTATACATATATCACTTAAACCTCACCTTCATCTCAAATGCAGTTAAGTTGAAATTATAATGTTCGTGGTATTAAAAAATTTGAATTAATAGGAGAAATGTCCATTTAAATCCTTATTCAGCAAAATCATCTTTGAAAATATTACAAAAAGTGGAAAACTTGTCATTTCCATGAACCATGACCATTTAGTCCCCAAATGTTCTGATGATAAGGACACTTACTTTCACTTCCACTGTGTCACCAAACAACATATCCAGTGCCTTTACTGAAAAGTACTTTGTCTTGTGTAAGACCATTCTTTTCATACCAGTCTGCTTCCTCACTAAGCAGCTTAGTCATCGCCAGTTGTTCCTCTTCTTATTTGGTTTGTTTTCAAAGTTTCCTAAGAAACCTCAGTCTGTTTCAGGTCTTCTTATCGTGTCGACAAAACAGTCAGTTACAAGGCTTGTCTAGATGTGGTTCAGCCACAGCTGAACACATTTCTGTCCCTTCTCATTAAACTCTGCTAAGTCTGATGCTGTGCAGGGCTGTTCCAGCAGGGGGCATATCAGGAGGTGCTTCATGGTTTGTGGTTCAGCGCCACAGTCACACACCGCGTCCCCATCATTCAGATGTCCCCATTTGGCGAGAGTGGCTTTTGCACGTCCAACATCAGATCTTAGTCTTTTTAAGCATTTCCACATTGTGTAGTTGTGTAGTATCTTTGAAAATGTTACAAAAAGTGGAAAACTTGTCATTTCCATGAACCATGACCATTTAGTCCCCAAATGTTCTGATGATAAGGACACTTACTTTCACTTCCACTGTGTCACCAAAGAACATATCCAGTGCCTTTACTGAGAAGTACTTTGTCTTGTGTAAGACCATTCTTTTCATACCAGTCTGCTTCCTCACTAAGCAGCTTAGTCATCGCCATTCAGATGTCCCCATTTGGCGAGAGTGGCTTTTGCACGTCCAACACCAGATCTTAGTCTGTTTAAGCATTTCCACATTGTGTAGTTGGTGTCTGCTCCGGGGGGAAGTGCCTCGCTCGTCTTTAGCTCCATTGTTGTTTCTGATGGGAGGTTGTCAAGTCTTTCTTCACATCGAGTGACTCTTTCACTGCTCGTGCTCGGTGTTCCGAGGGGTGGGATACTTTTCAGGAAAATTTTCCTGGACTTAAGGCGGCTTTTGGCTGATACATGGCCAAAGAGAGGATGTCGTTGGTCAGTGGACTGTTGTTGCCGCTCTTTCTTACTTGCTGCCTGTCGTCGTATCTCTGGTGGGGCTATTCCTGCTAGGATGGACAGGCGCTCTGTAGGTGTTGGTCTTAGGCAGCCAGTGATAAGACGGCAGGTAGCATTTAGGGCGGGGTCCAACTTTTTGTCATGGGCAGCTCGCCCCCATACTGGGCAGGCATACTCTGCAGCTGAGTAGCAGAGAGCAGTCTTCTCAATGTGGGTCTTAAAAGAGAGGCATCTATCCAGGGTTACCCCTAGGTAGACACAGTGTTCTACCTAGGTGTTCACAGTGTTCAATGGAGGTTTCTGACCAGCTGACCTTCAGTTGGCAGTTAGCTTCACGATTTCGCAGGTGGAAGGCACACACCTGTGTCTTAGATGGTTTTGCGCGTAGATGGTTCTCTTCATAGTAAGGTGTTAGCTCTGTCAGAGTGTTGGAGAGTCTGTCTTCCACGATTTTGAAATCAGTGGCTTTTCCACCAATGCCAAGATCGTCTGCATAGAGGAAGCGACGGGTGTCTGCACTTTTTGGTTGGTCGTTGGTGTAGATGTTGAAGAGAAGTGGTGCAAGCATACTTCCCTGTGGGAGACCATTCTTGAGTCTTCGCCACCTGCTTTTCTATCCTCCAAGTTCAACAAAAAAGTGCCTGTTTTCAAGCAAGCTTTCAATCAGCTCTGTCAGACGGATGTCTCTTGTGGTCTCCAGGATCTTGCTGAGGAGACGTCTGTGGTTGACTATGTCATAAGCAGCTGAGAGGTCGAAAAACACCACACCAGTTACCATCCCTTCCTCATAACCATCTTCGATGTACTGAGTGAGGTTGAGTACTTGGCTAGTTGTCGACTTGCCTGGGCGGAACCCTGCTTGTTCAGGGATGAGGTGTTCATCAACAAAGGTGCCAATTCTGTTGAGGATTAGACGTTCGAAGAGCTTATAGGTGTGACTCAAAAGTGAGATTGGTCTGAAGTTCTTGGGAGCGGATGGATCTTTCCCAGGTTTCAGCAGTGCTATAATGTGGGCTTTCTTCCAGATGTTTGGGAGCTTGTGTGTTGTTAGGCACTCATTGTAGAGCTGTTGGAGCCATGTCTTGGCCTTGTAGCCGAAGTGCTTGATCTGTTCAGTTGCGATGTTATCCAGTCCAATTGCTTTTCCTGGTTTGAGGGTAGCGATTCCCCTTTCCAGCTCTTCCATAGTGAGCTGTCTTGTAAAAGTAGGGTCTTCGATGTATTTCTTGCAGTTCAGCTTGATCTTTTTCACGCTCTTTCCACTCTTTCCATTTTCAAGCAATTGGTTGGCAACTTGGTTGGCAGTGACTTTTGGGTGCTGAGGAGCTGCTTTAGGATCACCACGTAGCTTGTGAATCAGTGTCCATGCTTTCTTGCTGTTTTTTGACTTGTCTGTGGACTCAATAAGAGCGTTCCAGGTCTTACTTTGCTCTTGGGCAATGCTTTTCATCACCTTCTTGCCCTGGGCAGTTGTTTCCTCTGAGAAGGGATCTGATTCAAACATGCTGACATAATTGTCATAGAGTCCTACACAGTCATTTGAAAGACCAGGTATATATTCAACTCTACAGCCATGGGGGATATGTTTCCAATCAGTTTTCAGCACCAGGTTAGCAAATTGGTCATAGTTTGTGCTAACTGGTATTATATTTTTGATCTTCTCTTCCAGCTTGTTGGTGAAACCTTTCCAGTCAGCTTTCTTGTAGTTGAAACGCCTTTTAAAGGGCACGATGGTTGGGACTAATGCTGCATTGATTAGGATCCCAATGGGACGGTGTTGGCTTGATGGAATAGGGTCCAGCACAGTCTTTTTACACAGTCCAGCGATGTTATTTGTGACCATGGTGAGATCTGGATTATAGCCCCATTTCCAGCAAGCACTTAAGAACAAGTGTGGTAGCTTGGGGTCATGGATCAGACTTAGTTGGTTGGTATCTATCCATTCCTCTATTGCTTCTCCATCCTTGTTCATTTCAGAGTATCCCCACTGGGTACTGTGGCTATTGAAGTCACCAGTGATGATCTGTGGTTTGCTGTGTACTTTGGGGATTGGCTGGGGAAATATAAAGTCTACAGGTGGTGGTTTATAGACAGATGTTACTACAGCACTGCTTAGCTCAACAGAAGGATATCCTTTAGTACAAGAATGTCTATTTTTTGTCAATGTTAGGTTGAGTGCCTTTCTAAGCAGAACTACTTACTTATACCTGCCCAGGTGGAGGGATATCCAGCTATGCAGGGGTGCATGGTGGTGCAGCAAGGAGTCTGGAAGCCTGCCTGGAACAAGCAATGAAAGACATCCCCAAATCCAGGCACCACCAAACTCCCGTTTGCTTGGGTGCCACAGCAGGCATGAGACTCCTGAAGTCAGTTTCTGTTAACACAGGATGAAACATTAATCTCAATATCTACTTATCCCCTTCTGCATCAGTTATTCAAGCATGCTTTAAAATAGATTTTGTAAGTATTTAATCTTGTTTAATTTAACTCTTAACATTCCTTTTTCATAGTGTTGTCAATGCCACAGAGTCTCAGCGAATACTACAGGAGGTGGGAAGCAAACTGCGGTCTTACCCTTTCTTGTTCAAAGAGGCAATCATCCTGAGTGGACAGGCAGAGGGGGCATTTGGCTGGGTCACTGTCAACTACTTATTGGAAAACTTTGTCAAGGTGAGTTGTAACTTTTGTCTGTATTCACATGCTGTGTCATTCTGAGGAAAAAAAGAAGTCCACCTTAAAGCAATTTAAAACACAGTAATAATAGAATAGAAGAATAGAATAGAAAAATACTTTATTCATCCCCTAATGGGGGAAATTCAAATTAGTCAAGTAGCTCAAAAAAATTATAATTATTTACAATGATTGTATATTAGAAACAACAATAATAATACCAATTCTAATAAAAAATCACTACTACTACTACTACTAATAATAACTAGAAAGCTGCAAGCAGCTGTGAGCGGGACCGAGGTGTGCGTACGTTGGAATGTGCGTACGTTGGGGCTGGAGCTGGACGCTGTAGTCGCGCAGCTGTGCCCTAACACACGATACCCTCTGCGTATGTACAAACACATAATGACCCCAATGCGGAGGGGTTTTTGAAAATTTCTAGGTGGCGCCACTGAGCCATTTTGCTCCACCCACACACGATACCCTTTACATACGTACGAGGTCGTCAGTGGGGACGTGTGTGCCAAGTTTCATGACTTTGCGATGATGATAAGGCTTTCAAATCATAAACGCCATCACACGATTTTCACCGCCTGGCCACGCCCACACCGTTCAGAGTTTGGAAAAGTTTCTCCATGAATTTTCACCCCCATGTCTTAAGAGTAACCTGGCCAAGTTTGAAGCTTGTAGCATTAAATTTGTAGGAGGAGTTTGGGGTGTGGAAAAAAAAGACGTTTCCAACCACCAGCAGGTGGCGCTATAGGTGTTTATCACTATGATAATATGTACGCGTTCAGGCTGGGTCCAGCAATAACCATATGAAGTTTGGGACAGATTGGATAATGTATGTGGAAGTTATAAGCGACTTAATTTTTAATGGCGAGTCATAAATTTGAGGCGTCGCCACGGCCACGCCCTTTGAGGTTTGAAAAAGTTTCTCCATGAATTTTTTCCCCCATGTCTTAAGAGTAACCTGGCCAAGTTTGAAATCTGTAGCATCAAATCTGTAGGACAAGTTCGATCAAATGCGAGGTGTAGGAAAAAAAGAAGTTTCCGACTACCAGCAGGTGGCGCTATAGGTGGATGTCACTATGATAATATGTACGCGCTCAGGCTGGGTCCAGCATTCACCGTATGAAGTTTGGGACAGATTGGATAATGTATGTGGAAGTTATAAGCGACTTTAATTTTTGTGGCGAGTGATAGCGAGTCATCGAACTTTGAGGCGTCGCCACGGCCACGCCCTTTAAGTTTTGAAAAAGTTTCCCCATGAATCTCTCCCCCCATGTCTTAAGAGTAACCTGGCCGAGTTTCAAGTCTGTAGCATGAAATCTGTGGGACAAGTTCGATCTTATGCAAGGCGTGGAATCGGTCAAAAATGGCACGAAAACGCACTTTCCATCCAAAATGGCCGCCTTCCTGTGTACGTGGGACCATGGCGGCGGAGACTTTTTTGTGCGTCTGGGCAAGATGAATAAGTGTACCGAATTTCGTTGTCCTACGCAAAACTAATCCTATTAAGGGGACCATTTTTAAGCATTGTAGGGGGCGCTACAGAGTCAATGAGCGACTCCCAAAAATATAAAGTTTAGATTCTTTCATGTCGTCGACTGGCAGGTGGCGCTCGCAAAATTTCCTGAGTTTTCGCATACCTTTTGCAAAGAATAAGAAAGAATAACGGAGGAGAAAAATAATAATAACTAGAAAGCTGCAAGCAGCTGTGAGCGGGACCGAGGTGTGCGTACGTTGGGATGTGCGTACGTTGGGCATGCGCTGGACGCTGGAGCCGCAGCTCTTCCCACACGCACGATACCCGCTGTGTACTTACGAGCACAGCATAACCCCAATGCGGAGGGGTTTTTGAAAATTTCTAGGGGGCGCCACTGAGCCATTTTTCTCCGCCCACACACGATACCCTTTACATACATACGAGGTCGTCAGGGTGGACGTGTGTACCAAGTTTCATTACCTTGAGATGATGATAAGGCTTTCAAATCACAAACGTAATCACACGATTTTCACCGCATGGCCACAACCACACCGTTCAGAGTTTGGAAAAGTTTCTCCATGAATTGTTGCCTCCATGTCTTAAGAGTAACTTGGCTAAGTTTGAAGTTTGTAGCATTAAATCTGTGGGAGGAGTTTGATAAAATGTGAGGTATGGAAAAAAAAGACGTTTCTGACCACCAGCAGGTGGCGCTGTTGGTGGATGTCACTATTTTATCTATGCGCGTTCAGGCTGGGTCCAGATATCACCGTATGAAGTTTGGGACAGATTGGATAATGTATGTGGAAGTTATAAGCGACTTAATTTTTCATGGCGAGTCATAACTTCAAGGCGTCGCCACGGCCACGCCCTTTGAGGTTTGAAAAAGTTTCTCCATGACTCTTTCCCCCCATGTCTTAAGAGTAATCCGGCCAAGTTTGAAGCTTGTAGTATTAAATCTGTAGGACGAGTTCGATCAAATGCGAGATGTGGAAAAAAAGAGATGTTTCCGACCACCAACAGGTGGCGCTATAGGTAGATGTCACTATGATAATATGTACGCGTTCAGGCTGGGTCCAGCATTCACCGTATGAAGTTTGGGACAGATTGGATAATGTATGTGGGAGTTATAAGCGACTTCATTTTTTGTGGCGAGTGATGGCGAGTCATCGAACTTTGAGGAGTTGCCACGCCCACGCCCTTTAAGTTTTGAAAAAGTTTCTCCATGAATTTTTCCCCCCATGTCTTAAGAGTAACCTGGCCAAGTTTGAAGTCTGTAGCATGAAATCTGTAGGACAAGTTCGATCTTGAGCAAGGCGTGGAATCGGTCAAAAATGGCACGAAAACGCACTTTCCATCCAAAATGGCCGCCTTCCTGTGTACGTGGGACCATGGCGGCAAGAGACTTTTTTTTGCGTCTGGGCATGATGAATGAGTGTACCGAATTTCGTCGTTCCACGCGAAACTAATCCTATTAAGGGGACCATTTTTAAGCATCATAGGGGGCGCTACAGAGTCAATGAGCGACTCCCAAAAATATAAAGTTTAGATTCTTTCATGTCGTCGACTGGCAAGTGGCGCTCGCAAAATTTCCTGAGTTTTCGCATACCTTTTGCAAAGAATAAGAAAGAAAGAAAGAATAACGAGTCATCAAACTTTGAGGCGTCGCCACGCCCACGCCCTTTGAGGTTTGAAAAAGTTTCTCCATGAATTTCCCCCCCCATGTCTTAAGAGTAACCTGGCCAAGTTTGAAGTCTGTAGCATTAAATCTGTAGGACAAGTTCGATCTTATACAAGGTGTAGAATCGGTCTAAAATGGCACAAAAACGCACTTTCCATCCAAAATGGCCGACTTCCTGTGGACGTGGGACCATGGCGGCATGAGACTTTTTTGTGCGTCTGGGCATGATGAATGAGTGTACCGAATTTCGTCGTCCCACGCAAAACTAACCCCAATGTGTGGACCATTTTTAAGTACCCTAGGGGGCGCCACTGAGCCACTTTGCTCCGCCCACACACGATACCCTTCACATACGTACGAGGTGTTCAGGATGGACGTGTGTGCCAAGTTTCATGACGTTGTGATGATGATAAAGCTTTCAAATCACAAACACCATCACACGATTTTCACCGCCTGACCACGCCCGAATTGTTCAGAGTTTGGAAAAGTTTCTCCATGAATTTTTGCCCCCATGTCTTAAGAGTAACCTGGCTAAGTTTGAAGCTTGTAGCATTAAATCTGTAGGAGGAGTTTTATAAAATGTGAGGTGTGGCAAAAAATGACATTTCCGACCACCAGCAGGTGGCGCTATAGGAGGATGTCACTATGATAATATGTACGCGTTCAGGCTTGGTCCAGCATTCACCGTATGAAGTTTGGGACAGATTGGATAATGAGTGTGGAAGTTATAAGCGACTTAATTCTTCATGGCGAGTCATAACTTTGAGGCGTCGCCACGGCCACGCCCTTTGAGGTTTGAAAAAGTTTCTCCAGAGTAATCTGGCCAAGTTTGAAGCTTGTAGCATTAAATCTGTAGGACGAGTTCGATCAAATGCGAGATGTGGAAAAAAAGAGATGTTTCCGACCACCAGCAGGTGGCGCTATAGGTGGATGTCGTTATGATAATATGTATGCGTTCAGGCTGAGTCCAGCATTCACCGTGTGAAGTTTGGGACAGATTGGATAATGAGTGTGGAAGTTATAAGCGACTTAATTCTTCATGGCGAGTCATAACTTTGAGGCGTCGCCACGGCCACGCCCTTTGAGGTTTGAAAAAGTTTCTCCATGACTCTTTCCCCCCATGTCTTAAGAGTAATCTGGCCAAGTTTGAAGCTTGTAGCATTAAATCTGTAGGACGAGTTCGATCAAATGCGAGATGTGGAAAAAAAGAGATGTTTCCGACCACCAGCAGGTGGCGCTATAGGTGGATGTCGTTATGATAATATGTACGCGTTCAGGCTGGGTCCAGCATTCACCGTATGAAGTTTGGGACAGATTGGATAATGTATGTGGGAGTTATAAGCGACTTCATTTTTTGTGGCGAGTGATGGCGAGTCATCGAACTTTGAGGAGTTGCCACGCCCACGCCCTTTAAGTTTTGAAAAAGTTTCTCCATGAATTTTTCCCCCCATGTCTTAAGAGTAACCTGGCCAAGTTTGAAGTCTGTAGCATTAAATCTGTAGGACAAGTTCGATCTTAAGCAAGGCGTGGAATCGGTCAAAAATGGCACGAAAACGCACTTTCCATCCAAAATGGCCTCCTTCCTGTCTACGTGGGACCATGGCGGCCTGAGACTTTTTTGTGCGTCTGGGCATGGTGAATCAGTGTACCGAATTTCATTGTCCTACGCGAAACTAATCCTATTGCGGGGACAATTTTTAAGCATCGTAGGGGGCGCTACAGAGCCAATGAGCGACTCCCAAAAATATAAAGTTTAGATTCTTTCATGTCGTCGACCGGCACGTGGCGCTCGCAAAATTTCCTGAGTTTTCGCATACATTTAGCAAAGAATAAGAAAGAAAGAAAGAAAGAAAGAATAATAATAATAATAAACCTTACAGATACAATAGGGTCCTTGCAGTTTCACTGCTCGGTCCCTAACTAGAAAGCTGCAAGCAGCTGTGAGCGGGACCGAGGTGGCGTACGTTGGGATGTGCGTACGTTGGGGCATACGCTGGACGCTGGAGCTGCAGCTCTGCCCAGACACACGATACCCTCTGCGTACGTACGAGCACATAATAACCCCAATGCATAGGGGTTTTTGAAAATTTCTAGGGGGCGCCACTGAGCCATTTTGGTCCGCCCACACACAATACCCTTTACATACGTACGAGGTCGTCAGGGTGGACGTGTGTGCCAAGTTTCATGACTTTACGATGATGATAAGGCTTTCATATTACAAACGCCATCACACGATTTTCACCTCTGGCTACGCCCACACCGTTCAGAGTTTGGAAAAGTTTCTCCATGAAGTTTTGCCCTCATGTCTTAAGAGTAACCTGGCCAAGTTTGAAGATTTTAGCATGAAATATGTAGGAGGAGTTTGATCAAATAAGAGGCCTGGAAAAAAATGAAGTTTCCAACCACCATTAGGTGGCGCTGTAGGTGGATATCACTTTTTTGTATGTGCACGTTCAGGCTGGGTCCAGCATTCACCGTATGAAGTTTGGGACAGATTGGATAATGTATGTGGGAGTTATAAGCGACTTAATTTTTTATGGCGCGTCATAAATTTGAGGTGTCGCCACGGCCACGCCCTTTAAGTTTTGAAAAAGTTGGCCAATGATTTTTTCGACCCATGTCTTAAGAGCAACCTGGCCAAGTTTGAAGGTTTTTGCATTAAATATGTAGGAGGAGTTCGATCAAATGCGAGGTGTGGAAAAAAAAAAGACATTTCCATCCACCAGCAGGTGGCGCTATAGGTGGATGTCACTATTTTATATGTGAGCTTTCAGTCTGGGTCCAGCATTCACCGTATGAAGTTTGGGACAGATTGGATAATGTATGTGGGAGTTATAAGCGACTTCATTTTTCGTGGCGAGTGATGGCGAGTCATCAAACTTTGAGGCGTCGCCACGGCCACGCCCTTTAAGTTTTGAAAAAGTTGGCCAATAAATTTTTCCCTCCATGTCTTAAGAGTAACCTGGCCAAGTTTGAAGTCTGTAGCATTAAATCTGTAGGACAAGTTCGATCTTATACAAGGTGTGGAATCGGTCAAAAATGGCACGAAAACGCACTTTCCATCCAAAATGGCCGACGTCCTGTGGACGTGGGACCATGGTGGCCTGAGACTTTTTTGTGCGTCTTGGCATGATGAATGAGTGTACCGAATTTCGTCGTCCCACGCAAAACTAATCCTATTGCGGGGACAATTTTTAAGCATCGTAGGGGGCGCTACAGAGCCAATGAGCGACTCCCAAAAATATAAAGTTTAGATTCTTTCATGTCGTCGACTGGCAGGTGGTGCTCGCAAAATTTCCTGAGTTTTCGCATACCTTTTGCAAAGAATAAGAAAGAATAATAATAACTAGAAAGCTGCAAGCAGCTGTGAGCGGGACCGAGTGTGCGTACGTTGGGATGTGCGCACGTTGGGCATGCGCTGGACGCCGTAGTCGCGCAGCTCTGCCCACACGCACGATTCCCATTGCTTACGTACGAGCACACAATAACCCCAATGCATAGGGGTTTTTGAAAATTTCTAGGGGGCGCCACTGAGTCATTTTGCTCCACCCACACACGATACCCTTTACATACGTACGAGGTCATCAGGGTGGACGTGTGTGCCAAGTTTCATTAAGTTGCGATGATGATAAGGCTTTCAAACCACAAATGCCATCACACAATGGTCACCGCCTGGCCACGCCCACACCGTTCAGAGTTTGGAAAAGCTTCTCAAGAGTTTTCTTCCCCCCTAGCTTAAGAGTAACCTGGCCAAGTTTGAAGATTTTAGCATGAAATATGTAGGAGGAGTTTGATCAAATAAGAGGTGTGGAAAAAAAAAGAAATTTCCAACCACCATTAGGTGGCGCTGTAGGTGGATATCACTTTTTTGTATGTACACATTCAGGCTGGGTCCAGCAGTCACCGTATGAAGTTTGGGACAGATTGGATAATGTTTGTGGGAGTTATAAGCGACTTAATTTTTTATGGCGAGTCATAAATTTGAGGTATCGCCACGGCCACGCCCTTTAAGTTTTGAAAAAGTTGGCCAATGATTTTTTCGGCCCATGTCTTAAGAGCAACCTGGCCAAGTTTGAAGGTTTTTGCATCAAATATGTAGGAGGAGTTCGATCAAATGCGAGGTGTGGAAAAAAAAAGACATTTCCATCCACCAGCAGGTGGCGCTATAGGTGGATGTCACTATTTTATATGTTAGCTTTCAGTCTGAGTCCAGCATTCACCGTATGAAGTTTGGGACAGATTGGATAATGTATGTGGGAGTTATAAGCGACTTCATTTTTCGTGGCGAGTGATGGCGAGTCATCAAACTTTGAGGCGTCGCCACGGCCACGCCCTTTAAGTTTTGAAAAAGTTGGCCAATGAATTTTTCCCTCCATGTCTTAAGAGTAACCTGGCCAAGTTTGAAGTCTGTAGCATTAAATCTGTAGGACAAGTTCGATCTTATACAAGGTGTGGAATCGGTCAAAAATGGCACGAAAACGCACTTTCCATCCAAAATGGCCGACTTCCTGTGGACGTGGGACCATGGCGTCCTGAGACTTTTTTGTGCGTCTTGGCATGATGAATGAGTGTACCGAATTTCGTCGTCCCACGCGAAACTAATCCTATTGCGGGGACCATTTTTAAGCATCATAGTGGGCGCTACAGAGCCAATGAGCGACTCCTAAAAATTTAAAGTTTAGATTCTTTCATGTCGTCGACTGGCAGGTGGTGCTCGCAAAATTTCCTGAGTTTTCGCATACCTTTTGCAAAGAATAAGAAAGAACTAGAAAGCTGCAAGCAGCTGTGAGCGGGACCGAGTGTGCGTACGTTGGGATGTGCGCACGTTGGGAATGCGCTGGACGCCGTAGTCGCGCAGCTCTGCCCACACGCACGATTCCCATTGCGTACGTACGAGCACACAATAACCCCAATGCATAGGGGTTTTTGAAAATTTCTAGGGGGCGCCACTGAGCCATTTTGCTCCGCCCACACACAATACCCTTTACATACGTACGAGGTCGTCAGGGTGTGGACGTGTGTGCCAAGTTTCATGACCTTACGATGATGATAAGGCTTTCAAATCACAAACGCCATCACAAGATTTTCACCGCCTGGCCACGCCCACACCGTTCAGAGTTTGGAAAATTTTCTCCATGAAGTTTTGCCCCCATGTCTTAAGAGTAACCTGGCCAAGTTTGAAGCTTGTAGCATTGAATATGTAGGAGGAGTTTGATCAAATGTGAGTATTTGAAAAAAAATGACGTTTCCGACCAACATTAGGTAGCG
Source organism: Odontesthes bonariensis (assembly GCF_027942865.1). Classification (NCBI taxonomy): domain Eukaryota; kingdom Metazoa; phylum Chordata; class Actinopteri; order Atheriniformes; family Atherinopsidae; genus Odontesthes; species Odontesthes bonariensis. The sequence goes on from NC_134511.1 coordinate 28,033,405, forward strand.
CTGTAGGTGGATATCACTATTTTATATGTGCACGTTCAGGCAGGGTCCAGCATTCACCGTATGAAGTTTGGGACAGATTGGATAATGTATGTGGGAGTTATAAGCGACTTAATTTTTTATGGCGCGTCATAAATTTGAGGCGTCGCCACGGCCACGCCCTTTAAGTTTTGAAAAAGTTGGCCAATGATTTTTTCGGCCCATGTCCTAAGAGTAGCCTGGCCAAGTTTGAACCGTTTAGCATTAAATATGTAGGAGGAGTTCGATCAAATGCGAGGTGTGGAAAAAAAAAGACATTTCCAACCACCAGCAGGTGGCGCTGTAGGTGGATATCAATTTTTTGTATGTACACATTCAGGCTGGGTCCAGCAGTCACCGTATGAAGTTTGGGACAGATTGGATAATGTTTGTGGGAGTTATAAGCGACTTGATTTTTTATGGCGAGTCATAAATTTGAGGTGTCGCCACGGCCACGCCCTTTAAGTTTTGAAAAAGTTGGCCAATGATTTTTTTCGGCCCATGTCTTAAGAGCAACCTGGCCAAGTTTGAAGGTTTTTGCATTAAATATGTAGGAGGAGTTCGATCAAATGCGAGGTGTGGAAAAAAAAAGACATTTCCATCCACCAGCAGGTGGCGCTATAGGTGGATGTCACTATTTTATATGTGAGCTTTCAGTCTGGGTCCAGAATTCACCGTATGAAGTTTGGGACAGATTGGATAATGTATGTGGGAGTTATAAGCGACTTCATTTTTCGTGGCGAGTGATGGCGAGTCATCAAACTTTGAGGCGTCGCCACGGCCACGCCCTTTAAGTTTTGAAAAAGTTGGCCAATGAATTTTTCCCTCCATGTCTTAAGAGTAACCTGGCCAAGTTTCAAGTCTGTAGCATTAAATCTGTAGGACAAGTTCGATCTTATACAAGGTGTGGAATCGGTCAAAAATGGCACGAAAACGCACTTTCCATCCAAAATGGCCGACTTCCTGTGGACGTGGGACCATGGCGGCGGAGACTTTTTTGTGCGTCTTGGCATGATGAATGAGTGTACCGAATTTCGTCGTCCCACGCGAAACTAATCCTATTGCGGGGACAATTTTTAAGCATCGTAGGGGGCGCTACAGAGCCAATGAGCGACTCCCAAAAATATAAAGTTTAGATTCTTTCATGTCGTCGACTGGCAGGTGGTGCTCGCAAAATTTCCTGAGTTTTCGCATACCTTTTGCAAAGAATAAGAAAGAATAATAATAACAAGAACTGCAAGCAGTGATAACGGCCCTCGCAGCCAAGCGCAGCTCCGGCCTTGCGACCGCCTGACCGCCTGCACCGCCGACCCGACGTGGTCGTCGACGCTATCCCGCGTCTCCCGCGCCCGTCCACCAGGCGGAACGTGGGACGAATCTCCCAAATCGCCTTCAGTCCACGATAGTATGACACCAGTGGCACGTGTTCAAAGTTGGAGCGATATCTCACCTTCCAGACAGGAGTTACCGTCACTTCCTGTTTTGTGAGGGCGGGGTTTAACGACTTCAGAAATGTACCACGCCAACGTGTGAAGCGCTGCTCCGTAATGATGCACAAAGAATATGGTGCAAATCGGATGATGTCTCAAGGAGATATAGCAGTTTACATGATATAGGGGGCGCACTGGAGTCACACTCCAATATAATCCTATTGGGCTCTTTAGAGGTTAACAAAGGTCATTCATATCTAGTTTGGTGCAAATCGGATGATGCTTGTGAGATTTAGAGCCGAACGTATGCAAACGGCGAGGGATTGGAATGTGCCATTAAGCCACGCCCACACTATTTTTTAGGTCCTGACAAGACGTACAGGTGTGCTGAGTTTCATGATTGTCGGTGAAAGCATGGCTTGGGGCTGATGTTTTTAGTTGTTCTAGGGGGCGCTGTGGAGGCATTAGGCCACGCCCATCAAATATTGGACTGCACACCTGTTGGGGGGTGGATTAGGATCGATCCCAGTGAGTTTGGTGCATCTCGGCTAAAAACTGTAGAATTTAGAGCCAAACGTATGGTAACGGCGTGATGTCTGACTTCACCAAGCAGCCATAGCCACGCCTTCAACTGAAAACTTTTGGTGCTTAAAAGCAAGTTAGACCAACTTGTTATCTGTATTCTGACACAAGATCATGTTGATTAGGTGAAGGGGGCCAGAAATGGAGCTTTCCAAGTAAAAAAAGTGACTTCCTGTTCTGAGGGGGCGGGGCTTAGATGACGTCAGCATATGACCACATAGGATTGACATGCATCCAACATGGATGACTCATACCAAGTTTGGTGCAGATTTAACTCTTTACGTGAAAGTTATAGCATTTCGTTTACACTGGCGAGTACGTCAAGTTCGCCGCTTGGCCAAGCCCCCTAAACATGCTCAAAAACTCAAGTCTTCTGATAACTTTTGTGCCCCCATCCCTTAACTGCATACTGACCAAAGATGAAGTCCGTAGCTCAAAATCCCTGGGGCGTGAAAATTTTCCTGCGAGGTGTGTAAATATGAAAAATGGCCAAAATTTGCCCTTTGACCCAAAATGGCCGCCTCCTTGTACGTTTTAGAGCATACCTCCAAGAGACTTTTGTTCTTGATGAGAGGCGATCTACATACGTACCGAGTTTCAGATCTCTACGACGTACGGTTCGGGCTATCTCACGTTAGGTGGCGCTATAGAGCAGTTCGGCGACGCCCACTTTCGAGTACATTAAAAACATGTAGTTTCACGCGGGGGACAATTTTGGGCAAAGTTTGGTGAGTTTTCGAATACGTTCAGGCCTCCCCATTCGCGATACCGCGTGGAGAAGAAGTAAGAAGCCGGAATAAAAAAAATAATAGTGAAATCTTGCAGATACAATAGGCCTTCGCAGCGCTTAGCTGCTCGGGCCTAACTAGAAAGCTGCAAGCAGCTGTGAGCGGGACCGAGGTGTGCGTACGTTGGGATATGCGCACGTTGGGGCATGCGCTGGACGCTGGAGCCGCAGCTCTGCCCACACACACGATACCCTCTGCGTACGTACGAGGACATAATAACTCCAATGCGGAGGGGTTTTTGAAAATTTCTAGGGGGCGCCACTGAGCCATTTTGCTCAGCCCACACACGATACCCTTCACATACGAACGAGGTCATCAGGGTGGACGTGTGTGCCAAGTTTCATTAAGTTGCGATGATGATAAGGCTTTCAAATCACAATCGCCATCACACGATTGTCAACGCCTGGCCACGCCCACACCGTTCAGAGTTTGGAAAAGCTTCTCAAGAGTTTTCTTCCCCCCTAGCTTAAGAGTAACCTGGCCAAGTTTGAAGATTTTACCATTAAATATGTAGGAGGAGTTTGATCAAATGCGAGGTGTGAAAAAAAAAGATGTTTCCAACCACCAGCAGGTGGCGCTATGGGTGGATGTCACTATGATAATATGTACGCGTTCAGGCTGGGTCCAGCATTCACCGTATGAAGTTTGGGACAGATTGGATAATGTATGTGGGAGTTATAAGCAACTTAATTTGTTGTGGCGAGTGATGGCGAGTCATAGAACTTTGAGGCGTCGCCACGCCCACGCCCTTTGAGGTTTGAAAAAGTTTCTCCATGAATTTTTCCCCCCATGTCTTAAGAGTAGCCTGGCCAAGTTTGAAGTCTGTAGCATTAAATCTGTAGGACAAGTTCGATCTTATACAAGGTGTAGAATCGGTCAAAAATGGCACGAAAACGCACTTTCCATCCAAAATGGCCGACTTCCTGTGGACGTGGGACCATGGCGGCATGAGACTTTTTTGTGCGTCTGGGCATGATGAATGAGTGTACCGAATTTCGTCGTCCCACGCAAAACTAACCCCAATGTGTGGACCATTTTTAAGTACCCTAGGGGGCGCCACTGAGCCACTTTGCTCCGCCCACACACGATACCCTTCACATACGTACGAGGTGTTCAGGATGGACGTGTGTGCCAAGTTTCATGACGTTGTGATGATGATAAGGCTTTCAAATCACAAACACCATCACACGTTTTTCACCGCCTGACCACGCCCGAATTGTTCAGAGTTTGGAAAAGTTTCTCCATGAATATTTGCCCCCATGTCTTAAGAGTAACCTGGCTAAGTTTGAAGCTTGTAGCATTAAATCTGTAGGAGGAGTTTTATAAAATGTGAGGTGTGGCAAAAAATGACATTTCCGACCACCAGCAGGTGGCGCTATAGGAGGATGTCACTATGATAATATGTACGCGTTCAGGCTGAGTCCAGCATTCACCGTGTGAAGTTTGGGACAGATTGGATAATGAGTGTGGAAGTTATAAGCGACTTAATTCTTCATGGCGAGTCATAACTTTGAGGCGTCGCCACGGCCACGCCCTTTGAGGTTTGAAAAAGTTTCTCCATGACTCTTTCCCCCCATGTCTTAAGAGTAATCTGGCCAAGTTTGAAGCTTGTAGCATTAAATCTGTAGGACGAGTTCGATCAAATGCGAGATGTGGAAAAAAAGAGATGTTTCCGACCACCAGCAGGTGGCGCTATAGGTAGATGTCGTTATGATAATATGTATGCGTTCAGGCTAGGTCCAGCATTCACCGTATGAAGTTTGGGACAGATTGGATAATGTATGTGGGAGTTATAAGCGACTTAATTTGTTGTGGCGAGTGATGGCGAGTCATCGAACTTTGAGGAGTTGCCACGCCCACGCCCTTTAAGTTTTGAAAAAGTTTCTCCATGAATTTCCCCCCCCATGTCTTAAGAGTAACCTGGCCAAGTTTCAAGTCTGTAGCATTAAATCTGTAGGACAAGTTCGATCTTATACAAGGTGTGGAATCGGTCAAAAATGGCACGAAAACGCACTTTCCATCCAAAATGGCCGACTTCCTGTGGACGTGGGACCATGGCGGCCTGAGACTTTTTTGTGCGTCTTGGCATGATGAATGAGTGTACCGAATTTCGTCGTCCCACGCGAAACTAATCCTATTGCGGGGACAATTTTTAAGCATCGTAGGGGGCGCTACAGAGCCAATGAGCGACTCCCAAAAATATAAAGTTTAGATTCTTTCATGTCGTCGACTGGCAGGTGGTGCTCGCAAAATTTCCTGAGTTTTCGCATACCTTTTGCAAAGAATAAGAAAGAATAATAATAACTAGAAAGCTGCAAGCAGCTGTGAGCGGGACCGAGGTGTGCGTACGTTGGGATATGCGCACGTTGGGGCATGCGCTGGACGCTGGAGCCGCAGCTCTGCCCACACGCACGATACCCTCTGCGTACGTACGAGGACATAATAACTCCAATGCGGAGGGGTTTTTGAAAATTTCTAGGGGGCGCCACTGAGCCATTTTGCTCAGCCCACACACGATACCCTTCACATACGAACGAGGTCATCAGGGTGGACGTGTGTGCCAAGTTTCATTAAGTTGCGATGATGATAAGGCTTTCAAATCACAATCGCCATCACACGATTGTCAACGCCTGGCCACGCCCACACCGTTCAGAGTTTGGAAAAGCTTCTCAAGAGTTTTCTTCCCCCCTAGCTTAAGAGTAACCTGGCCAAGTTTGAAGATTTTACCATTAAATATGTAGGAGGAGTTTGATCAAATGCGAGGTGTGAAAAAAAAAGATGTTTCCAACCACCAGCAGGTGGCGCTATGGGTGGATGTCACTATGATAATATGTACGCGTTCAGGCTGGGTCCAGCATTCACCGTATGAAGTTTGGGACAGATTGGATAATGTATGTGGGAGTTATAAGCAACTTAATTTGTTGTGGCGAGTGATGGCGAGTCATAGAACTTTGAGGCGTCGCCACGCCCACGCCCTTTGAGGTTTGAAAAAGTTTCTCCATGAATTTTTCCCCCCATGTCTTAAGAGTAGCCTGGCCAAGTTTGAAGTCTGTAGCATTAAATCTGTAGGACAAGTTCGATCTTATACAAGGTGTAGAATCGGTCAAAAATGGCACGAAAACGCACTTTCCATCCAAAATGGCCGACTTCCTGTGGACGTGGGACCATGGCGGCCTGAGACTTTTTTGTGCGTCTTGGCATGATGAATGAGTGTACCGAATTTCGTCGTCCCACGCGAAACTAATCCTATTGCGGGGACAATTTTTAAGCATCGTAGGGGGCGCTACAGAGCCAATGAGCGACTCCCAAAAATATAAAGTTTAGATTCTTTCATGTCGTCGACTGGCAGGTGGTGCTCGCAAAATTTCCTGAGTTTTCGCATACCTTTTGCAAAGAATAAGAAAGAATAATAATAACTAGAAAGCTGCAAGCAGCTGTGAGCGGGACCGAGGTGTGCGTACGTTGGGATATGCGCACGTTGGGGCATGCGCTGGACGCTGGAGCCGCAGCTCTGCCCACACGCACGATACCCTCTGCGTACGTACGAGGACATAATAACTCCAATGCGGAGGGGTTTTTGAAAATTTCTAGGGGGCGCCACTGAGCCATTTTGCTCAGCCCACACACGATACCCTTCACATACGAACGAGGTCATCAGGGTGGACGTGTGTGCCAAGTTTCATTAAGTTGCGATGATGATAAGGCTTTCAAATCACAATCGCCATCACACGATTGTCAACGCCTGGCCACGCCCACACCGTTCAGAGTTTGGAAAAGCTTCTCAAGAGTTTTCTTCCCCCCTAGCTTAAGAGTAACCTGGCCAAGTTTGAAGATTTTACCATTAAATATGTAGGAGGAGTTTGATCAAATGCGAGGTGTGAAAAAAAAAGATGTTTCCAACCACCAGCAGGTGGCGCTATGGGTGGATGTCACTATGATAATATGTACGCGTTCAGGCTGGGTCCAGCATTCACCGTATGAAGTTTGGGACAGATTGGATAATGTATGTGGGAGTTATAAGCAACTTAATTTGTTGTGGCGAGTGATGGCGAGTCATAGAACTTTGAGGCGTCGCCACGCCCACGCCCTTTGAGGTTTGAAAAAGTTTCTCCATGAATTTTTCCCCCCATGTCTTAAGAGTAGCCTGGCCAAGTTTGAAGTCTGTAGCATTAAATCTGTAGGACAAGTTCGATCTTATACAAGGTGTAGAATCGGTCAAAAATGGCACGAAAACGCACTTTCCATCCAAAATGGCCGACTTCCTGTGGACGTGGGACCATGGCGGCATGAGACTTTTTTGTGCGTCTGGGCATGATGAATGAGTGTACCGAATTTCGTCGTCCCACGCAAAACTAACCCCAATGTGTGGACCATTTTTAAGTACCCTAGGGGGCGCCACTGAGCCACTTTGCTCCGCCCACACACGATACCCTTCACATACGTACGAGGTGTTCAGGATGGACGTGTGTGCCAAGTTTCATGACGTTGTGATGATGATAAGGCTTTCAAATCACAAACACCATCACACGTTTTTCACCGCCTGACCACGCCCGAATTGTTCAGAGTTTGGAAAAGTTTCTCCATGAATATTTGCCCCCATGTCTTAAGAGTAACCTGGCTAAGTTTGAAGCTTGTAGCATTAAATCTGTAGGAGGAGTTTTATAAAATGTGAGGTGTGGCAAAAAATGACATTTCCGACCACCAGCAGGTGGCGCTATAGGAGGATGTCACTATGATAATATGTACGCGTTCAGGCTGAGTCCAGCATTCACCGTGTGAAGTTTGGGACAGATTGGATAATGAGTGTGGAAGTTATAAGCGACTTAATTCTTCATGGCGAGTCATAACTTTGAGGCGTCGCCACGGCCACGCCCTTTGAGGTTTGAAAAAGTTTCTCCATGACTCTTTCCCCCCATGTCTTAAGAGTAATCTGGCCAAGTTTGAAGCTTGTAGCATTAAATCTGTAGGACGAGTTCGATCAAATGCGAGATGTGGAAAAAAAGAGATGTTTCCGACCACCAGCAGGTGGCGCTATAGGTAGATGTCGTTATGATAATATGTATGCGTTCAGGCTAGGTCCAGCATTCACCGTATGAAGTTTGGGACAGATTGGATAATGTATGTGGGAGTTATAAGCGACTTAATTTGTTGTGGCGAGTGATGGCGAGTCATCGAACTTTGAGGAGTTGCCACGCCCACGCCCTTTAAGTTTTGAAAAAGTTTCTCCATGAATTTCCCCCCCCATGTCTTAAGAGTAACCTGGCCAAGTTTGAAGTCTGTAGCATGAAATCTGTAGGACAAGTTCGATCTTAAGCAAGGCGTGGAATCGGCCAAAAATGGCACGAAAACGCACTTTCCATCCAAAATGGCCGCCTTCCTGTGTACGTGGGACCATGGCGGCCTGAGACTTTTTTGTGCGTCTTGGCATGATGAACGAGTGTACCGAATTTCGTCATCCCACGCGAAACTAATCCTATTGCGGAGACAATTTTTAACCATCGTAGGGGGCGCTACAGAGCCAATGAGCGACTACCAAAAATATAAAGTTTAGATTCTTTCATGTCGTCGACTGGCAGGTGGTGCTCGCAAAATTTCCTGAGTTTTCGCATACCTTTTGCAAAGAATAAGAAAGAATAATAATAACTAGAAAGCTGCAAGCAGCTGTGAGCGGGACCGAGGTGTGCGTACGTTGGGATATGCGCACGTTGGGGCATGCGCTGGACGCTGGAGCCGCAGCTCTGCCCACACGCACGATACCCTCTGCGTACGTACGAGGACATAATAACTCCAATGCGGAGGGGTTTTTGAAAATTTCTAGGGGGCGCCACTGAGCCATTTTGCTCAGCCCACACACGATACCCTTCACATACGAACGAGGTCATCAGGGTGGACGTGTGTGCCAAGTTTCATTAAGTTGCGATGATGATAAGGCTTTCAAATCACAATCGCCATCACACGATTGTCAACGCCTGGCCACGCCCACACCGTTCAGAGTTTGGAAAAGCTTCTCAAGAGTTTTCTTCCCCCCTAGCTTAAGAGTAACCTGGCCAAGTTTGAAGATTTTACCATTAAATATGTAGGAGGAGTTTGATCAAATGCGAGGTGTGAAAAAAAAAGATGTTTCCAACCACCAGCAGGTGGCGCTATGGGTGGATGTCACTATGATAATATGTACGCGTTCAGGCTGGGTCCAGCATTCACCGTATGAAGTTTGGGACAGATTGGATAATGTATGTGGGAGTTATAAGCAACTTAATTTGTTGTGGCGAGTGATGGCGAGTCATAGAACTTTGAGGCGTCGCCACGCCCACGCCCTTTGAGGTTTGAAAAAGTTTCTCCATGAATTTTTCCCCCCATGTCTTAAGAGTAGCCTGGCCAAGTTTGAAGTCTGTAGCATTAAATCTGTAGGACAAGTTCGATCTTATACAAGGTGTAGAATCGGTCAAAAATGGCACGAAAACGCACTTTCCATCCAAAATGGCCGACTTCCTGTGGACGTGGGACCATGGCGGCATGAGACTTTTTTGTGCGTCTGGGCATGATGAATGAGTGTACCGAATTTCGTCGTCCCACGCAAAACTAACCCCAATGTGTGGACCATTTTTAAGTACCCTAGGGGGCGCCACTGAGCCACTTTGCTCCGCCCACACACGATACCCTTCACATACGTACGAGGTGTTCAGGATGGACGTGTGTGCCAAGTTTCATGACGTTGTGATGATGATAAGGCTTTCAAATCACAAACACCATCACACGTTTTTCACCGCCTGACCACGCCCGAATTGTTCAGAGTTTGGAAAAGTTTCTCCATGAATATTTGCCCCCATGTCTTAAGAGTAACCTGGCTAAGTTTGAAGCTTGTAGCATTAAATCTGTAGGAGGAGTTTTATAAAATGTGAGGTGTGGCAAAAAATGACATTTCCGACCACCAGCAGGTGGCGCTATAGGAGGATGTCACTATGATAATATGTACGCGTTCAGGCTGAGTCCAGCATTCACCGTGTGAAGTTTGGGACAGATTGGATAATGAGTGTGGAAGTTATAAGCGACTTAATTCTTCATGGCGAGTCATAACTTTGAGGCGTCGCCACGGCCACGCCCTTTGAGGTTTGAAAAAGTTTCTCCATGACTCTTTCCCCCCATGTCTTAAGAGTAATCTGGCCAAGTTTGAAGCTTGTAGCATTAAATCTGTAGGACGAGTTCGATCAAATGCGAGATGTGGAAAAAAAGAGATGTTTCCGACCACCAGCAGGTGGCGCTATAGGTAGATGTCGTTATGATAATATGTATGCGTTCAGGCTAGGTCCAGCATTCACCGTATGAAGTTTGGGACAGATTGGATAATGTATGTGGGAGTTATAAGCAACTTAATTTGTTGTGGCGAGTGATGGCGAGTCATCGAACTTTGAGGAGTTGCCACGCCCACGCCCTTTAAGTTTTGAAAAAGTTTCTCCATGAATTTCCCCCCCCATGTCTTAAGAGTAACCTGGCCAAGTTTGAAGTCTGTAGCATGAAATCTGTAGGACAAGTTCGATCTTAAGCAAGGCGTGGAATCGGCCAAAAATGGCACGAAAACGCACTTTCCATCCAAAATGGCCGCCTTCCTGTGTACGTGGGACCATGGCGGCCTGAGACTTTTTTGTGCGTCTTGGCATGATGAACGAGTGTACCGAATTTCGTCATCCCACGCGAAACTAATCCTATTGCGGGGACAATTTTTAACCATCGTAGGGGGCGCTACAGAGCCAATGAGCGACTACCAAAAATATAAAGTTTAGATTCTTTCATGTCGTCGACTGGCAGATGGCGCTCGCAAAATTTCCTGAGTTTTCGCATACCTTTTGCAAAGAATAAGAAAGAAAGAATAATAACTAGAAAGCTGCAAGCAGCTGTGAGCGGGACCGAGGTGTGCGTACGTTGGATGTGCGCACGTTGTGGCATGCGCTGGACTCCGTAGTCGCGCAGCTCCGCCCACCCGCACGATACCCTCTGCGTACGTACGAGCACATAATAACCCCAATGCGGAGGGGTTTTTGGAAATTTTTAGGGGGCGCCACTGAACCATTTTGCTCCGCCCACAAACGAAACCCTTTACATACACACGAGGTGGTCAGGGTGGACGTGTGTGCCAAGTTTCATGATCTTGCAATGGTGATAAGGCTTTCAAATCACAAACGCCATCACACGATTTTCACCGCCTGGCCACGCCCACACCGTTCAGAGTTTTAAAAAGTTTCTCCATGATTAATTTCCTCCATGTCTTAAGAATAACCTGGCCAAGTTTGAAGCTTGTAGCATTCAATATGTAGGAGGAGTTCGATAAAATATGAGTTGTGGAAAAAAAGAGACGTTTCCAACGACCAGCAGGTGGCGCTATATGTGGTTGTCACTATTTTATGTGTGCACGTTCAGGCTGGGTCCAGAAATCAACGTATGAAGTTTGGGACAGATTGGATAATGTTTGTGGGAGTTATAAGCGACTTAATTCTTCATGGCAAGTCATAACTTTGAGGCGTCGCCAGGCCACGCCCTTTAAGGTTTGAAAAAGTTTCTCCATGAATTCCCCCCCCCCCATGTCTTAAGAGTAATCTGGCCAAGTTTGAAGCTTTTAGCATTAAATCTGTAGGAGTAGTTCGATCAAATGCGAGGTGTGGAAAAAAAAAGACATTTCCGACCACCAGCAGGTGGCGCTATAGGTGGATGTCAATATGATAATATGTACGCGTTCAGGCTGGGTCCAGCATTCACCGTAAGAAGTTTCGGACAGACTGGATAATGTATGTGGGAGTTATAAGCGACTTCATTTTTTGTGGCGAGTGATGGCGAGTCATCGAACTTTGAGGCGTTGCCACGCCCACGCCCTTTAAGTTTTGAAAAAGTTTCTCCATGAATTTTTCCCCCCATCTCTTAAGAGTAACCTGGCCAAGTTTCAAGTCTGTAGCATTAAATCTGTAGGACAAGTTCGATCTTAAGCAAGGCGTGGAATCGGTCAAAAATGGCACGAAAACGCACTTTCCATCCAAAATGGCCGCCTTCCTGTGTACGTGGGACCATGGCGGCATGAGACTTTTTTTTGCGTCTGGGCATGATGAATGAGTGTACCGAATTTTGTCGTCCCACGCGAAACTAATCCTATTGCGGGGACCATTTTTAAGCATTGTAGGGGGCGCTACAGAGTCAATGAGCGACTACCAAAAATATAAAGTTTAGATTCTTTCATGTCGTCGACCGGCATGTGGCGCTCGCAAAATTTCCTGAGTTTTCGCATACCTTTTGCAAAGAATAAGAAAGAAAGAAAGAAAGAACTAGAAAGCTGCAAGCAGCTGTGAGCGGGACCGAGTGTGCGTACGTTGGGATGTGCGCACGTTGGGATGTGCGCACGTTGGGCATGTGCTGGACGCCGTAGTCGCGCAGCTCTACCCACACGCACGATTCCCATTGCGTACGTACGAGCACACAATAACCCCAATGCATAGGGGTTTTTGAAAATTTCTAGGGGGCGCCACTGAGCCATTTTGATCCGCCCACACACAATAACCTTTACATACGTACGAGGTCGTCAGGGTGGACGTGAGTACCAAGTTTCATGACTTTGCGATGATGATAAGGCTTCCATATTGCAAACGCCATCACACGATTTTCACCTCTGGCCACGCCCACACCGTTCAGAGTTTGGAAAAGTTTCTCCATGAAGTTTTGCCCTCATGTCTTAAGAGTAACCTGGCCAAGTTTGAAGATTTTAGCATGAAATATGTAGTAGGAGTTTGATCAAATAAGAGGTGTGGAAAAAAATGAAGTTTCCAACCACCATTAGGTGGCGCTGTAGGTGGATATCACTTTTTTATATGTGCACGTTCAGGCTGGGTCCAGCATTCACCGTATGAAGTTTGGGACAGATTGGATAATGTATGTGGGAGTTATAAGCGACTTAATTTTTTATGGCGCGTCATAAATTTGAGGCGTCGCCACGGCCACGCCCTTTGAGGTTTGAAAAAGTTGGCCAATGATTTTTTCTCCCCATGTCTTAAGAGTAACCTGGCCAAGTTTGAAGCTTGTAGCATGAAATCTGTAGGAGGAGTTGGATCAAATAAGAGGTGTGGAAAAAAAAAGAAATTTCCAACCACCAGCAGGTGGCGCTGTAGGTGGATATCACTTTTTTATATGTGCACGTTCAGGCTGGGTCCAGCATTCACCGTATGAAGTTTGGGACAGATGGGATAATGTTTGTGGGAGTTATAAGCGACTAGATTTTTTATGGCGAGTCATAACTTTGAGGTGTTGCCACGGCCACGCCCTTTAAGTTTTGAAAAAGTTGGCCAATGATTTTTTCGGCCCATGTCATAAGAGCAACCTGGCCAAGTTTGAAGGTTTTTGCATTAAATATGTAGGAGGAGTTCGATCAAATGCGAGGTGTGGAAAAAAAAAGACATTTCCATCCACCAGCAGGTGGCGCTATAGGTGGATGTCACTATTTTATATGTGAGCTTTCAGTCTGGGTCCAGCATTCACCGTATGAAGTTTGGGACAGATTGGATAATGTATGTGGGAGTTATAAGCGACTTCATTTTTCGTGGCGAGTGATGGCGAGTCATCAAACTTTGAGGCGTCGCCACGGCCACGCCCTTTAAGTTTTGAAAAAGTTGGCCAATGAATTTTTCCCTCCATGTCTTAAGAGTAACCTGGCCAAGTTTGAAGTCTGTAGCATTAAATCTGTAGGACAAGTTCGATCTTATACAAGGTGTGGAATCGGTCAAAAATGGCACGAAAACGCACTTTCCATCCAAAATGGCCGACTTCCTGTGGACGTGGGACCATGGCGGCAAGAGACTTTTTTGTGCGTCTTGGCATGATAAATGAGTGTACCGAATTTCGTCGTCCCACGCGAAACTAATCCTATTGCGGGGACAATTTTTAAGCATCGTAGGGGGCGCTACAGAGCCAATGAGCGACTCCCAAAAATATAAAGTTTAGATTCTTTCATGTCGTCGACCGGCACATGGCGCTCGCAAAATTTCCTGAGTTTTCGCATACCTTTTGCAAAGAATAAGAAAGAAAGAATAATAACTAGAAAGCTGCAAGCAGCTGTGAGCGGGACCGAGTGTGCGTACGTTGGGATGTGCGTATGTTGGGGCATGCGCTGGACGCTGGGGCTGTAGCTCTGCCCACACGCACGATATCCTCTGCGTACGTACGAGCACATAAAAACCCCAATGCGGAGTGGTTTTATGAAAATTTCTAGGGGGCGCCACTGAGCCATTTAGCACCGCCCACACACAATACTCTTTACATACGTACGAGGTCGACAAGGCGGACGTGTGTACCAAGTTTCATGACTTTGCGATGATGATAAGGCTTTCAAATCACAAACGCCATCACACGATTTTCACCGCCTGAACACGCCCACACCGTTCAGAGTTTGGAAAAGTTTCTCAAGATTTTTCTTCCCCCCTTGCTAAAGAGTAATCTGGCCAAGTTTGGAGCTGTTACCATAAAATCTGTAAGAGGAGTTGGATCAAATGCGAGTTGTTGAAAAAAAAGACGTTTCCGATCACCAGTAGGTGGCGCTATAGGTGGATGTCGTTATGATAATATGTACGCGTTCAGGCTGGGTCCAGCATTCACCGTATGAAGTTTGGGACAGATTGGATAATGTATGTGGGAGTTAAAAGCGACTTCATTTGTTGTGGCGAGTGATGGCGAGTCATCGAACTTTGAGGAGTTGCCACGCCCACGCCCTTTAAGTTTTGAAAAAGTTTCTCCATGAATTTCCCCCCCCATGTCTTAAGAGTAACCTGGCCAAGTTTGAGGTCTGTAGTATTAAATGTGTAGGAAGAGTTTGATCTTATACAAGGTGTGGAATCGGTCAAAAATGGCACGAAAACGCACTTTCCATCCAAAATGGTCGACTTCCTGTGGACGTGGGACCATGGCGGCAAGAGACTTTTTTGTGCGTCTTGGCATGTTGAATGAGTGTACCGAATTTCGTTGTCCCACGCGAAACTAATCCCATTGCGGGCACCATTTTTAAGCATCGTAGGGGGCGCTACAGAGCCAATGAGCGACTCCCAAAAATATAAAGTTTAGATTCTTTCATGTCGTCGACCGGCACGTGGCGCTCGCAAAATTTCCTGAGTTTTCGCATACCTTTTGCAAAGAATAAGAAAGAATAATAATAATAATAATAATAAACCTTACAGATACAATAGGGTCCTTGCAGTTTCACTGCTCGGTCCCTAATAAACCTTACAGATACAATAGGGTCCTTGCAGTTTCACTGCTCGGTCCCTAATAATAATAATAAACCTTACAGATACAATAGGGTCCTTGCAGTTTCACTGCTCGGTCCCTAATAATCCTTACAGATACAATAGGGTCCTTGCAGTTTCACTGCTCGGTCCCTAATAATAATAATGATGATAAATGACTAAATAAATACATTTAAAAAATCAGTCAATCAATTTGAGAAGAACTCAGTAGTCACTGTTAAAAAGCCTTATGGCTGTGGGAACAAAGGACCTCCTGAACCTCTCAGTCCTGCATCGCAGACAGATGAGCCTCTCACTGCAGCTGCTCCTCTGTCCTGCCAGGATGCTGTGGAGAGGATGTTTATTGTTTTCCAAAACAGAATACAATTTCCTCCTCAACGCACGGAAACCAACTGACAGCTGTTGGATATCTGGACAACAAACCCTCTCCTTAACGGTCATCTCTGATTAAAAAAACAGGATAACACCCCCGCCTTTCCGCTTACCGCCGCTCGTACTCAGGTCACGATCTGCTCGTACGGCTGTGAAGCCGGGAATGTCCACACATGAGTCTAGTGTGTTGTCGTTCAGCCAGCACTCAGACAGACAGATCAAACTGTTCTCCTTAAGCTGGATTTATAGTTGACGCGTCACTCGCGGCGCGGGTGGCCCGTGACGTCAAAATGACATTTCAGGCCTGGCACGCGCCATGAAAAGGCGGATTGTCGTGCACCAGTCGAATTTTGTAACTTTGCGTGCGCTGAGAACGACAAACCGGATGGACCAATTTGAGACCAGGCTCAGTGAGGAGGTGCGTTTTTACAGGCACCTGTACGACACTGCAGTGAACCAGCACAGGGACCACGTAAACTCCCAAAACTCATGGACAGAGATTGGCAGAACTTTGGGGAAAGAGAGAGAGTTCTGTAAGAGAGTGTGGAAGAAGCTACGGGACAGATACGTGAAAGCAAAGAAGAGGGCAGAGACTCATTGGTTTAACGAGGACAGTGAATTCACCCAGTTCACGTCGGTCCTCGTGCGGAGGGCGAATATCCCATCTTCTCTTTCGTCTTCTTTTCGCCAGCAAGGTTCTAAGCATTTCATCTTCCAGATACTGCAGCAGTATCATTGATGACAGTGTTCCTGCTCTTGATAGGGGCATTGTTTTCTTCTCAACTTTCGACGTAGAGTAGTTAACGGTGACCTTCACGTAGCAGCGACACCTCTGTGACAGAGAAGATTGCAACTACTGGCGCATCGACTCGCGCCACTATAAATAGCTGGCACAAAATCGTGACGTCATCAACACTGCTCAAGCGAGCCAACGCAACAACCATGCTAGAGCCTTTATACAGCTGTTGGTTCCGCACAAGCGCCTCTAGCTCATCACACTTGTTTGGTAGTGAGTTAGTGTTTCCCATAATCACCGAGGGCAGAAAAGGTTTGTACGTCCACCTCCTGTTGTGCCTTTTTGCCGTTAGTTTCGCTCCACCTCTGCATCCCTGGTACAGCTTTTTAAGCTCGGTCAGAATTGGATGTTTAATTCCTCGTCCAATCCTTGACAGTGCCAACAGTTCTTCTCTTGTGTACACTGCTCTAGTAGTACTGCACATTTTCAAAAAATAAAACAAAATATATATAAAAAGCATATTAATAAAAATAACTAAAAATGTTTAGATAAAAACTAAAAATTAAAAATGACATATAATCATATAAATGACAAAAAAAATTGAGAGCCACACAGACTGGCTTTTTTTTCTGACCTACAATTATTATTGGCAGAGTTTAAACTTAGAAATGGATGCTAAAATAACATCCATCCATTTTCTATACCCGCTTAATCCAATTCAGGGTTACGGTTGGGCTGTAGCCTATCCCAGCTACCACTGAGCGATAGGCAGGGTACACTCTAGACAGGTCGCCAGTCCACTGCGATATCATGAGACTAAAATTAATAACAACACTGATAAGATTTATGCTTAAGAAATTGAAAAATAGGACAACGTTATATCCTAACCCATCAATTCATGATGCAAACTGGGGAAAGCTTTTAGTGTTTATACAGGAGCAGTGAAACAGAACGAGGTTTTAAACAGAAACTTAACTTTGATTTACATTGAAAAAGTTCAATTTCATATTACTGTAAAAGATGATGTTTGATGAAAACATTCAAGAACAGAGGTAATTGCACTGTAAACCAGTTTGCTTTCAGCATAAGTGTACTGGAAGGGATTCCTATTTGCAGTGGTGGCATCAGATGAAACTTCTTGAACATTCATAATCTAGGTATATTCTCCTGGAAGAGTGAATTGTGAATTTTGACCTGTTTGTGTCACAGGGTCACCTGCATTGTTTTGAGTCACCCATTTTAATATCATACAATATAATATATATGTTTATATATGTAAGGCTTTCTCCTAGGGCTTTAAAAACATAAATTGTTTAGAATGTCTTGTCCAACATTAATCTAAAATGCTATTTCTTACTGCTTGTCTTTATCTGCTTTTTTTTGTTATTCAGTATGGTTTTGTTGGATATTGGCTGAATCCGGGCAGAGAGGCAATTGGAGCTTTGGATTTGGGTGGAGCTTCCACTCAGATTACTTTTGAGACCTCTGAAAGTGTGGAGAACGAGAGTAATGTGATGGTGCTGAAGCTTTTCGGACAAATCTACAGATTATACACCCAGAGCTTTCTGTGCTATGGCCAAGACCAGTTCCTCAGGAAACTGCTGGCTCATCTTATCAAGGTATTGTTTTTGAAAAGCATTTAAAGTTTCAATTTATGTCTGATTATTCTGCTAAGTTAGTTAGTTATTTGTTTATTTGTGACAGGACTCTGCATTTAATAAACATAAAATGTAAATATGCCAGATTTAGCTCCAAGGCTAATTTCCATCTGCAGTCCTGCTGTTCACACTAAAATCAAGACAAGACAAAGACAAAAACAGGAAACAAGAAAACAAAACGTACAACATTCCATATCACTTAACCACATCACAAGATAAAACTAGAACTAAAACTAAAACTAAAACTACCCATTCATGTTTACAGTCTTGTTATCTGTAAGCCATGTTTTTAGTTGTTTCTTAAAAGCTACATATGTTGAATTTTCCCTTATGGCCAACGGAACTGTGTTCCATGTAGAGCAACCAAAGACTGATAGGACCTTCTGTGCAAATGCTGTTCTCCTAAATTGTACCTCACAGTCCCCCCTGATGGCTGATCTTGTCATTGTCACCCTGTTTTTCTGTTTAATTAAGTTACCCAGGGGCAGTGGTGCCAGCCCGTTCAGAGATCTATAGACGAGACAGGTGCTTTTGAATAACCAAGATCATATCAATAACAGCACTTCTGGTGATCTTAGAATTGCACTGATTTGCTGCAGTACACTTGGCAAAAAAAGATGCTTGAACAAAATTTTCACAAAGCTTGCTCAAGGGGGTAGCTTGATACTCTTTTCGATATGAAAAGCATGGCTCTGTCCAAAAGTATCACAAATAAGGTAAAACATGTTCTAAAGTCTTGACAAGCAAGTCTCACCCATCACCAACCCTTTTGGAACGGCCTCCAATCAGTTATTCAGGCTAACCTCTCCAGGGGTGCGGATGAATAGTCAAAATGAATTATCACCTTTTCCTAAGATCTTTTCCTTAATGTTGTTATCAAAAACATGATGAGGTTAATGAAAGATGAAAAAGATTACCATGCTGCAATGAGAAACTGATCACTCTTACACTAAGCTGTGATGTTGGTCTGCTGCACTTAAAGTACAAATGTGCAATAGATACTCCATAAAAAGTACTTTCAGTATTTTATTTTATGTGGTCTCGCCACATTGTTACATAGAGGCTATATCATGCCATGATAAAATATTAATTTCTATTTTAGCCATCTAAAAAGGAAAGGAAAAGGCAAAAAAGTGAAAGACATTGTTTTCACAGACTGGTCTCACTCATCCTCCTGTCCTCTTACTTATATATGCAAATCACAATTGTTGGACAGACTGAAATTCTTTCTTTTGTGAGGGATGAACCAGTGTTTCTTATGCTAAAAGAAATAATAAGGGAAGCAGTGAAGTTCCTTTCCTCACAATTTGAACGGCTCTTATCATTACTGCTGATTAGATAGTTTCAGATAATTTCTCTCAGTTTGGAACTGTCCTAAGCAAAAAACGCTGTTAGACCAGACCCCAGGTCCCTTAAGTTCATGGAGAGAAAGCCTAAGGTTTCAAAGGGGATTTTAGAGTAGAAGCTTGCTTTAATGTAATTGAAGTTATAGATCAGTTTTTTTTATAATACTTTGATCTTTTTTTCCACTTTCAGACTAGAGGTGTGAAGCCCAAAGTGAACCACCCCTGCTATCCCCAAAGGTTCACAACATCAATCAATCTGGGGAAAGATGTCTTTGATTCTCCGTGTACGGAGAAATACAGACCAGCCAAGTTTGACCCTCGTGAGAATGTAACAGTGGTGGGAACAGGGGATTATCAGATGTGTCTGAACAATGTAAAGAAGATCTTCTCCTTTGGGAACTGCTCCTACTCAAAGTGTTCCTTTGATGGGGTCTTCCAGCCGAGTGTCAGAGGAAGCTTCATGGTGAGATAGTCTTTTAGATACAGTCAGCAACAACCTAAAGTATAGTAATGGAATTGTTAAAAAAAAAATTGCCATACTTTTAGATTCAGTGTTTTGCCGTTTGTTTTGTTTTTTGCATGGGCTGTGCATAAACAGTGAATGTGACATCATCTGATAGTTTGTGGACCACTGTTTTGAAGACTTGGATTTAGTCAATGGCACTTGCTTTTTGGGTTGAAACAAGATGATTCAACCATGTGAAGGATTTGATTGATTGTGGAATTTGACTATTGTGGAATCTGTGGGTGCCTACTGAGTAGTGGCTTGTCAGTCAAATAGGAGCCCCACACCCTGCTTTATCATCTGTTTTACACTAAACAGTAGTGCAATTTACTGAATGGACATCATGCTGTATTAAAGAAAACCTAAAACTATTGACTGAGACTATAATGGACGGCTGTAGCTCAGGAGGAAGAGCAGTCGCCCACCAATCGGAAGGTCGGTGGTTTGATTCTGGCTTCCCTGGGCTACTTGTCAAAGTGTCCTTGGGCAAGACACTGAACCCCACGTTGCCAATGCTTCCATCGTTGTGTGTGTGAATGACTAGAAAGAACGTAATATGTATAGATGTAGATGTGCCGTATGAATGTGTGTGAATGGCTGAATGTGGCATGTAGTGTTAGAAGCGCTTTGAGTGGTCAGCTAGACTAGAAAAGCGCTATACAAGTACAGTCCATTTACCATTTATAAACTGTGAAAGTTTTACTGAAGCAACTTTTTCTAGAAAAAAAAGAATCAAATCAAATCAAATTTATTTGTATAGTACAAAACAATTCAAAGTGCTTTACATAAAATAAAAGCATTGCAGCAGGGAGTGGAAAGGCATTAAAAACACATAAAAGAATATAAAGAGAAACAAATAAAACAATTTAAATGAATTTCAAAACAAGCAACAGTCCAAATAAATTACAAGATATCGTGCAGATTTCATGCATAGACACATGAGAAAAGAAATGTTTTTAACCTGGATTTAAAAGTGTCTACATTTGATGAAAGTTTAATCTCCACTGGCAGTTTGTTCCACTTGTTTGCAGCATAACAGCTAAATGCTGCCTCTCCATGTTTAGTCTGGACTCTGGACTGGACCAGCTGACCTGAGTCCTTGGATCTAAGAGCTCTGCTTGGTTTATATTCTCTGAACATATCACAGATGTATTTTGGGCCTAAACCGTTCTGGGATTTGTAAACCATCAGCAGGCTTTTCACTGGTGTGATGTGTTCAGATCTCTTTGTCCTGGTTAAAACTCTAGCAGCAGCGTTCTGGATGAGCTGCAGATGTTTAATGCTCTTTTTGGGAAGTCCAGTTAAAAGAGCATTACAGTAATCGAGTCTACTGGAGATGAATGCATGGATGAGTTTCTCCTGGTCTTTTTGGAAGAGGAAACTTTTAATTTTGTTGATGTTTCTGAGATGGTAAAAAGCTGCCTTGGAGACAGCTTTGATGTGGCTGCTGAAAGTCAGATCTGAGTCTATCAACACTCCGAGGTTACGAACTTGGTCAGTGATTGTAAGTGCCCGAGTCTCAAGATATTTACCAACGCTGACCCTTTTCTCTTTGCTACCAAACAGATTGATCTCAGTTTTGTCTTAATTTAATTGTAGAAAATTCTCTCTCATCCAGGTGTTTATTTCCTCCAGACTCTGACACAGTACGTCTGCTGGGCTGCAGTTGTCTGGTGACAGAGAAACATAAAGTTGTGTATCGTCTGAATAACTGTGATAATTGATGTTAAAGTTCTGCAATATCTGGCCCAAAGGGAGCATATACAAGTTAAATAGAAGAGGTCATGACCATGACTTGGCCATGACTTGTGGAGACCCCCAGGGGTCAGCCACACGCTCAGATTCATTGCTGCCAAATGTAACAAAATAACTCCGGCATTCTAAGTAGGACCTGAACCAGTTAAGGACCGCTCCAGAAAGTCCAACCCAGTTTTCCAGCCTGTGCAACAGGATTCGGTGATCTACAGTATCAAACGCAGCTCTGAGGTCCAACAGGACCAGGACTGAAACATTAGCAGAATCAGCATTCAACCTGATGTCGTTTAACACTTTGACCAGAGCTGTGATGATGTCTGTAGTTGTTCATCATAAAGGGGTCTAGAGTTCTTTTCTTTAGGAGTGGCTTAATGGCAGCTGTTTTTAGTGAATTGGGAAAAATGCCTGATGCCAGTGAGCTGTTAACTATTTGTAAGAGATCACTTTCTACTGAGGTAAAAACAGTTTTTAAAAAGTCGGATGGTATTATGTCCAGAGTGCAAGTTGTTGATTTCAGATGCCGAACTGTTTCCTCTAGGATTTTTAAATCAACAATATTAAATTGTGACATAACATCAGAGTTATTTCTAGGTTTTAGACACAGATTAGTTTTCTTGTTTGTCTTTGCTGTGTGAATGTTTTGTCTAATTGTTTTGATTTTTTGGCTAAAAAAGTTGGCAAATTCGTTTTCATTTCTCTGTGGAGAGGAGGTCTGGGTTTGACTGTTTAGGAAGATTTGTGAGTTTTTCAACCATAGCAAACAGAGTTCAAGAATTGTTGACATTTTTATTAATCATTTGTCACACCCAGAGGAATGCAGGACACAGGAGCAGGTGATGTTAATTCGAAGCTTTATTTGGAGGAAGAGCGTTGTCCAAAAACTCTCCAAGAGAGAACAAAGAGGACTATAGAAGTTATCAATAATAATATATACTTCTCCCAGAATGAGAGAAGTATATCTATGAAAATTTATCAAAATAATAATCACTCCTGCTGTGGAGGAAAACAAAAAAACCTCTCCTTTAAAAATAGAAGGCACTAGAGTATGAAACTTTCCTTGAAACAAAAGATCACTCCACTGGGAGGAAAAAGCAAAAACGCTATCAAACTTAAATTACTCATTATCAAGGCTATGATTACAAAAACAAAACTCTCTTTAGCGAGGAAATGGTCAGAACTATGGCTTGGTACATGGACTATGGTTTTTACGAAGGCGAAAGTGAAGCACGTTGGGGACAACAGATACGACACACTGGCACAAGACAAGGGGAGACGTCAACTCTTATACACACAGGGTTAACAGGGAACAGGTGGAATCATTCATGCGACAATGAGACTGGAACACAAGAGGAAGAGCAAGGAAGGGCAAGTGACCTGAAACGAGAGGGGAGTTAATCTTTCAAAATAAGAGACGAGACAAAAAACCCACTTGACCTCACCGCGGTGTGACATCATTTCAGATAAATGCAGCTGTCTGACCTTGCACAGCTCATTGTTATAACTACGCAGGCTTTGTTTGTACAGCTCATAGTGAATCTGAAGCTTTGTTTTCCTCCACTTATGTTCAGCTTTCCTGCATTCTCTTTTCAGGTTTTTGACCATAGTGGTGTTTCTCCATGGTGTTTTCTGTTTGCTCAAAGTGCTAATTCTTATCGGTGCAACAGCTTCCATTACATTCAAAATTCTTAAGTTGAAATGATCCAGCAGTCCTTCAACCGACTCTGCGCTCATTGTTGGTAACATAGCTATTGCCTCCATAAACTGAGCACTTGCTTTCTCATTGATGTACCTCTTCCTAACTGAGAAGCTGGTTGTTTGAACATTCGGAGTGATCAATAAATCAAATAAAATACAAAAATGGTCTGACAAGGCCAAGTCAATAACCACAACAGAAGAAATATCAACACCTTTAGAAATGACCAGGTCCAGAATGTGACCTCGAAGGTGGGTAGGTTCTGTTACATGTTGCCACAAACCAAACATGTCCAGCACAGAAGAAAATTCTTTGGCATTACCATCCAACATATTATCTATGTGAATGTTAAAATCCCCGGTCAAGATAAAATGGTTAAAATCAGTCGAAATAACAATACAATAATTCAGAAAATTCATCAATAAAACTTGCACAGTATCCTGGAGATCTGTAAATGATTAAGAACAGGATTTTAGGAACACCCTTTAAAATAAAACTAAGATATTCAAAAGAAGTGAATTCACCAAATGAGATCCCCCCCCACCTTTCCTTCCATTTCGGCATTCATCCACAAAACTAAAATTTGGGGGGGCTGTTTCATTAAGAACAGTAGCACTTGTGCTCTCTGTTAACCATGTTTCTGTCAGAAAAAGAAAATCTAAATTGTGTGAAATTATTAAGTCATTATCTAACAGTGACTTATTGGACAGAGATCTAATATTAACTAAGGCTAGCTTTGTGGAGTTTACACTGGTCTTTGTTGTATTCTGAGTTGTACGTGGTACCGTTAACAGATTAGATAGATACACCCAGCAAGTTGACTGTTTTCGATTCCTTCTTTTACTAACTAATAAAGGAATCCTATTGGGTCCCAGCTTGTTCTCAGAACAGCTGTCAGTAGTAGGACTACTATAGCAGGGACCCTGAACGCATCATGGCATGGTATCTTTGTTTTGAACTGTGCTATCTTTGTTTTGAACTCTGGATGTTCTGCTGCTCCTTGAACATCCTGCACATCCCCTTGTGTCCTGCTCTGCCAGGACAGATGATGTAAGAGGAGGAGGAGGGGGTGCCCTGCGTTTCTTGGTTGATGGTGGTCGCTGGAGTCCTGGCTGGGATAGAGACATCCTTTGGAGACCTTGGGTGATGTGGAGTAAAGGGTCTGGTGAGGGGGAGGGCTGGGGGTTGTTTACCTCGCTGCTGTGTCCTTCACTCTAATCTGTACAGTCATGTTTGGGTTTGCCGTCCCAACAGCATGACGTACCGGTAAGTGTGCACCAAGTAATCTGCATCCAGTTCGATTCGGATGCACGCCATCAGGTCTGAAACGCTCTTTACAGTTCCAAAAGATATTAAAGTTATCAATGAACTTAATCCTATGGACGATGCATGCATTTGACAACCATGTGTTTAGGCCAAAAACTCTGCTGAAAAGTTCAATTCCATTACCCACAGTAGGAATGGGGCCAGAAATGGAGACACGGTGAGCTCTATAGTGACACAGTCTCTCCAACAGCAGAGAAAAGTCTTTCTTCAGGATCTCAGAGCCAGTCTTCCTTCTCAAAATATCAAAAGACCCTGTGTGGACAATGATCCTCATGCCATCTGGATGAGTAGACAGAATGGTCGGCAAAATATCTATCACTTCCCTGACTGATGTATCAGAAAAAGTTATATTTTCCGTCTTTGCCATTCTGACACTGTGTCATAGAGTCCCTGATCAGAATGGTGTCTATTGCTTTTTGTGTGGAGGTGTCGATCGCTTCTGTAGTCCTCACCTTGGTTGTGGGATTTGGGCTTCTCCTGATAATCTGGTCAGCCCTTGGCTGAGGTTTGGGGCCATTTCTCTTGTTTTCATTTATTTTGGCATTACATTCATCATCAATCCTAGCTGGGGTTGATGACTTTGGTTTGGCACCAACACTGTTCCAGTGGGAGATATCAGTCGGACCGTCCGGTTTGGGAGCTTCACCAGATATTCCAGTGTCATTTGGACACATCCAGGGAAGTGTGTCAGCCAGGTCTGCAGTGTGAGATTCCACATCAGCTGTGATCCCATGTAGAAAGATCTGAGTTAGTCCTTTGGCACATGAAGGCTCCACAGCCTGCACAGGAGCTATAATAGTCAATAAATTCCTCGTTGTTACAAATGTCATGCAGCGTTTCAATCCTCTTCTCGAGCTGTGTTATCTTCACAGAGAGTCGCTCACACTCTGTGCAGCTCACTGATACTGCAGGGTTAGGAGACATTGTTCTGTCCGATTCTCTTTGTAAGGGCTAACACCGTTTACAATTACAAGAAAAAGTTATTGATTAAAAAGCGAATAAAGCAGTAAGCAGCAGGAGGAAGCAGAGACACGTCTGCACTCTTCAGAAGCAGGAAGTAGGAAGAAGAAGAAGAAGAAGAAGAAGAAAAAGGGTGGCTTCATTTTTCAAGCCTGATAGCTTCATCCAATTTCTATGTACAGATTGATTAATACTGACAGTTACAATTAATTACAGATAGTATACAATCAAGCTCAGGTGCTTGTCCACAGACCACAGAGGCTCAGATAGCTTCCAGTTATCACAGTGTCCTCTCTTGTCCACAGGCATTCTCTGCTTTTTTCTTCAATCACAACTATATCACCCGCCTCACCAAGATATCCATCATGTCTCCCAATCAAACAGTGGAAGCAATCCGGACCATCTGCAACATGACCATCTTTGAGGTAATCTCCAGCACAACACTGCCGCCCCGATATAGATATCAGTCTAAATGTGTGTTCCCTGGGTATGTTAAGGACTGTGCAAAAGGATTTGAGTAAGAAAAGTAAAAATACTGACCCACTGCATTTCCACTCCCAGATAATGGAAAAGACAAATCAGTCAGAGAAATACATGAAGAATATCTGCGCCGTATCCAATTTCATTCAGGTCCTCTTAACTCACGGCTACCATTTCGATGAAGTTTCCTTTCCATCCATCTCATTTCAGAAGAAGGTAAGGCGTGAGGGGAATAAACACATCTGGATTATTAATTTTTTTTAGAATTTTAAGTCTACTGAAAAACTGTCAACATCTGCTGCACTGTTTGCTCATTGTGTCATGTAATTTTACTGGACCTCTTGTGTGTCTACAGGCAGGAGGAGCATCTGTAGGCTGGGCTTTGGGATACATGCTGAATGTGAGCAATGGAGTGCCAGCAGAGAGTCTTGGAGTGATGAACGCTCTGCCCTCAGGGCCCTGGGCTGGCACCCTCTTTCTCTTCATCACCCTTATCATCTTCACTTTGGGATGGTTGTTGGTGATCTACTTTTCCCCTAGCATGTATTAGAAATATACCTGGGCAGTTTTCCATGTCCAAATTTTCGCATTGCTTGTGGGAATTGAGTAGCAATTTTTGTAAAATTAAACTTAATAAGAATTTTTTTTATTGCAAACGTTCCAAATGAATGATAGTTATAATAGAACACGTGCCTTAGAAGATATACAGTAATAATACAGTTCTACGAATTGATAAAGATCGCACATATTTACGTTCTAATGAGTCCTCAACTTCCCAGGATCGCTGAGATTGAAAAGTGGCCAATGGTGTCCACTCCAGCTCCACCCAACCTCCGCACCGTCCACACGAAAGAAAAGAAGCGCTCTGGCTGAAATCTCGGTACCGACTAATGGCGCTTTTCCACTAGCTCGCTTCGGCTCGGCTCGGCTCGGCTCGGCGCGCTATTGCGTGTTTCCACTAGCACGCAGTACCTGCAACCGGGTAGATATTCCGTATCACCTCAGCCCTGGTTCCAAGCGGGCCGAAGCATTACTAAAACGTGACGTCAGCCGACTGCCTTCCACTGATTGGCCGATGAGTGTTGTCACTTTTCAATACTGTTTTGTCTGGCGGCCAGGAGTCTTCTCTGGCTCTCTACTCTTGCCTTCTGTGCGACAAAAAGCCACAGGGTGAGCAGCAACACGAGCGCCTCGATGTCCTCCATGCTATCCTCCTCGTATGTTGTCGTTGTTGTTCTGGTCGCGCAGCCGTGTTACGACGACCCTGCCCACGTCGAGGAGGCACGAAGTGATACTCGGTTGTAAATGGAAACACAACCAAACCGAGCCGTGCCGAGCCGTATCGAGCCCTGCCGAGCTAGTGGAAATGCGCCATAAGTGTGCTTGTACCACGGAATTACTACTGAGAGTGTAAAGTCCAACTTATAACATAAGGTTTCTTTTTGCAGCGCTTAATTTTTGTCGTGAAAAAAAACGACTTTCTTTATGTTTATATTACATATGATGTCTTTGACAGTAACAAATAGGCCTACTGTAACGTACACAGACATTTTAAAATGGGCTGAGTTTTTACCTGCTGACTTAATGTGATCATAAATTTTGTGTAGCATGTAAATATTATACGCTCATTATTAATCATATATATGTGATTAAAATATGAACAAGAAAATGTTCCACAGTTACATTCTTTTGAAAGGTTTGATTATTAATTCTTGATACAGCAGCTTTTAAGGAATATGTTTGATGACGCTGCAATGTGTGCATATCATTCACATCCCTTGACTTGTACTCTTTATATATTTTTCCTGTTTGACACAGTTTGTAGGATGCACGCTGACTACTACACGTCCAGAGATTTGTACCGTTTCGCAGAGACTCAGATCCTGGGGAGCACTGTTTCACGGTGACCTTTCATTGCAGATCCATCGGTATAAAGTTTTTATTTTACATTTTTACAACGGAGAAACAAACACATTTCGATCATAATAAACAGACCATACATTTGAATCATTTGGCTGTTCTTCTGACAGTCTTAACATCATGAACTGGATACTTTGAACAAACCTCTTTCTCTTGGTAATTCATAGTTGCTCCACAAACACAACCCAGTATCTACTGTATTTGATTAGTCTTTTTTTTTTTTAAAGTTTGTATTGCCCCCTGCTGGCATATGTAGGTACGTGCAGACTCTAAATGTTGGGTTTGACTCCCTGAAGAAGGCATGACTGCCGAAACGCGTTGGGGTCTTTTAAATGTCTAGTATGACCAAGCCATCACAATAAAGGCTTTTTAACTTTCTCTATAGGAGAGTGCCTTGGATTTCCTTCCGTTTCTGCATCTTCAGTTTTTCCCTATCCAAAGAGCACCTCAACCAAACTTTTTTTGAGTCCAGGAAGCGCTTCTAAACAAACTTTTTTGACAACCCAGTATCTATTTGATTAATCTTTTTTTTTTTTTTAAAGTTTGTATTGCCCCCTGCTGGCATATGTAGGTACGTACAGATTCTAAATGTTGAAATACTGCACATCAGCAAACAAATAGCATCCATCCAGCGGTCAACAGTATCATGTTTCACTCATCGTGACATGTTCTATTGCCTTTAAGAAGACTGGACTGTTGTTCGGAAATATTCGCTGACATCCAGCATATCCCGCTGGATCTGCATTGGTAGGTCGCAGTGAAATGGACAAAAAGCGGTGGATCTACTTAGCGGGGCTATGCTTAAAATACGCTCGTTGTTTTCAAGGCGCTCAAGTGAAACATCTTAAACCTCACTTTTTGCATGCGTCAAATGGCTCTAAATCCCGCTTAGAAATACGAAAGTCTTATAAATTGCCATACCCGTCTCATTTTCTGCTGACAACCTCTCATCACGAACACCGCAAAGTAACTATTTGGCCTTCAATCAAATTTTGGCGGGTGAAGAAGCCCATTTTCTGTTGTAATGGTCCTTTAAAAGAGTTAAAAGCCGTCCTGTGTGCTCATATCTTTATATCATGAAGCTCCAGAATGAGATCAAGTCATATTTAGGCAGAAATAACCTCCCAGTAACTATACTATGACTTCAATCAGTTTTTGACAGGTGAAAACTGATTGGAAACTGCAAAACACAACCAAACCAGATCAGATAAAAAACAATGCAGAGTCACGAGGATCTTTATTGAAAACCCACCAATAAATCGGTCCGGGTACTAAAGTATAATCCGTTTTTCTGTCAAAACGAAAAAACGAAAAACGGAAGTAGCTGTCCTTTTTCCTTTTTTCGTTTTAAACCAAAAACGAAAAAACGGCAAAAAAAACGGATTTTGTTGATTTCATAAAAAAACGAAAAACGAAAAAACCAAAATCAAATAACGACCCAAATTTGGTTTTTGGAAATTACTTTTTTCATTTTTCGTTTCTTACGTTCGAACATGACGGCAGGCAGACCGGAAGCGGAAGTAACGCCAAAATAAAATTAGCGTGCTAATTTAATATCAAACATATTTTCCGCTTTTTATACACCCATAGGGCTCGGGCACACGCGTTGCATTCTGGGATATGGTCGCCATATTGGAGGCACAATCTCGTAAACAAACCCTGAGGCAAGACGGAGATCAAGGACCAAACAGTGAGAGAAAAGCGAGAGAAAAGCATGTTAAAATCGAAGAAAGGATGTGGGATATACCGGGATACATTACAGAAGGAAGCCAGAGATCGGTACATGCAGAAGATTGGCGTTATAAACGGACTGGACCCTTATGAAATACCGAGCAAGGAATGGATTGTCGACGAAGATTTACTGCCTAAATTCACCCTTTCGGACATAATTGCGTATATAGTATGTGGTGTCAGTGCTTATACTTTGCAACAGTTTCAATTATAATGACACTTTACACTTTTGTCATGTTACTCTACTTGTAAATAAATAATGAAACACACACACTTGGCTGTATTTAAAATCATATTTATTTCAGACGACTTCAACTTTGCACAACACTCCTGCTCATGGTGGTCAGAGTACAACATACAGACACAATCTTGTCAAAGAATGTTTTGTCTTCACCTTCGCATGGCAAAACTATGTTGATAGGTACTTTTGCTGACAAAAAGGTGTATTGTTTCTGACAGTTCCAATCGCCCTTTCCATGTGAATTTGGAGATGGGCAATTTTCCTTGTATTTTCCACATTAAATTAAGATTAAGATTAAGATCAGATTTATTGTCATGTATACATGCATACACACGAAATTTGTCCTCCGCTTTTAACCCATTGAGACATCCCTTGCTTCCAACTGACAGTGTCCTCTTGTGAAGGCGGGGATCTTTACCTCAGCACACAAAAGTCTGTAACTTACCAGAATGAAAATGCAGAGAACACACTCTCATCGACACCGGAATTGAGTGGAAAGTTATGCTTGGTCGTCTTACAGCAGCGATCCATGCTAGTCGACGACGCTTTGTTATCTCGGACACTTGGTCTCCGTGGGTGCGCCTCCAAGCAGGAAACCGGTAAAAAGATAAACCATTTACGATTTCCCCCCCATTCCTGTCACGGCTTACGCTATTGCACCCCACGACACAGCAACGTGCGACCATAGTGGCAAAGACAATAAGTAAAATAGATAAACCAACGAAGAAAGTTCCGAGACCAGGCGGGAGTACGTCTGCGCGCAGTGGAAAACAATGTAAACAAAACAGTTCTGAGCCTCCAGTATGGCCGCCGCTCACGTAGTGACGTCACGTGCCCGAGCCCTATTGTAGGTAGTAGGCTGCATTTATTTTAGTTAAGTGAAACTACAACAGCTGGTTGTTTGGGAGAACGTGATAGCCTATATAAAATTATAATACGCTTAAAAAAAGTGATCACAGGCAAATATGACAAAAGATGAGGCTAGCCTTTCATTTCTAGCTGAACATTGCATCTACAAACCTTAAACAAAAACAACCGTCTTTTTTTTTCTTAAAAGATGTTTTATATTGTTTTCATATAATTTTCTGATGGCAATTATAGAATGCGAGTGCGTGTGTTATATTGAAAGTGAGGCTGTCTATGAATATAGACAACAGTGAGTTGTTGTTTTTTAAATGTGTTTAATTTTTTCAATAAGCAGACATACAAAAGACAAGACTAGAAAGAATAATAAAACGACGACAACAACAAGCTGGGAACAACAACAGAAAAATCAAAAACTCAAATGGAAGGATCAGTTTCAGATAGATGTGACAGGTACATTATACAGTATAAAGTGAGCTAGAGATACAGCGGGAGCTGAAAAAGAAGAGAGACACCCCCCCCACATGTCTTTATTAATATTTTGTTTACTTTGTTTACTCCACTTTGTCCGCACACCTGCAACATTTTGGCTTCAAAGGAGCAAAATGCAAGGTCACATTACAGGGTCTGACATGTTCACTCTTAACTGTAGGCTATGTCAGGGTGTATTTTACTGTAATCTCCAGCAATCCTGGCATGGGCCCAACAGTGAGGAGGACCACCACATTGTCCAGATTGAACAATCTAGACACCAAACTGCTGAAGACCTTGTATTGAGAGCCCGCTGGGACCTGCACTGAGGCAGACAGGAAGAGGCTTCAGTGGGTAATCAAAGCAGTAGTAGTATTAGCTAAATGAAGGAACAACATGAACTTGAACATGAATAAGAAAAATCAGTGGAACTCTGTTATTTTATGTCAGGGACACTTTGTTTCATCCATTTCTCAACATATTCTTATTCCGAATCATACAAGGCTGTAAGACAAAACATAATAAATCCCTGGAATAAGGGTGAAGCTTGTCCGCTGACATGTATACATACACAACTGCCATTAGCAAAGAGCAAAGCATATTTGTTTATAGTGTAGGCTACAGCGCTTCATTCAATACACTGATTCGGAAGTTAGGGTAGTTCAGCGTATTACATGGTAAGTGAGTGATGGCATCTTATGCTGTAAGAGTGGAGAAGGTGGGAATTGGCCAGGAGTTAGGCTACACTGGAAGTCCGGGCAAAGTAGGACATAGAGTAGAGAGTAGAGTATCATTTATTAATCCAGAGGGAAATTAAGGTGTCCAGTAGCAAACATACATCAATAGAAAATACACAAGGCAATACACACATCATTACACATATATCAACCATATAGCTCTTCCATACATTCAGCAAAACGGCAGATCTCTCTCACACACACACACACACACACACACACACACACACACAGTATGTGTCTATTGTCCTAGTGAAAAAGCGCAGAGTCCTAGTGCAGAGAAGTTGTTCCTGATTATTGGGGAGGGGGGGGGGATTATGCAGTCCAATCACCTATGGCAGTCTCTTTCTGTGTGGTGTTGGATAGCTGGATTGCCCTGGGGACAAAGGACCTCCGTAGCCTGTCTGTCCTGCAGGGGATGGCGCAGAACCTGTAGCTGAACAGGCTTCTCTGGCTGGCAAACACAGAGGGTGACTGTGGTTGTCCATTATAGAGAAGAGCCTGCTCAGTGTCCTCTTCTCAGCTGTGGTAGTGAGAGCCTCCAGTTCTGTGCCTACAACAGACCCAGCCTTCCTCACCAACCTGTCAAGGCGTCCAGCATCTCTCTTCCTAATGCTACCCCTCCAGCATGTCACAGCATAGGAGAGCACACTGGCCATGACAGACTGGTAGAACATCAGCAGGAGTCTGTTGCAGACATCTCAGCTTCCTCAGAAAGTAGAGCCTGCTCTGACCCTTCTTGTAGAGTGCGTGAGAGTTTGCAGACCAGTCCAGTTTATTCTCCAGATGTACCCCTAGGTACTTGTACGTGCAGACTGTCTCCACTGTCTCCCCCTCGATAGAGACAGACACCAGGGGCGGGGTGGTTCGCCTGAAGTCAACCACCATTTCCTTTGTTTTGGTGGTGTTCAGCTGCAGCTGGTTGGTCCTGACCTGCACCATCCGGCAAAGTTCTCCACCAGTCCCCTGTACTCCCCCTCCTGCCCATCCTTAATGCATACAACAATGGCGGTGTCATCTGAGAACTTTTGCATGTGGCAGGTCTCTGAGTTGTAGTTGAAGTCAGTGGTGTACAGGGTGAACAACACCGGGGAGAGCACCGTTCCTTGTGGAGTTCCAGTGCTACTGACCACAGTCTCTGACAGAAATTGGTGATCTTACTCACTGTTTCTGATCCTGTGTTAAAATACAAATTTATTGGAGTAATATCTTATTTGAAATGCAAAAGATTGTGAAAAAGGACCTCGATCTCGACCCGGTCTCTCTCCTTCTGGGCCTTCCCAGTGGGCCCATGCCAGGATTGCTGGAGATTACAGTAAAATACACCCTGACATAGCCTACAGTTAAGAGTGAACATGTCAGACCCTGTAATGTGACCTTGCATTTTGCTCCTTTGAAGCCAAAATGTTGCAGGTGTGCGGACAAAGTGGAGTAAACAAAGTAAACAAAATATTAATAAAGACATGTGGGGGGGGGGGGGTGTCTCTATTCTTTTTCAGCTCCCGCTGTATCTCTAGCTCATTTAATACTGTAGAATGTACCTGTCACATCTATCTGAAACTGATCCTTCCATTTGAGTTTTTGATTTTTCTGTTGTTGTTCCCAGCTTGTTGTTGTTGTCGTCGTTTTATTATTCTGTCTAGTCTTGTCTTTTGTATGTCTGCTTATTGAAAAAATTAAACACATTAAAAAAAAAACCTCACTGTTGTCTATATTCATAGACAGCCTCGCTTTCAATATAACACACGCACTCGCATTCTATAATTGCCATCAGAAAATTATATGAAAACAATATAAAACATCTTTTAAGAAAAAAAAAGACGGTTGTTTATTTTGTTTAAGGTTTGTAGATGCAATGTTCAGCTAGAAATGAAAGGCTAGCCTCATCTTTTGTCATATTTGGCTGTGGTCACTTTTTTTAAGCGTATTATAATTTTATATAGGCTATCACGTTCTCCCAAACAACCAGCTGTTGTAGTTTCACTTAACTAAAATAAATGCAGCCTACTACCTACAATGGGTGTATAAAAAGCGGAAAATATGTTTGATATTAAATTAGCACGCTAATTTTATTTTGGCGTTACTTCCGCTTCCGGTCTGCCTGCCGTCAAGAAACGAAAAATGAAAAAAGTAATTTCCAAAAACCAAATTTGGGTCGTAATTTGATTTTGTTTTTTTCGTTTTTCGTTTTTTTATGAAATCAACAAAATCCGTTTTTTTGCCGTTTTTTCGTTTTTGGTTTAAAACGAAAAAAGGAAAAAGGACAGCTACTTCCGTTTTTCGTTTTTTCGTTTTGACAGAAAAACGGATTATACTTTAGTACCCGGACCGAACAGTGGTGTGTTTTTGTGAATCGTTAACGCTGCAACGGATTAAATACAAACGCAGATTAAGAGGTTTGCGTTGTATTTAAAAATGTAATCAGGCATGAGGCTGCTTTGCCTTCTGCGAGCTTCGTTTAGTACAGTACACTTAAACGGACAAATGTGTCGAATCGAAAAACTCTGTATTTAATAAATCATCGACACTGTTGATTTATTAAATACAGAGTTTTTTCTGAATTTATGTTCCCGTTTGTGGATTGTTTTCTGTTCACTGATATAAATCACTGTAAATTAAACCATTCTGTTGTTGTGACGTCATCAAAGATGCAGTAGGCTACATTCCTTATCACCGAGTTCTCCATTTACCTAACTGAGACAACTGCTGCTAGCTTTTGGCTTTAAAAATGTTTATTTTTCTCCAAAACTAGTGAAACGGGTTTAGCAATCGGCACAAAACCTGTTCAGTAGCGGTATGTCATCTGTGTGAAATGGACTAGTCACCTTAGTAAATCTGAATTTCTTCACATGTGAAGTCGCTCCAACTGGCTCATAATTAGGTCTGTTCAGAGCGAAATAATTTTATTTTGTATCTTTGGAAACAATCATTACTTTACACAATCTCCATCAGTGATCAGAGTCGTTCGATGGTTGTGATCAGCAACACAAATACGCATATTAAGAAACACATTTTAAACGTATATTTTTTCCCTTTGTAGTAGTAAAGATTGCATATAATATAGATATGAATAAAAGGAGGGCAACAGTTGCGGCTCTGTTTCAATAAAGCAAGGAACGTTCCTACGTTCCTTGCTTTATTGAAACAGAGCTTGCAAGTGTTTCAGACGGACTATTTACAAAGTTACCACAGGAAGTTTTTCTTTGACAGTGGAAAGCATTGGTTGTCGGGTATGTAATCGGGGAACACAGTACTCTTTTCTGCAAGATAGTTCACGTTGGGTATTTTAATCAGTCACAATTTCTCGAGTTGATGATAGAATCAGAAGCAACATGTTCGCGGGGTTGCCTGAGCTTGGAATATCCAACGGCGAGGATCTGAAAGAGACTCTCACCAACTGTACGGAGCCTCTGAAAGCCATTGACCAGTTCCAGGTAACAACACATCTAATGGCGCCTTTGCAAAATAGCCTCAAGCTGCGAATTAGAAATTGCATGCTTATAGAAGAAGCAAAACAGGCCGGTGAGTGCACGCATTGAATTTAACGGATGCTTTTAACCGCCTTAGCGATCCAATTGATGTCTATTAAACTGCCGCTGGAACTAAAAACAGAGGAAGGATCTACGTGCAGAACATTTACAGCCAAGATTTGGGGGCGGCAGGCAGTGTCGCTACAACTAAATTCAGTGCTTCACTCAAGCAGGTGAGGGAGGACTCAGAGGACGATCAGAAATACCAGTGCCATTTTCTTTTTTGACGCCATATTATATTCTCTCTTGCTGTTAGATAGTACAGACTCTTAATCCTTACTTTAGGGCAATGTTTCTATGGACAAAAGTGGGTCTCCGAAATCATATCTCAGTCCATTTCTAATCATCACAACCAAATGTTAAACATACCTGTCCACTGCAGTTTAAAACAATTCCATTTTCAAGAGTTTCAATAGGAAAACCTATATTTATTATCTTGACAGTGGCTCATAAAATCCACAACTAAAGACCTCACTCTGCTGAATCCATCTGATAGTGTTATAGATTGCATACTTAAGCAAAGTTGCCAAAAAGCAGATGTCGGATTTCGCGAAGGATCCGACACGAGGAACTGCTTGTTTGAATGTCATTACAGGCCAACATTATAATGCTGTTAAATGATTGTGAGAACTGTGGTTCTGCATGAGGAGAAGTAGCTTACAGGGCTATTGTCAAGAGTTTATGTACACGTTCACAATGAATTGAAATTAATACAGTTCAATAACACATTCAGAAAGTAAAAGCATGTATTTTGCTACGAGCATCAAATAACATTATAGAATCTCATAGATAGAACAACAAACCTCCAACAATTGATTAGAAGATCTACATTAGCATTATTTTTTGTCTTACCTGTCTGTGGAAAACAAAGCCTAATACTGTGAATCCACCTCTACTGAGTGAGTACGTGCTCCTGCGTATAGGTATACAGTTTCTGGTGGGGATAGCTATCTAGGCACAACATCTCTCCGATAATGGCAAATCTTGCATTCAGTGGTGCGAGTCTAGCGAAGGGCCATCTTCTCTCTCCTTTTTTCTGCCTCACCTCTTCCCTTCTCCACCAGATTTGACTCTTAGCCAAACAGAACAAAATCAAACCAGGTAACAATGAGTGGTTTTCAACAAATGACATGGAAGAACAGAGAAGGTCATAACATCACTGATTAAGTACTGATTCAACTTTCAACTACACAATTATGCAGAATTCATGTCGCCTAAAACAGGGGATTTAGGGACTTCAGGTCCTTTATCACACCCCCACATCTCAAATTTTACAGTGTCTGTAAAAAGTCAAAGGATACAGTAACGTTGAACATTTTCTCCATATCATATTTTTGCTTATATTTCCCTGAGCATCGAGGCTGATCTCAGTACAAGAATGCTAACATATTTTTTCACCTTCTCACTGAGCACATCTCACCCACACTGAAACTGATATTTTATTATGTACATTTTTATTGAGCATACACAAAATGCTTAACTTTACAGTGCGCACATTAAGTGGCCAAAAAAAAAGAAACAGCTTTCTGGTATTCTTCAGCTTCAACAAGCTTGGTTAATCATTTCTTAAACACAATCCAGATAATTACCACAGCCGGGGCAATACTGTGCATCCCTAGAAATACGTGTTTCTGTTATACAGATTGTTTGTAGATGGAAGTATCGTGTTTTGTTGCCAAATTGAATTTGATAAACTCATAAAATTCTGACTTCATAGTGTAGTGGATAGTTCAGTGAGGATAATTATTTACACCACAGGTGTAAAATGTATATGGTCACGTTTACCAGACGTCAGCCTATGTAAGTGAGCAAAAGAATGCATTTAATGAGCTGAGTGGCAGATTTTGCAAGAGTTCTCAATGCCTCACATGACTGCAGATGGAAAATGGCATCCTGCTGCCGACACTCCAGTCCGCTCTTCCCTTCCTCGATCTCCATGGGACACCTCGGCTGGAGTTCCACCAGTCCGTCTTTGACGAACTCAGAGAAAAGCTGATGGAGCGAGTTGCCACCATTGCAGAGGGCAAGGATGAAGACAGGTTTGTGATTGCTTGTTTTTGACTTTGTGTAATGTTTTCTGAAGGAACGAGCTAGAGTGCAGTTGTATTTTTCTTTTGACTACTTTTTAATTTCTTTTATATTTTTACAGATACAGAAAGCTTGAAGAGCTGCTGGAGAAAAGCTTTCCTCTTGTGAAAATGCCGTCCATTCAACCTGTGGTGATGCAGGTGCTGAAGTATCTGCCCAAGGCAAGTGTTTATATGAAGATATTGCAAAAGAAGAGTGTTTGCTCATTTTTTCTTACCACCAATTGGTAAAGTTGCCCCATTAATTTCTTTATTCAACAATAAAACCAGATTGTTGTTGAAGTGTCAATTTTAGCAGGTTATTTAGTGACTGCCCTTTTAAAATGGTCACCAGTAGCTTTTGTGGATTATGATCTATTGGGAAAAAAAGTTTTCAGATTGATGACCATACATCAATACCTATGTATATTTCATTGGCCAGTATGAGTGAAACTGACATGAATCAGACTGTAGTAGCTTTAGTAGCTTTGCTTTCAAACGAACAAACCTGGTAAAATGCTATTACATTAGAGATAAATGTAATGATCTGAGCTTTTCCTTGTACTGAACCTTATGAAGTCCAATGTCAGTTAAAGCTGGTGTGCAGAAGGATTGATTTTAACCTTAGAAGTAGTGGGTAGTTAAACTAACTATAACAACTAACTAAACAACTAAATTCTACAGCAAATATCTACCTAAACTGAACCACAGGTGTAATGTGTAACGCACTGCTGAAGACAAGGTGATGTGTCCCAGACAACATAGTTTTACACCCATCCAGAATCTTACTTTTATGTTTAAAATAGCTTATATTACCATTTTACTTATTGTTAATAGCATTATTATTATTTTTAGTATTGTGATGATTATAATTGCCGGCACCAAGAGCCAAAACAAATGGTCTTTTTTTTT
The DNA here is from genome assembly GCF_027942865.1 of Odontesthes bonariensis. Lineage (NCBI taxonomy): Eukaryota > Metazoa > Chordata > Actinopteri > Atheriniformes > Atherinopsidae > Odontesthes > Odontesthes bonariensis. Next base: position 28,071,789 of record NC_134511.1, read on the forward strand.
ACGGCATGTATTGTGCCACAGTAATGTACATGTTATAGAAATATATTGGAAATGTATAAAATGCTACAGGGGCCTTATGTACAAACTTATAAACTACATTAGTAGTTTACAGTTCAATACTACCAATTAGCGTGTGATGTCAATGAAAAGACAAAATTAGAAGACAGGCTGATGCACTCCTTATATCTAATGTTCTGTTTAGATTTTTTTTTTCTTAAGGTTAATTCACATTTATTTCCTTGTGTGAAGAGTTTTGTGGACTGATTTAACTGAAGAGTGAGCATAGAGATAACGTTTAAAAACTACAACTTGGAAGAGTTTATCTCAGTTGATAATTACTGAACATAAAGTTTTGGAACAAACGTGGGTTAGAAAAGCTCTAAAAAGCTCTTTCATCCTCTTTACTTGATTTCTCTGGAGCTCCTTTCAGCTCCAGGTTAAAACTAAAACTATGCTTAGTCCTGTGCTGAAGTGTTAGAACTACTTTTGTAAGATGAGGTCTCTGCTAAAAATGAGAACCAAAATGTATGCCGTAACTGCTGCTTTGTTTGATGTCATTAGAGGATGCTGTCAATCTGTCCTTTAATTGTTGAGAGAAAATTATTGAACTTGTCCTTAAATGGTCTTGGTAAAAGAGAAGATGGAAATTTAAAAGATAAAACATTCGTCTTAATCTATCTCTAATGCTCATTCCTGTAGGTGCCGGAGAAGAAACTGAAGATGGTAATGGCTGACAAAGAGCTATACAAGGTGTGTGCTGTAGAGGTGAAAAGGCAGATCTGGCAAGACAACCAAGCTCTGTTTGGGGATGAAGTCTCACCCCTTCTAAAGCAGTACATTGTGGAGAAGGAATCGGCTCTCTTCAGCAGCGACCTCTCCATCCTACATAATTTCTTCAGTCCTTCTCCAAAAACACGACGCCAAGGCGAGGTGAGGACCACTCCTCAGATTAATTTGCACGTTTCATTCATCAGTCAATCACTTAGAATGACAAAGTTTGTTTTAACAGATTTTTTTTAAAACAAATGTATTTGAAAAGAATCCTAACATCCATTCATCCATTTTCTATACCTGCTTAATATAACTTGTGGTTGTGGGGACCTGAAGCCTATCCTAGCTGTCATTGGGCGAGAGATGGGGTACACCCCGGACAGGTCGCCAGTCCATCACAGGGTCACACAGAGACTGTAGCGTACTCACTTTTAAATAAAATAAACCCCGATAACAGGGGTACCATCCTTCGGCAGAAGGAAAGTTTTCATTAATCTTAATCGGTTTCAAAGTGCTACTTCTAGAGTTCTTGTTTGAATTGACCGAAATGACATAAAGAAGCATTCGCCAACGACTCGTTAATCTATATTAACTATTTATTGAAAGATGTAACCAAAACACTATTAGATTCGGTTCTTTTAGTAGGAGGCTTAAGAACGGACCGCAGTAATTCAAGTGAAAATGAAGTGTTTATTGGTAGTCACACATCAAAGCATATCAGCGCTGGGCTCAGTGGAACAGAGCTCCCGCAGGAAGTCTGTCAGACTGGCCATGATTTCCGGTTATCATGTTTATTTATAGTGTCATAGGTTGGACTCACATTCGACCGAGTATGATTGGACATGAGTAGGTTCAACATGCTTCGTCATATTCTCTGGATCAGCCCAAACCAATGTGTGTGTGTGAATCTGCCCTTGCTTTCCCAGGCTTTCCTAATTGTTTTGTCTTTCTACTCCTGGATCACTTTAGGTCATATGGAAAAGTACTGAGCCCTATTTCATTCATAATGTCTAAGAACAAAGCCAATTTTAACAATCCCCCTTTTGAAGTGATTTTATCATTTCAACTAATTCAGTTAAATAACTGAGGTAGGACTGTCATTTTCTGTATTGTGTCACATCTGTATTAGCAGTAGCAAGACTTTAGCAGCCACCCCCCAAACTGCAAGAGCCACTTACCTTTTGAGATGTAGCACAACCAGTTAGGAGACGTCTGTCATCCCCCTTTTGATGTGACTTCATGTGTTATTATGTAAGCTCATGTGTAAGCTGTTCATCATTGCAATTAAAGCAGCAAGCAAATCTTCATTGCACAGGCATGGAAATAGTAATCATAATTCTAATGCTTAAGCTACACCTTCAAATCAAGACTATTCCATCATTTTACTCGGAACAGAAACTCTTTCCGAGAGGGTTAAGACCTTCATAAGTCACTGATTATAACCCTGCAAATAAGCACATTTAAAAATAATTGTGATGCGTTAGCAAAACCTTGTATATCAGGAGTGTTAATCAAGATTCTAGAAATAGACTCTTTTCTAGTAAGTTTAAAACCTTCCCCACTCAACTGATAATAACTCCGCAAATGAGCACATTTCTTAATAGATTATATGTAGAAAATCATATTTTGCTATATGTATTGTGTGTATGTGGCCCCGAATCCATCGTCTGTGTGGACTCTTTGTTCATAATGGCCTAAAACCTTATGTGGCTAGCAAGGCCTTGCTTCCCCATAAGTATCATAACACCACAACACTGATTTATCAACAAATTTCACATCATTTCTATTCTACTGACACTCAAACATTGCATAAGGCAATTAACATTACCAGCAGGTTCGTCCACCGTTTGCAGCGAATAGGAGCGAAAACCCGATGTATCCGGGAAAAATTCACCTATGGCCCCAGTTCCACTTGGCGACCGACCAACTTATTACCGTTCTAAGTCTAAGGTCCCGCTCCAAACAGCCGAGTCACCCCACTGGCAATTGACATTCTAAAAATGATTCATTATCAGCCTTTAAGAGGAATCAGCTAAACACTTTACAAATGAAATACAACACATTTCATTTTAACCAAGGCTCGACTATATGAGTATATTAGCCTCTTGAACAATTATGATTAACTTTTCTTTTAGATTATATATCTTTCTTAGATGACCACGTGACGAGTCGTGTGGTCTCTTGTGGTCCAATCCTGTCGGTGCTCTGTTTTCCTCTTGGCTGAACGTCTGTTCAGCATTCTGATCCGGAACTAATCTTGGTAGGAGAGGTCACCAGTACATCGCTTCCTTGAGGGATATTCAGCATCCCTCTCCCTAACTAATTTTCTTTTGTGACAATTTCGTTGTGTAGTTCTCCACCATCATCTTGGCATGATGGGAAAGGCCTCCCAGAACTCAAGCTTATGAGTCCTCCGGCCGTACGTCCTGTAGTGGTTCTGAATCTGTGGAATAATATTAGCAAATCTCGCAGCGCAGTAGTGCAAAATGTTATTTGCACTGTATTTCTATACTAGGGTATCTCTCTTTGATAGGTTCAATTTCAATGTCCAATTCATTCTTTATTTATTTATTTTTCATATGGACCCCAAACAAAACCAAAGTCAAAATAAACAAAACAAAAGAAAATCAAAGAAATAACAAAATAAACAGAACCCAAAACAAAACAACTGGCCAGTTGGTATAACCCTTGCTTTAAGGAACTAGAATAGTCATCAACCTGCTGTGCAGCCTTAATGAGAAATCCAGTACCATCTCCTTATTTTGCTGTTTAAAAAATTCAAATTATCTAGGGAACACATCCTCACGATCAACATCAGCACAGTTGGTATAATCCTTCTTTTTAGGACAACACCAGAATTCTCACAAAGTTGCTGTCCAGCATTCATGAGATCTTCTGTATTATCCATTTATTCTGCTGTGGAAAATAATTTAGACAGTTTTGGGATCATGACAACACACAAACAACACTCAACACCAGACAACACAGGTTAGGACAACAGATGACAACAGATGACAAACATATATTGCATTTCTGGGTTTGCTCAAGCAAACTTCCTGTTTCCATTAGGGCCTAAGTATCTGTCCTCTCTGAATTCAGGTCAGATCGTTAAAAATAAAATTTCAGCATAATCTGCTTTATTCTTACTTGTTTGCTAGTAATAATGTTGTTTTAATTTTTACCAGTGGCTGTTTCGTGATGCTGAGCCGTACACAGATAGTTCAGGATCAGCATTAAGTTTTTTTCCGGTTCTAATTGAATCAGAAACACCTCATGTGGTACCAACGGTGTGACATCAGAGCTGTTCCTAACCTTAACATGTTTCCATACAGATATTAAAAGTCTAGTTTAATTTTATTTCTTTATTTATCCTAATTCATCCTTTATGTTTCTTTAAGGATCTCATTGTGGTCCCTGTTTCCAGTATGTGTGGCGTTTGTGTGTGCGTGGCTTTATATGTGAGTGTGCATGTGTCTGTATGTGGCCTTGGGTTTCACTGCTTCGTTTGATCTGAAAGGTCTTTGTTCTATATTTTCTTGGGTTGAGAAGTGCTATATAAACTGCTATATAAATAACGTCTGATTGATTGATCGATTTAGTGTAGTAGATTAAACACTTTCTGGTCATCTCTAATGGAACGTCTTCCGATGACCCAAAACACCTAATTACAGAACATTTCATTCATTCCATTCATATCCTTTTTCTTTCAACCACAGGCAATGACTCAGCACAGTTTGAATTTCCATCACGCCACCTATTGGCGTCCTTCTCCTTCTCCCTCAGGTAGCCCTTGTCCCCCAAGCCGTTAGTGCCCCCTTTGGGAACTCCCCCTTTGGGAACTCCTCAGCCCCCACTCACCATGGCTGTCGCTTGGCAACCGAACCTTTTTCCCACATTCACACCTGTGCTCATAGTGTCCCAAAAAAGCTATGGACAGGGTATTTTCTCCCCGTCCAGGCCTCATGTGGGACAACCTGAAAACATTCATATATAGGTCATATATTATATCATATAAAATAGTAGGTTAAATAATGCATAATATAATGCATAATAGGGATAGCTTCGGACAAATTAAGTCTGTGTCTGCATAGATCGTTATTTTGGCTAACCAAGTTGCACTCTGCTCACTGTTTTTAAATGCGCCATAAAAACAAACCTTGACTTGTCTTGTTACGGCTCAGTCTTTGCTGCAGCTGTCCTGCTGCTATTCTTCCAATGGATTTAAATCTATTTGCTTTTTTTTGTTAAGGGAACATATTAATTATTTCATAGATCTGCTGCAGTTAACTAGTTAAATGATTTAGTTAAATAGTCAAATGGTTTAGTTTGAATCTAAATATTGGTGATAACTATTGACTATTGAATTGGTGACCTGAGGCAGAGGAAATTCCGAGCAGCTAAAATTTTAAAGTCAAGTTAATATCTCCTAATAAGAATAAAGGCTAAACCTCAATAACTTTAATATGTTATCAAATTGTTAGACATCTGACCGTATGGCCGTGATATTCAATCCTGAATCCTGTTTTTTTTCCTTTTAACTTATGTCATTTGGTCTGACTGCCTGCTCTCAGTCCTGTTTCAGGTGGAGAACATTTTTCAGATTGTATTTTAATTAAAGGAGCAAATCTCCTAAACACTCTGCTTGTGTTTATGACTTTCGCTTTTTAAGAGAGCTGTTAAATCCTTCTTCAGCAACAATTTGTATGAATGTTTCAAACACTGTTCTTCCTGGATTTATTGTTTCTTATCTCATCTCTGTGATTTTTTTCATTGTAAAGCTGTTTTCAGTTTATCTACATACTTTGGTGTCTTTCCTAATCATATGCATTTTAAAATAGATGGATCAATCAATACGATTTGCTCTAGTACAAAATTAAACCCCTATTATAAGCAGTATATCATTATAAACTCAGGGCAATGATCACTCAGAGTCTGTTTGGATTGTTGTCACTCAGGGCTGTATGAGAGAAAGAAAAGACAATCTTAGGGTGTGCGCATTTGTGATAAAGAGAAGAACTATAAAATTAACTTGGGAATATTATGGCTCAAAAAGCGTTTGAGGCTTTTCATTATTCATTATTCCTGTAATGCTGCTGCACAGCTGATCTTTAGTTAGTAACTTCAGGCCTCAGGTCAAGCCTCCAAATCTGTTAATTCTTTCTTATAGGTCTCTTATTAGTGCTTTGATGCTGAAAAACAAAATTATTAACTTTTGTCAATAAACTTTGGGATCAAATATATCATATATCAACTTTTTCCTTCTGTATTATGCATGTGCTTGATTCTTACTCTCTCGTTTGTTTTGAAAACATTTTGAACACACACACTCAGCCTCAGTGGAGAAAACTCGCACACTCTTTTTCTGCATTTCTCCAGTCCAATTTATCTGTCCCTCGTTTTTCTTCTCACCCCGGGACCATTTCTTCCATCTTTCTAACGTGTCAACCAGCACCGACCCCAGCGAGCCGGATTTGCATTTTTTCCAGTCGTCAATCAATTTTTGTGACATATTCAAAAGTTATACACGTGTTATTCAAAGTATATGGAAGGCCTTAGTTGCCCAAATGCTGAAAGTAGTGAAGAAACTTCTACGCAGAACGCTGTGTTCTGTGCGCTCCACTTATCAAAGCATTTGTTTATTCCAAAACTTTGGGTCACACCATAAAAATACTGATTTCCCCAAACAAAGCGACCCGTATAGCACGCGCAGCCACTCGTTTTTCCCACTTTTTATCTATACCAACCCCAATATTGAACAGATACCACTCGAGATCTGCTGGCGCAGTCAAATATCTTCGAGCGGCGAACCCCACCCCACAGTTGCATAAAAATTAAAAAATCTGACCCTGTGTCCTACAGTATAAATTTATTCTTGTCAGACCGACTATGTCTCGGAATTATAGACCGCTTCGCACCCCGGAAGACTCAATCCCTCGTTCTAACTTCCGTCAGCGGAGAATCTTCCGTGTCGGATTTCTACTAATTTTATTTATTTATTTAGTTGACCCCCTTCAATTTGGGGATTTTATAAACTACTTCGGTCACACTTAGCTATTAGTGCTCGGTAAAAAATTTTGAAGACAAGCTCCCCGCATGGGACATTCATTTATAAAATTAATTTATCTTGTCACTTTGTTCGAATTCACTTGTCAGGACACTTATTTACTTTCCCTGCATGTAACTATTTGTAGTTATACTTCACGTGTTACCATTCAATGCAAACATTAGACAGTACATTAACACTTGGATTTACCATGACCAGAGGACAACTTAATTCAGACAACTTCATTTAGGTTATTCAATATGCAGAAATTACACATTTAGTCATTAAGTGGTGTTCTGCTCACCTTTTTCTTTGGCGCCTGATTGTCTGAAAAAAGCTGTCTCTCCTATCACCTCGAGGCGTCCTCCCTCGGACGGGGTCGGTCTCACGACACGGTGGTCCTTCAGCCTTCCAACCTCGTGTCACGGCACCATTTATTAGATTCGGTTCTTTTAGTAGGAGGCTTAAGAACGGACCGCAGTAATTCAAGTGAAAATGAAGTGTTTATTGGTAGTCACACATCAAAGCATATCAGCGCTGGGCTCAGTGGAACAGAGCTCCCGCAGGAAGTCTGTCAGACTGGCCATGATTTCCGGTTATCATGTTTATTTATAGTGTCATAGGTTGGACTCACATTCGACCGAGTATGATTGGACATGAGTAGGTTCAACATGCTTCGTCATATTCTCTGGATCAGCCCAAAACAATGTGTGTGTGTGTGAATCTGCCCTTGCTTTCCCAGGCTTTCCTAATTGTTTTGTCTTTCTACTCCTGGATCACTTTAGGTCATATGGAAAAGTACTGAGCCCTATTTCATTCATAATGTCTAAGAACAAAGCCAATTTTAACAACACGAACCTTAAAGTGTGTGGACTATATATGGCGGTAAAGGGAACACCTTATGATTTCGGTAAAGGCACAAGAGAATGGAGAAATGTAGCGTAATTGCTAAAATTGATTTCTGCTTCTTCATGTTCCGAATCTGCTCAACGTGAACAGTAGAATAATGGCTGAAATGTTTACTCATACAACACGGCACAACCAGCGCGTGTTTAATAAGTTAAACTTACACATCGTCTCCTTTGTCTGCGGCGCTCTGCTCTCTTTCCTTCCTTCATGAAACGAAGAAGTATCGCCTGCACTCGATCCTGACTCTCTGTGTGCTCTTCCAGCCTCGATGTTAGACGCCCGATGTGATCTTCCATGATTAATATCACGGAGTGTCTATTTGCACCCCTGGTACAAATAGCCTTGGCCACACAGCTGAGCTATTCACACCCCGTGACGTAACACCAAAATAAAAGCTGCTGGCTTACACAAAAAAACATGGCGGACATCCGTTTTTTCGTCATCAGAAAGTGAAGAATACTGCTAGGTTTCGGCACTAATATCTGTTCCAATTAAAAACTAGATGGAAACATTGTGTTTTATTTTCATAATCGATGTTCAGTGAACACATTACAACCGTCAGTTTGTTAGTTTTTAGAAATTTCGCGATCATGACGTTCGGCCATATTGACTATAAAGTTACCTGCACACCATAGATATCTTATAGGATCAACTAGCGTAGTGGTAAGCGATTTGGGTAAAGATGCAGGAGTCCGGGGTTCGATTCTTGCCCGATGCGTTTTGGCAGTGAGAAGTGATAGTGCGCATACCAACGTCTCTGCAGAGAAGGCTCGCAATTTGAAAAACAATTCAGTTCTCAAACGGAAGTTTTGATTGCAACAATTAGCTAGTGCACCAGGGTGTAAATAGCACACTTTGCTATAAATAGCATACATTATTCTGAATGTCTATTAGCACCCCTGGTACAATAGCCTTACACTATTCACACCACTGATCTATAAAGAAGGTTCTTTATAGATCTGTGATTCTTCACACCCCGTGAATTACCACCAAAACACCTTGCTCGTGAGCACAAAGGCCATTGCGGACATTCGTTTTTTTTTCATCAGAAAGCGAAGAATTCTGATGGCACTAATATCTTTTTAAATTGAAATATAGATGTCTTTCTTAACTCTTAGCTGAGGACATCTCTGGCCTAATGGATAGCGACGAAATCCTCCATACGGGAGACAATGGTTCAACTAGCTATCATTTCATGCTAAATCACCTCTCCCATTTTTCGTTATGATTATTAGCTATATAACCAAAGCAACCATGAAACAAAACTTTAGCTGCTATTTCAGTTTATTTTTTCATAATCATCCTTGGGTTCAATTTGAATGCGAGTAGTAGATCGAGATATCTTATGCCCTGTTGCTTGAAGCATATACCTTTGACCTCCGGCATTGGTATCCCTTTATTGATCACCTCACGTTTGGATAGAAAGTCCATGTTTTGAGAAATGTTTCCATTTTCGCGATCAAGATCAAATATGTGTAGAGGAAGAGAGGCATTTTTTTTTTAATTTAGGTGCACGAGTGCTCCTGGAAAAAAAGTTAGCGTAGAGCCCTGGTCAGATAGCATACACTTCTAATTGCAACGGGGTACAAATAGCATACACTTCTAATTGCACCTTTCGGGGTATCAATAGAACACATTGCTGAGTGCACCGGGGTACGAATAGTATTCACTGCTATTTGCACCAGACGGTGTATTAATAGAACACATTGCTGAGTGCACCGGGGTACGAATAGCATTCACTTCTATTTGCACCAGGGTACAATCAACATACAGTGCTAATTGTACCAGGGGTGCAAATAGCCTTACCCTTAATATCACCGTCATACCATGAACACGGTGTCCTCCCCGCTCTCCATATTAGCTTCTTGGTGGTGTTTTTTTCTTCTCTCCTTACTTTTCATGGGTTTTGTTTTGTTTTGTTGTTGAATGTGGCACAAAAGTAACACGTCACTGCCACAGATGGTTGTGTCGCATCAGTCCCTATCAAGGTCCCAACTCATGTGCGAATGCAAAAAGAAACTGTTCCCCTGGGGAAGGGCAGTTATTAGAACGAATTCGAGGTGGACCGTTCTTAGAACGGCGTTCTTAGAACTGCTCTGTCCGAATGCGGCTATTGATACCACATGATGTCTACTCACACATTAGTGCTTAGTAACTGAAGAAAAATTCACAGTTCAGTTCTACAGTAAAGAGCAGCCTCTTTCCATGATTTCAAAACAAATCCATGTTCATTTATTTACAACAGATATTATTTTAGAAATGATCAATTTCACCAGTGATACAATCAAATGATTCTAAAACAAATAAAGAAAACCTACTTTGACGAATTCAGATATTTTTTCTTGTTTGTTTGTTGGAGAGGATTAAATGCTTTATTTCTGTAAGCAGTCACTTTCAGAAATAGTTTCTGGAACGTTTTCCAGCCTGATGAGCATCAGTAACTGTTTCTGTTGTTTGCGTACCATAGGTGGTTTTAAAACTGACCCAGATGATTGGGAAAAATGTGAAGCTGTATGACATGGTGCTGCAGTTCTTACGAACACTCTTCCTGAGAACACGAAATGTCCACTACTGCACACTGAGAGCAGAGCTGTTAATGTCTCTCCATGATCTGGACATCAGTGAGATCTGCTCTGTGGACCCCTGCCATAAAGTAAGTTCACATACTGTGTTGTTGAATTGAGAGCCTTAAATCCTGAATTTCCAGTGTTTTAAGATTTGCGTTAGATCTTTATCCCTTTGGTTTCTGCTGTGTGCTTGGACAGTTCACCTGGTGTTTGGATGCCTGTATCCGTGAGAAATTTGTGGATGGCAAGCGAGCCAGAGAGCTGCAAGGTTTCCTGGATGGTGTGAAGAAAGGACAGGAGCAAGTCCTTGGGTAATAGATGAACGAGTGGTTTAAGTTCATCAGCTGAGGAGGGAGTTTTTGGTGAATATGTGAATTAATCATTGGAGAGTGTCTCTTCTTTCCAGGGACCTGTCCATGATCCTATGTGACCCATTTGCCTGTAACACCCTGGTCTTGAGTATAATGAGGAACTTGCAAGAGCTGCTGAGTCAAGACGCTTTACCCAGAGTGAGCATAGCTTCTATGACAATGTGTCCTGATGGCGAGGTGATATTCTGTGGTGCGCCAGCAACAAAAAAACACAGCAAAGAGTGCAGCAGAGAAAAGGAAAAGGAATGTTTTTAAGCTAACAGAATTAAGACTGCATGTTTTGTACCACAAAAGCTACATAGATATCATACAGATAAAGATATCATCAATACGCAGCTATGTTATTTTTTGTAAAAAGCTTAATTGTTATGCAAACATAGTAAGAAAATGTAATATTGATTAGTTTCAATCGCAGCTGATAGTCTTTATCAGAACATCAGCTTCTAGACTTGAAAGCAACACAGCCAGGTCTGCATCCATTTCCCACATGTACAGAGGCTGAAGTCCACGCTGCGGCTGTCCTGTCTCCCCTTGAAAAAACATAAATAAAGCTTACTAAAATGTAAAAAGAGAGATTAGTCCAGTCTCACCACTGATGTAGTCCTAACACAGATACATGTCAGTGATATTTTTCATAAATGGAATGCTAGTTTAACTTGTTTTTTAATGCTAAGGTTTCCATGTTTTGTATACATTTTCAAGATTTTGTATTACTTGTCATTGTTGTTTGTTTCAGTTCCTTAAAAGGAAATTTTCTAGAATCTCAGTTGTTGTGTTTTTATATGTGTGTGAACAGGACAGCCCAGACCTGATGCTGCTGCTGAGGATGCTATCACTGGGTCAGGGAGCGTGGGACATGATTGACAGCCAGGTCTTCAAAGAGCCTCGTTTGGTGCGTACATGCTTGACCCTCAGGTGTTTCTGTTCATCCATGCCAATTTCAAGTGTTTTAGTCAACTTGTTTTTTTTTTATTAATATGCACATTTGGTTACAAAAGTTTGGGACCACATTTGAAATCTTAAAATTTTCATTTCTACCTAGAGGTAAGTAGTAAGTTACAAGATTTTGAAACATTAGAAAATACGTCATGCTGCAGTGTTCTCACGATGACATTTAATTTAGATTAGTGCTATTGACTGTGTGAACAACTGTGGTTGCTGTTGTTTTTCTTAGTTCTGTTCGTGTTTGCCTTGGAGCCTTTAGCGCAGAAACTGAGGAATAATTCAGATATACATGGGATCACAGTGGGCAGTAGTCATCACAAACTTTCACTATATGCAGACGATATGTTAGTACTACTAACACAACCAGAAAAATACATACCCACTCTATTGAACTGTATTGAAGAGTTCACATTGCTATCTGGATATCGAATCAATTGGGACAAATCTGAGGCCATGCCTATATCAGGCTATTGCCCATCTACCCTAGCCTGGCTGACGCGTCCACAATCTCGATGAGATGGTGGTCTGGGAACTAGGTGTGCATTTTCTCGTATTTGAGGCGTGGTTTACGAATGACCAGAGCCGTTTATTGGGCGCTACGAATGTCTATCAAATAGCGTCTGGTTCTTCCCATGCTGCTTTGCGCACGATTCATAGCCAATTGTATCACTTATACCAGATGACGACAGAAATTCGACAAGGAAGAAGAAGAAAAAAAAAGTAAAATAAAAGTAAACTTGCGCTCTAAGCTACTTAAAACACTTTCTAAGGCTGCATCGAACGGTAACGTTGTGTCCGCTGCCATGTTGGATTACCACTCTACAAGCTTCGGTGTAGCGCATAGACGTCGTCATCGTCTTGCTGCCCCCCCCGTTCTGTGATTGGTTCCCAAACTCTGGCAAAAATAAGGGCGGTGGTTTCCAGGCTGACTTTGCAGTGAGAATGAAATCGCGCGCAAAGCAGTATGGGAATTCCCAGGCTACATCTACCCTCTTAAATCGGTGGAAATTTTGCTGGGCTTCGAAAGGCATCAGATATTTAGGTATTTAAATAACTCCTGATTACAAAGATGTGGTTCGAGAGAATATTAACCCAATGCCTCAGAAGATGAAATCAGATTTTGGCAGGTGGACTAAAATTCACGTCTCGCTGTAGGGAAGAATACACTCTATTAAAATGATGTCCGCACCGGCGATCTACTACATACCATCTCATCTTCCTCTGAATATTCCCGAGTCCTACTTTAGAGACACCCTTATTTTAGACTTTCTCTGGGGCAATTCATATCACCGTTTAGGAATAAAGAAATTCAGTGTTGTGCGTGAACGAGTTCAAAAGAACGCGTTCATTGAACACACTCATTTTTTCGCGAACGTTGAACTGAACGCAACACATTTTTTAATAAAGAACTTGAACGTGAATTAGTTCACATTATGTGTCATGAACAGTGTTGCCATAGTTACTTTGAAACAGTAATCCGACTACTGACTACTGATTACTTCTTTAAAAAGTAACTTAGTTAAGTTACTGACTACTTGCTTTCAAAAGTAACTAAGTTAGATTACTTTTAGTTACTTTCAGCAGAGGCTGATCTCCCGCCCCTATAACATGAAAATGACTACCAGTTCTGCCAATACTCACTTTATTGACATGTATTTTAACCAGAACATCAAAAATGACACTGACATTTGCAAACTTTTTCTTGAAATAGGCTTACATGTTTTTTAAATAAAAAAAAAAATAAGACAGTCTTTCTTGACTTTACTTAAAATATAAAAAACCTCTTACGTAAAAAAGTAATACATAATACCTATATTGAACATCCCTTGAACCTGTAGTTGTCTAACATTAGAGCAGCAAGAAGTGGTTTTATGAAACAAAAACAGTATAAATAAATCTAAATACTCTTTCTTCACTTCATTTAACTGAAATACTTATTACAAATTAAATGCTTTTTTGACTTCATTAAATATAACTTAAATACTTCTTATAAGAAATAAAGGAGCGTTTCTTGACTCAATTTAACATAAACACTTCTTTAAAAAAAAAAAAATACAATAGACATTCTTGACTCCATGCATTTAACTCTGATTGCATCTATCTATGAATTACGGTAACACTTAAGTTATATTGAACATGTAGTTGTCCCGCATTAGAGCACTGAGCAGCAAGGAGTGGTTTAACAAAATATCAGTCATTCACTCGCAGCGATGCAGACAAACGGACGGTTATATCACGTAACCTGCTGATAATTATGGGCCCAAGCCAGTATGACAGTCAAGTTTTTGAACGAAAAATGTCACGTTTATCCACCCGTTGACCAATAAAAGTTTAAACAAACCTGATTGATCGTCAGACCCGTCGCTTTGCAGAAATGTTTGTATGCTAGTCGCCTACAACTGCAGCTGTTACTGGATTACCCAAAGCTACACCTGACGAAGTATACATAGATAAACACCCGTACACTCATTCAGATATCATAGAAGATGTAATACAGTACAAAGACGTTAACAAGTCATCTTTGAGTCATCAATTGCAACCAGGTAACTAGCTAGCCCTCTCCATAGCACTGCCTGAAACGTAGGCTATATGTTATAAAGTTAGCACGAATAGCTAAACCCATCAACTATCGTCTGTGACAGGCACTGATGAAAACTGTGGTTTAGACTGGTGTATTTATTGAAAATGATTAGGGAAAGTGAGTAAAATGTAACAAATGATATCGCTGGTGTTTAACATTTTAGTGGGACAGATCCCTTTTACTGGGTAGGTAGATGTAAAATAACGAGTGACTTCCCGTCGCGGACACTGATATAACTCATAAGAAAACGAAATTATCCCAAATTATTTCAATACAAATGTATGGTTGTAATAATCGTGACTATATGTTGACAAAAGCCAAATATATGTTCCCCTGAAATGCAGAAATAGTAACGCACGATGTTTTAGATAAGTAACTTCAATCTGACTACTAGTTTTGAAATAGTAGTTGCGTTAGACTACTCGTTACTGAAAAAAGTAGTCCGACTACAGTAACGCGTTACTAATTAACGCGTTACCGGCATCACTGGTCATGAACAGCAGACATCACTGTAAATGAACTTTGGAATTTGTTTTCCATTGAAAACTGAGTGACATCTGTTTTCTCTTTTGAAACGCAACGAGAGAAATTCCTCCCTCCTGTATTCTCGCTGGTGGTGCCGCTTAAATCATGTATCACCAGACAGAAATGGTTTTGACATTGTGTGCGCAATGCATTGCGGGCAACGTAGTGTCCAGCTGAGAATAGTTGAATAACATACTGGCTTCCGAACGACGTTACCCGTGATGAATTGCGCGCGGAGGGCTGGAGGAGCGAGAGAGAGAGACAGACAAATGACGAGAGTGAGAGAAAGCGCTGCAATTAAAAAAAAAAAGACTAGTGGAAGTGATGGCACGGAGACAGACACCGATTCTCCTTATGAACATTTAAAACAATTTTACACTCTTGCAAACCAAGACCCCGACGGCAAAAATCTTACTTTTCTGTGTAAGATATGTCCACCTGCGCAGCAAAAATAAGTTAGGACATCAACAACGTCCTTCTCAAATTTGAAACGGCACATTAAGTTAAAACATCCATCCAGTGTGAATGCATATATGCACGCCCTCGAGGGTCATAAGGGAGGAAAGGGAAAAAAGGGAAAAAAGACCCCCTGCCAACCCCAAACGCAAATGACACTGCCAACTGGTCTACCTTGTCTGTACTGCTGCAAGTTTCATCACCTGGTAAGAAACCCACAATTGCAGTGTCATGAGCACAATGAGCAGTTTCAAAGAACATATAGTGATTTCTAGCTCGTAGTGTGAAAAAAAGTATTTATTTGAATATCTCACGAAAAAAGTAAAATGAACTGAACTTTGAACTAGTTCAGAATTAAAATTGTGAACTTTGAACGTGAACTGTTCACTTTGAGCATGTATGAACTGAACTTGAACTAGTTCAGAAAAGCTGTGAACTGGCACAACACTGAAGAAATTACAGGCCCACACAAGAGGAGGGGGATTTTCTCTTCCCAACTTCAGATGGTACTGCTGGGCTTTTAACATGAAATGCATAAGAACGTGGTTACCTAATAACAAGACGGGAGATAAGCCAAGTTGGTTCCAAATAGAGGCCGAAGCAAGTGGAGGGCTGTCCCCTTGGTCTGAGTTATTCCATACAAAATTGCCATTACAGAAGGATAACCCTATTATCGCTAACACTAAATTAATGTGGCATAAACTACACAGAGCAGGCCGTTGGGACTTTTTCAAATCCCCTCATGCACCTCTCTTGAATAACAAGCGAATTCTAATTGGAAACAAAACAGTTAGTTGGGCTATTTGACAGAAAGCAGGGACAACTAATATTTTACATTTATTTGATAGCAACACCAAGCACTTTTTAAGCTTTGACCAAATGGTAGATAGATACAAATTTCCACATAATCAATACTGGAGGTATGTCCAAATGCAAAGCACCCTGTCTAAATGGCTAGGCGGTCCGCTTACCTGCCCTATAGGTAGCTCAATTGAACAACTGCTTTTATCTGAAAAATCAGTCTCAGTAGCTAAATAAATCCCTGACTATGGACACAATGGGCATTTTTTTTCGAAGTAAACATTAATACAGTTCTCACAAAAGCTAACAGTTTGATACAGAAATGGATTTTTTAATAGTCTTTCTCTGCACCCCTCCTCAGGATTTGGATGTAGTGACCCGCTTCCTGCCTGCAATGATGTCAGTGGTTGTTGATGATCACACTTTCAATGTTGAACAGAAGCTTCCCAGTGAAGAGAAGAGCACACTGTTATACCCCACCACCCTGCCAGATGCATTCAACAGGTAAAACATGCATTTCATCAGTGGAACCTAATATGTTTTTTTTTTTCTTTTTTTTTGTCATATTAAACAATGAACTTCAACTTCGACAGAGTATATCTATTTGAACTATCTGTCAATGGTGTTGTGCAACTTCACATTTTACAGGAACTAGTTCTCGGTTCAGCCCAGATAGATTATAATTGAGAAGAGGCCCCTAGTCTTTACAACGATATTTCTAAGAGGTGATAACTTGTCTTATCAAAGTCCCAAAATGTTCTTGACTAATTTAGAATTTCCCCCACTGGGGGATGAATAAAGTATTTTTCTATTCTATTCTAGTTCATGCTAAACTCTCACTTTTTATGAGCCCTGAATTTTCCTCCTTATTTAAAAATGTAGTCTTAAGAATCAGAATCAGCTTTATTGGCCAGGTATGACTAAACAAACAAGGAATTTGACTCCGGTACAAATTCACTCGCAAAGTACAACATTCAACAATAACATAAAATAATAAAAATTAGAAATGCAGAACAGTAAGAGTGGAATTGAGTATGGGTGGTAAATAGGGATGTGTACGAGAATAATAAATACAGTATATACATTTGCAATAAATAGACACTATGGGTGAGAATGCTTATTCCTGGGTGTTCAACAGAGTGACTGCTTGGGGAAAGAAGCTGTCGTTGTGTCGTCTGATTTTGGTAAGCAGTGCCCTGTATCGTCTGCCAGAGGGGAGGAGATTGAACAGTTTGTGACCAGGATGTGAGGGGTTTGTAGAGATTTTTACTGCCCTTTACCTGGCCCTGGACCGGTACAGGTCCTGGACGGAAGGGAGGTCAGTTCCAATAATCCTCTCTGCAGCCCTAATTGTCCGTTGCAGTTTGGCCCTGTCTCGTTTGGTGGCTGACCCAAACCAAACAGTAGCCCCTTTCACACTGCGACCCGCTACCTTAGCGGGTCCAAATTGCACCTTCGGCCCACGTCGAGCAATGTGAACGCTTGGCGTGTTAGGTGACCCGTGTCGCCTGAAGCCGAGTTCAGGGGGCGTTGCCTAGTGGCAGAGCGTCACACGAAACACATAAAATGCTGGGCGTGTACAATGACGTAGGCACAAGCCATGCGTCGGAGGTAGGGTTAAATACACCTTGAGGACTCGTTTTTGCAATTGTATATGCAGTTCATGGAGATGTTATTTTACGGGGTGTGGATGGTTACAACGTGGGATGCTGCCGAAGAACATATGCGGAGAATACAAGAGCACTATAGTCCCCGAAATGTGGCGGTAAATAACGTCCTCTGCTCGGAGGCTGAGGAGCTCGCGGACCTCCTTCTCTCCCCAGTTGGCCATCTTCAAAAATGTCTCGAACTTGATGTAAAACAGAGTGAAACTTGTCCTCACCTGTCGCTGTTGTTCTGAATCAGCTGTCCATTCTGTCTTTTAAACTCCTCACGTCACGCCACGCCCACGTCCGACCCGCGTCAATTGCGTTCACACCAAACTCGGCTCGGCAAAAAGACTAGGGTCCGACGCGGGTCGAAAGGCGAGTCGAGTTGACGCGGCAGCCTGGGTCGTCAGTGTGAACGCAACAGCGGACACGCTAAATTCGCAAATTAAACGCAGGTTATTCCTCAGTGTGAAAGGGGCTAGTGATTCTCCTAAAGTCCATTTTCATCTCCACAGTCTTCTTGGGGTTAAGCTCCAGGTGGTTCTGACTGCACCACTGGACCAGCTGCTCCACCTCCTGTCTGTAGTCAGACTCATCCCCATCCTGGATCAGACCAATGACGGTGGTGTCATCCGCAAACTTCAGGAGTTTTACAGATGGGCTCTTTGAGGTGCAGTCATTTGTGTAAAGGGAGAAGAGTAGTGGGGAGAGGAGTAGAGTAGAGTAGAGTACCATTTATTAATCCCGAAGGAAATTAAGGTGTCCAGTAGCATATAAACATACACATATAAACATATAAACATATACACAAGGCACTATACACAACATTGCACATATAACAGCCATATAACTCTCCATACATTCATCAAAAAGGCAGATCTCACACACACACACACACACACACACATACACAGTATGTATATATTGTCCACAGTGAAGAGCAGCAAAAAGAGTCCTGGTGCAGAGAAACTGTTCCTGGTCATTGGGGGGGGGGGGGGGTTATGCCGTTCAAACACCTATGGCAGTCTCTTTCTGTGTGGTGTTGAACAGCTGGATTGCCCTGGGGACAAAGGACCTCCGTAGCCTGTCCGTCCTGCAGGGTATGGCGCGGAACCTGTAGCTGAACAGGCTTCTCTGGTTGGCAAACACAGAATGCAGAGGGTGACTGTGGTTGTCCATTATAGAGAAGAGCCTGCTCAGTGTCCTCTTCTCAGCTGTGGAAGTGAGAGCCTCCAGTTCTGTGCCTACAACAGACCCAGCCTTCCTCACCAACCTGTCAAGGCGTTCAGCACCCCTGTGGGGCGCCTGTACTGATAGACCGGGTCTTTGATGAGGAACTCCCCAGTCTGACATGCTGCTGCCTGTCTGACAGAAAGCTGATGATCCACTGACAGGTAGAGGGAGGCACTGATAACTGAGTGAGCTTCTGGTGTAAGAGTTCAGGCATGATGGTGTTGAACGCCGAGCTGAAGTCCACAAACAGGATCCTGGCGTACGTCCCTGGGGAGTCAAGATGTTGCAGGATGAATTGCAGTCCCATGTTGACGGCATCATCCGCTGACCTGTTTGCCCTGTAGGCAAACTGCAGGGGGTCCAGCATGGGTCCTGTTATGTCCTTCAGATGGCACAGCACCAGTCTTTCAAAGGATTTCATGACCACAGACGTCAGGGCAACAGGACTGTAGTCATTCAAACCTGAGATGGAGGATTTTTTTTGGGACTGGGATGATGGTGGAGCTTTTGAAGCAAGAGGGCACTTCACATAGTTCCAGGGACCGGTTGAAGATCTGCGTGAAGAATGGCGCCAGCTGTGCAGCACAGACGCGCAGACAAGAGGGTGATACGCCATCAGGTCCTGGAGCCTTCTTTATCTTTTGTTTCTGAAAGAGACTGCACACATCCTTCTCACAAATCGTCAATGCAGGTGGGGGGAGGGGGTTGGGTGTTGAGGGGAAAAATAATGGGTGCTTTTCAAACCTGCAGTAAAAGTCGTTCAGGTCATCAGCCAGTCTGGGATTATCATCAGGGTGGGGGGACTGTTTCTTGTTGTAGTTGGTGACCTGTTGCAGACCTTTCCAAACTGATGCAGGATCATTTGAAGCTAAATTATTTTTACCTTGTCTTTACCACGGGTTTAGAAGTTTTCAGTTTCTGCTTATAGGTTGGGATGAGGTGAAGCAGACAGTGGTCTGAGAGTCCTAGAGCTGCCCATGAAGCGGCGCGGTAGGCATCTTTTAAAACGGTGTAACAGTGGTCCAAAGTGTTTTTGTGCCTGGTGGGAATCTTGATATGCTGTCTGTATTTAGGGAGTTCCTTACTGAGATTGGCGCTGTTAAAATCCCCAACAATAATGGAGAGAGAGTCCGGATGTTTTTTTCTCAATGTCTGTTGTCCAATCAGCTAGTTGTTGTAACGCGTCTACTACGCAAGCTTGTGGCGGGATGTAAACACCGACCATAACAAACTACGAGAATTCTCGCGGAGAATAGAAGGGCTTGCAGTTTATGAAGAGAGTCTCTAAGTGTGGGCTGCATGTTTTTCCCAGCACTGTGATATCTGTGCACCAACCTTTGTTTAAATCGAAGCAGATTCCTCCAACTTTCGTTTTCCCTGCTAATCCTGTATTCCGATCTGTACGGATGAGTTGAAATCCAGGCAGTTGAAGTGCGTTGTCCGGGATTCTATCGTTGAGCCATGTTTTGGTGAAACACAGGGCAGCAGATCTCCGTAAGTCCAAGTTGGTTTGGTTTAGAAGCAGCAGCTCATCCATCTTATTTGCTAGAGACCGCTCGTTTGCCAGATGAATTGCTGGGAGCGAGGTGCGTAGTCCCCGCTTCCTTAATTTCACTAGCACGCCAGCTCTCTTCCCCCGCTTGCGTCTCCGTCTCCGCCAATCCGACTCCGTGGTCACGCAGAGGCTATTAAACCTTTCGAAGTTCTCTGTCAGGATTTCGGATACGCAAGGCAATTCACCTCCCGAACAGTAGGCATCGCTACGCTAGACGACCTAATCTCGCAACGTCTATCGTGAAAGTCGTTGATTGATTGTTTACCTTCTGGCTCCGTTCCACTCCTCACAGTGAACGATGGCGACCGAGAGAGAGAGAGACTGTTGTTGGAGTTGGAGCTTGTTGATATTGAAATGCAAATAATTTTGACCAAATGTTGACCGGCGCACAGTAAACTCTTTAAAAAAAATGCCGGTGTTGTGAGAGGAAGGAGCTAAACCGGAAAAGTTATTCTGGAAATTATGTTGTTAGCCGACCAATCACAACCCTTGCAGTCTCCGCAAGTCTCCGTCTCCTCGACAGATAGTTAGGAATTTTGGCTGACACACGCAAGCAACGGAGAGGGTTTCCGACGACGGAGAGGGCTCTCCGTGGCCTTTCCCGGGCGACTATAAATTTAGGCTTTAGTCAGCAGTGACAAATGCTTCAGTCTTACAATTAAATATAACTAACAGCAGGTGGGAAAAAAGTAGACCAACAGACCAGCAACTGATGTGTGAGTATGACAGCAGATAAAATCATAGATACTGTCCTCACTTGCAATCGCTTTGAAGTACATCTCATCATGACTTTTATTTACCTTTTGCAGTTGCCTTTTAATTGAGCGTGGTTTCTTTTTCTGAAACATGCCTCGGTTAAAATAGACTTTGTTGGCCCTCTCAGATATCTACAGGACAACAGAGTGGCCTGTGAGATGGGTCTCTACTATGTCCTCCACATTGCCAAACTGAGAAACAAGAATGCCTTACAGAGGTTGCTACCTGCACTGGGTAAGTTTCGCTCCTCTCTAAAATTTAGTGGAAGATGATGCAGTGCCCTACAATGTCTCAAACCATAATATGTAAAAAAGTTGCAATTTTATTTTCTGATCTTATTATTTTTACAGTATTATATATATAAATATATATATAGTATATTTTTATATATATATAATTTAAAACATTTTACATTAAGTTTTCTTTTTATTGAGTTTTGAGGTTCTCTAACTTGGAATTTCCTATTATTATCATTTATAAAGATTCTTATTATTATTTATGACAGTATTAAAATACCTAATTCTGTTTTTAATTGGTGGGCAGAGGTACAGGTGCTGTATGGATTAGCAATTTATATCTCTGAGGTGGTGCCTCTTTGTATGTTTGCTGTTAACCCCCAGTGGAGACCTATAATGACATGGCCTTTAGTGACATCTTCCTGCACTTGCTGACTGGACACCTCACTCTGATCTCTGACGAGTTTGGATCAGAAGAGTTCTGTTCAGTTGTCTTTGATGGCTTCCTTCTTACTTCATTTTCCAGGTGGGTTTATTTTAGTTGATCCTGTTATACTTATATTTTCTGTATAAACACAAAGTAGACTAATTGCCCTCAAATTCTAATATCTCAGTCCTGCTTGTTGACTGTTCTTGATTCTGTCTGAATATTTTCCAGCAAAGAAAATGTCCACAGACACACCCTACGCATGCTGCTGCATCTGCACCACAAAGTGCTACCTTCGCACATGGACACGTTGATGAAAACTCTTGAACCCCCAAAACAGGTTGGCATCATGTCTTGATTCAACTCATGCTTTAAAATTAATTGGAATTGTATCCCTGGATGGAATTGGGAGTCTTTACTCTACAATTTTACAGTTTTATTTCTAAAAGTTGATAACTTGTCTTATTAAATTAGAAGGACTCATCACGCACAGTGGCTTCAGAGGATATGCCCTCTGCATATTTTGAACACTTTGTGAGGTTAAAGTTTTTTCCCCCTTTGATCTACACTCTACAAACTAACCCACAATAGGGCGGTGAAAAACACAGCTTTTTGCGTCTATAAGCTCTTCTCATCTTTATATGGGAAAATTACGGGAGATTGGAAAATTGTTTTTGAATTGGCTCTGTATGAATGAATTGGATTTTTTACATTTATTATTAATTAATTGGATTTGATTGGATTATTACAATTAATTGAACTCAAATTGGCTTGACTATATTTTTTAAGTGCCTTTGGGTGTCATTTGTTTTAATTTGGAGCTATATAAATAAAACTGAATTGAATTGTATTGAATATGAGCATTTAATTGCGTTCGTCAAAGCAAATCATGTCAGGCTGGATCAGATAGGACATGAGCCAGCTGTGACTTACCACCTTCAGGTCTCTCAACAGATGTTCTGCAGGGATTAAGTCCGGGTCTTTGCTGAGAATTTTCTAAAAAACCCATTGCCACACTATCTTGTCTATTTGTTTCAAGACATTTGTGTGCTGAATCGTGTGTTGTTGGCCTGATGATGATGATGATGATGATGATCAGTACCAGATGTTCTATCCTGGTAGTTTAACTTGAGTCTCAGAAAGCAGAGAATCATTTTCCTGTTTACAGACACCAAGTCTGTCTATCTTCTCTATCATACGGGCCTGATTCATGGAGAATCTTTAGGATAGTCATCCTTCCAGCAAGTTATTTCTGAACTTTGTTTATACTGACTATTGGGATTTTAGTCAATTCTCTGTCAAAGTATGTTTTTGCCCAGTTTCTTAGTTTGACCTAATTGCCAGAAGCTTTGGTGATTTAACATTTTTTGTGGCTACTCTGCTTCTGAAAAATGCTTTTAGGTCCCTTATTCTCATCAGAAATGTTATCCCTATATGCAGTTTGAATTCTGTGATCTCATCTACACCCTCATCTGTCTGTGTGAACAATTACTAGAAAGATGCATTACAATAAGTGGAGTCAAGGCTGGTTGTGAACACATTTCAGGGATTATTAAAGCAGAATACATCTGAAATCTTTGATGAACAAAGATGGATTTTGGGCATTTGAGTATATTTAATATAACACTTACTGAGATCCTATGCCCGACCACAGTGCAGCGAGCCGCTGAAGGAGCTATACACCCAACTGACAGAGAAGCTGGAGGCGCAGAAGAAGAGCCCTCCACCACCAGACGAGAGTCCATCCCTGGACCTGGGGCTGCACCCTGTGACCGTGCCCACCACCAGCTCCAACCCAACCACTCCTCTGTGAGATGCTACGGAAACTGAGAGAGAACCGAAATTCTTAATCAGTGTCTGACACTCCAGCTGGCTCAAAGACTGGACATTTCACATTTCTTTCAGTTGTATGAGTTTTCTTGTTCACATTCAGGTTCTGCAGATGTTAGTCTTCCAACTCTGCCTCTGATTCGGCTAGAAAAGTTTTCATATAGAGAATTTTTGTTCCTGCATTTTGTGCAGATATTCAATATTTTCATATGTCTTTGTGTTATCCATCATTTATCTGGCATTATCTATCATTTGAACTGTTTAGTTGTACAAGAACCTTGAAAATAAAGTTATTTACAAATGCTAAATTGTTTTACTGTGAACCAGACAAAACAACAAGGCGCAATGAAAATCGCGCCTTAAAAATCCCTTGCCAGCAACAGAAAATAATATCTCTCATCATTTGGCAACACCCTTGGCGGATGCACTTATGCAGGTCTGTGAAAAAGAAAGAGGTAGTCCTCAGTTCAGAACACCACAAACTGCTTCAGCTCTGGTAAGATCCTATCAAACATACTTTCTGCAGAGGAGCAACTAGTGCTACATATGATAATAGCTTTCACAGGGACATTTTACCTGTTATGAAAAGGGGATAATCTAGAATATACACAGTTTCTGCACAATTTAAAGGTTTTGTGACAATATTTTAAAGTTCCAAAGTGTAAACTTGGATGTTGTGGATTTCAACCTGTAAAAGTATGTGACCGTTAAACCTTGAGTATGAGGTGGAGGTGTATTTTTTTTTAGTTTAATATTAACTCTAAATGGCAACAAAAAACATAGACCGCAGTTTAGCTATTCTACTATGTGCAATTGTGTGAATTAAAGGAACAGTACCCATCTTCATATATGCACTGTGAATAGCCTCAGAGGTGGTTGGTTAAAAGCAGCTTCAAAGAAGGGAAGGGAGCTCGGAGAAAAGGTAGGTTTGCACACCAGGATTCATTCATTAACTTGATGTAATTATTTTTCCACAGTGTCATCTGTCTTGTGTCATTGTGAAGGAATTTTGGTCTACGCCTCTTTAAAATACAAATTTGATTAATTGAGATTTGTTGTTTTGTTTGTTTTGTTTTTTTTTTATGCACAGCGCTTTAAAGGTTCCATCACAGCATTTGACTGAGGTTACAGTTTGCACTTCCACAGGGTGACT
This sequence comes from Odontesthes bonariensis, assembly GCF_027942865.1. NCBI lineage: Eukaryota > Metazoa > Chordata > Actinopteri > Atheriniformes > Atherinopsidae > Odontesthes > Odontesthes bonariensis. Next base: position 28,096,597 of record NC_134511.1, read on the forward strand.
GCAGCATCCTGCTTCTTTTTTTCAGCCATTCTCTCATGGATTTGGTGCTGTATTTGTGGCCATAATTCTGTTGCATTACCCAATGTTACCCAAGCATTTACTGTTGAACAGATGGCCTCACATTTGACTCTAGAATACTTTAGTTCCCTCAGTGACTGCAAGTGCCTCAGTCCTGTGGCTGCAAAACAAGCCCAGATCATCAGCTTTCCACAACCGTGCTTGACAGTTGGGATTAGGTGTTTGTGCTGATGCGATTTTCTCTAAACATGACATTGTGCATTGTGGTCCAACATCTTCACTTTGGTCTAGTATGTTCAAAAAACCTAAGCTGGGCTGACATTTCTTTTTTAGAGAGAACAGGCTTTCTCTTTGCAAGCTTTCCTAACAACCGATAGTTGTTCAATCGTTTTCTAATACTGTCATGACATTTAATATTTAACATATTGTAGTGGACCTATAGGTCTTGAACACAACCCAGGTAGTCAACCCGTAAGCACCCCCCTTAGCTCCTCCCCATGCTGTATATAAAGCCTCAAAATGGCTCCATTCAGCCTCTTGCTGAGCTGGTGTGGTTACCTAATCCAGGTGGTTTACTTGGTGCTGTGCTGTTTTGTAAGTTTGTTTGTACAGTTCTGTTATGCAGTTTTGTTTGGTTCGTTCTCCTTTTATTTTGCTTGTGTAGTTCTACATGCCCAGTAATATTGTTGTAATGTTTTAAATACTTGAACGCAGTTTTTCTAGAGAAGATTAATTGTTTTGTGTATGTGATTATCGTCCATCGACTCTTTTGGGCTTTCACATGCGCGAGTGTACAAATAACCGGTGAGTTACATGCTGCTTATAAAGTTGTTTTGTAACGTCCCCATGCCAGTAATGTGAGAACCATCCATATAGTTTTGATCGTAAGGCTTGTTACTTTATTGTCCGATGGTTTATAAAGTGGTGTGACGTTTCTGCAGTGTGCAAGTTGTTGTTTTACGTGGAAGGGTTAGCACTTGCCCCTAGCCACTACGTATTAGCCTCGCATGACAGGCTGCGCAAACAGCGCCATCTCCACACAGGGAGCGCCGATTTGCACCTGTCTGTGTCCTACTATCAGTATTTGACAACCTCTAGCAATGGGATTGCGCTTCAAATGCCCCGGAGTTTTCCTTTAATCCATCCCTTAACCACTCCCCCTAAACTCCTCCCCATAACTCCTCCCCTAACACCACTCCCCCTAACCCCTCCTCCCCCCTATAGCCCCTCCCCCTCCCCCACACCACATGACCAGGGGTCAACTAGAGTTCACCTCATGACCAGGGGTCACTAGAGTTCACCTGTCACATCCAATTAACTAATTAAGTTTGACGAAAGGGTAGGACTATACTGTGTATAGTGGCTTTTCAATTGTAGTGTTGCACCCCAGCTTAAGAAAGAGATACTGAGGCCCCAGCCCACTGATTTTAATTCTCTGTTAGTCATTTGGCTTTTATATGGTTATAGCCGGCCTTTTAGCTTTCTGTTGATAAAAAATAATTTACTAAATTCGTCTTGTGTTTAACCCTTTTCTCTCGTTTCTTTGTAGCAGCTTTACTTAAGTTTTATTCATAAATAATATTTTCAATAAATATATTTTCTTTACTTTACTGTCTCTGCCTCCTCAGTCACGACCCTGTGTCCTTACAGCAATTGGGTTTCAGTTGTCATATGTGCAAGTCCCCAGGTGGCGTTGTTGGATCTAAAAATTTCCTCCTTTACTCCGCTCCTCGCCACAATGTCAAAAGAGGCTTTCAGAGTCTGAGATGTAGCTCTTGGCTTTTTTTTAAGTTACTCTGAGCATTGTTATGGTCTGAGTTTGGAGAGAACTGATTGGAACATCCACATCTTGGAAGATTGCTTACAGTCTTAAAATGTTTCCATTTGAAAATAATCTTCATCAATACAGAATAATGGCCTCCCATTTTTTGTGGACATGAGTTTATGACCCTTCCAAAATTGATGGGCACCAACAATACCTATGATCATGACTAATGTCTTTCCTCCTTGACATTATGTTCAAACTTACCTTAATGCTCCGGACTTGAAAATTGCCAAAACTACTGCTTTTACAACTGGTGTTCACAGTTGATTGCATTTTGGTAGCATTACCTGGCTACTACTTATCCTCTTAATTCTTTTGGAAGCACGAAGAGGGACACAATAATGTCATATTATATTATGTTGTTAATCTGGGGTAATCTGACATTCTGGTAAGGTGATGAATGATGAATTTATATGCTGAAACATAAAGGCATAGACCTTCTGGAGGGCGTTTTTCAATTTTTACCATGACATAGTTTTGGAGCAAATGGAGCTTTAGCTTAGCTGAAAATGAAGCCGCAGCTGAGTTGGTCAAGTGTATGGTCTATTTCATATACATTGCTCATACAGTGGGACTGTATGTGCAATGTAGCAGTCGTGGGTGTGGACACGTGTAATTAGATTTACATTTTAGATATACATGGGTACTGCAACAGTCATATGTTAACTTTTCAGTTCCTCAACAACACTAAGAATGGGATTTTTTTTTTTAAAGGGGACAAAAAGAAGTAATGACACTGAATAACCAATGTAGACAGAATAGCAGAAATAACAACAATATAGTTATATATTGTTGTTATTTCGTATCGCTTTTTAAAAACGGACTAGTAGCTGTGTCAAAACTTTTAACTGGTACTGTATATAGTATTTTGTGACTGGAGAAGTTTTGTCAGAGAGGGTCCCTGTTTTTATTTTTTTTCATCTTTATTCATTGATTATTAATTAAGTAAATTATAGGGCTGCATGGTGGTGTGGTGGTTAGCACCGTCGCCTCACAGCAAGAAGGTTCCAGGTTCAACACCCAGCTGGGGCCTTTCTGTGTGGAGTTTGCATGTTCTCCCCGTGTATGCGTGGGTTCTCTCCGGGTACTCCGGCTTCCTCCCACTGTCCAAAAAATCATGCATGTTAGGTTGATTGGCATCTCTAAATTGTCCTTAGGAGTGAGTGTGAGCGTGCATGGTTGTTTGTCTCGTTTGTCTCTATGTGGCCCTGCGATGGACTGGCGGCCTGTCCAGGGTGTACCCCGCCTCTCGCCCATTGACTGCTGGGATAGGCTCCAGCCCGCCCGCGACCCGATCGACGGATTCAGCGGTATAGATAATGGATGGATGGATAATTTACTTATCTATTTAATTATTTATTCTAACAGAATATTGCATAAGTAGCCACAGATATTTGCAGCTTACACTGACATGGCATACTCTAAATCCTATGAATAAATGGGATAGTTTCATCTTGGGTATATAACCTACAGATTCAAAGTACTTGCATTAGAAATGCCAGAGTTGGTATGATTAATAAGCTTATGTATTAATCATGTTAAACCTTCACCTATATTAGTGACAGAAATTCAGGTAATCACTTTTATTTGTCAGAACTATAGCTGTTTGTTGTAAATCTGTAGAAACTGAATCCTATATTTTCTGGAATAAAACCAGTAAAATGTCACTGGTATAATCAATCCTTTTCTAAGCTTGGCCTTTTTTTTTAATTGGTTTTGTATGAGTTGGACTCATTTGGAATTTGATTAATTTGATTTGATTGGATAAGGAGGTTAGTATTACAATTACAATTGTATTACAATCAATTGGATTGTAATTGCCTTGAACTTGACTGTATCTTTGAAGTGCCCTGAGATGACATTTGTTGCGATTTGGCGCTATTATAAATAAAACTGAATCAAATTTAATTTAATTCTCTTTGGTAAACACCCCCAGTATTTCAAACCTCATGCTCCCAGCTTTGATCATGTGTACTGTCAAAGCCAATGATGCCCTGAGGAGAGTGTGATACAGGACTCAAAGCTGGCAGTTATTCACCTAAGTAAAAAGCTTTGCCTCACCTATAAGCCAAAAATGTTTCTTAGCGTCTATGCTTTAGCATTGGTTTATTGATTTCAACTCTACCCTATAACATTGGGACTTGCTTTTTGATGTTATATCAATTGATGCTATTCCCTGTAGTCCGAAGCAACTCCGCCCCAGCTCCATGTTTGGGCAGCAGAAAAGAAAAGGTTGTTAGTGGTCTCAAAGATCTGAGTGTACTACAACTTTGGTAAGAGTGTATTATACAAAAGGATGTTACTATTTTGGAAAGAGAAAATATCTTAAAAGAAATGTTACTCTTGACAGGTTTTGTCGTACAGGAGAGAGGCTGGACCTGCCCGGTGAGTCTCTTATTGTTTCCTCTGCGCAGGGGGGCTGCTGAAATTATTTAAAGAAAACTGTGAGCATAGAATTGCTGAGTGTTTGAATTGAGATAAAAATTGGGCGAACAGCAGCTTGTGAGATCTGTTTGTGAAGCAGGTGGCTGTGAAGAAAGCCAGCCGTGATGGGTTAAATAGGGTAAAGTGTTTTTTGAAGGACTAGTCGCTCAGCCCCGACAGGAATAAGTCGATGAGCTTAAGCTGGAATTGTGGATATGCTTTCGGAGCGGGCAGGGTGTCGTCAGAGTAGGCCTACGTAAATCATTCGCTCATGGTGATGTCTTGATGCCAATGGCCAACCTTTAATGCATTGGAGGGGGGGTTACCCACGGATTAAGGCACACACTAGCTATTAATTATATGTGAAAATTATTTTCACTAGTCATTAAAATGCTCTCTATACGTAGTACTTTATGTAGTGCAGATAGCTGAAGACTTTGATGCGGGCTTTGGAGACAAACACAAAAAATTGGCAAGTTTCCAAACTTTCCGGTTTAAAGCACGGACCACCACCAGTCCAATCAGTAACAATTCATGTGGCTGAAGGTACCTACCTTTTCCTTTTGGTTAATGTCATTGTGTTTACTCTTTCACCGTTGTGTTTTTTGATTTGCCACGTTTTCTCTTTTGCCGTTGTGTTTTTTGATTTGCTGTTGTGTTTTCACTTTTGCCATTGTTTTCTCTTTTGCTGTTGTATTTTCTTTTTTGCCGTTGTGTATTCTCTTTTGCTGTTGTGTTTACACTTTTGCCGTTGTTTTCTCTTTTGCTGTTGTATTTTCTCTTTTGCCGTTGTGTATTCTTTTTTGCCATTGTCGTTTCTCTTTTGCTGTTGTGTTTTCTCTTTTGCTGTTGTGTTTTTTGATTTGCCGTTGTGTTTTCTTTTTTGCCGTTGTCGTTTCTCTTTTGCTGTTGTGTATTCTCTTTTGCTGTTGTGTTTTTTATTTGCCATTGTGTTTTCTCTTATGCCGTTGTATTTTTTGATTTGCCATTGTTTTTTCTCTTTTGCTGTTGTGTTTTTTTGATTTGCCGTTGTGTTTTCTTTTTTGCCGTTGTCGTTTCTCTTTTGCTGTTGTGTTTTCTCTTTTGCTGTTGTGCTTTTTGATTTGCCGTTGTGTTTTCTTTTTTGCCGTTGTCGTTTCTCTTTTGCTGTTGTGTTTTCTCTTTTGCTGTTGTGTTTTTTGATTTGCCGTTGTGTTTTCTTTTTTGCCGTTGTCGTTTCTCTTTTGCCGTTGTGATTTGCACTTCAGGGCCACCGTAAAAATGCCTTTGTGGAACGACTTGAGGCTTAATTGGGAGATGGTGTTAGTTTAAGTGAGGCTTTCCTGATACAGCCTGGCTTTCTTTAGCTACGTTTGTGGAACACCCCTCAGGTAAGGTAAAACATAATTTTTCCTTCAGCTCCATCCTTATAATAACGACACTGATCAAAGTTTAAAAATTAAGATAAGATAAAATTAAGAAACTTAAGGTTTCTTCAATGGAAGAACCCTAGACAGAGACTGACTTCATTGACTTATGAATAATGTTTGACAAAATAAATGTGTTGGTGCTGGTCTAAAATGCCGATGGGTAAAAATAAAAAAAATAATTGAGGGCCTGAGATGATCTGCAGAGAGGAAGAGTACATGTAAATCTCCTGGTGAAAGTTTGCATCCAAGTTGAAAATCAAAAATGTTAACTGACTAGGCTGGGTCTCCATTGTAACTGAGTTAGTAATCCTCCAGTTAGTAACCCCCCAGAGAAGTTGGCAGTGCAAAGTGGCTTTTAAAAGGTAAGTGATGACTGATTAGTAGAAAAACTGAGAAATGCTCCTCATTCAGGCTCTGGATTGTTGACTCCAGTGTTGAAGAGAAAAGACCTCAGTGAAAACAGATCCAAAGTTGACAGAGTCCTCTTCCTGATACAAAAACAAAAAAGGGTACACGTTTAAACAAATAATAGTTACTGAACAGGTGACTGTCTCAGTTTGGCCAAACTATAACTCATGTGAGCAGACAAACTGGAGAACAGACCCATACTTCTGTGCGTTTTCTATACCCGCTGTTGGGGCTATTCATTCACCCTGGACAGGTCGCCGATCCATCACACCCTACAATTACTTGTTTCTCACCATTTGAGACCAAGCCGTTCGCGAACTTGCTCGACCAGTTTCGATATGTCTGTTACGTCGTAGTCAGGGGCGTGGCATAGACAAAGGTAATTAGTTGCTTGCTGTTGTTTCAAAGTTCAGGTGATCTTAAGGTGTGTTGTGGGCAACATGGGAAAGATTCAGGAGTTTGATATCGCGTTTGACAAAAACAAAATGGTGTACAGTCCAGGAGACTCTATCTCCGGGACCGTGACAGTCAAAGTGAACCAGCCACTGCAATGCAAAGGTAGGAATCCTCTACAGAGTAATTACTCACTTGGTAGAAAAAAACATCGCCGACGCTAAACAAGGAAGTGGGGGGTTTAGCCAAGATTTTGCTTGGGGCAAATTAGGTCTGATGCGTTATGATTTTACTTTTAAACCATTTGTTTGTTTGTTTTTATATTAGGCTAGTGGGTCGGCCTGACATCAGGGGCCCATTAAATTGTGTTTTTATCATTTGCGTCTTCGTGGTTAGTTCCAACGACACCCACCCAGTTCATGGAGATACTACCGCTTGGTTCAGTCAGAGGTTTGATAGGGCTTCATGTAAAATGTTATCCTCTTTGTTTGTTACCAGATTCCTGGATACAGGACCCTTTCATTTTGGGTTCAAGTTCCACCTTTTAGAGTTCTATTTGACTAAATACTCAAATCATTCAATTTTATAATTGGATAGTCTTTGTTTTGTTTTGTTGTTTGCTTTTTTCTAACATGAGAATTATGTTTCTCAAAAAACTTTATTTTCAGCCTTTGTGTGTGCGTGTATTCTGAATGCAACTGACCTTTAGGAGCTTCCAATGGTCATGTTAGCTCGATTCTCGACAAGCTGGAGAAATCTTAAGTTAAACAAAGTATTTATTGGTGGTTACATGTGAAGTATAGCAGTGACAGAGCCCTCGCAGGGCCTCCGTCAGACCGAGCCGCGATAACCGGAAACATTTCATATTTATGTTCACTTTTATCATAGAGGCTATACTTACACTCTGCAGAGTATAATTGGACATTTGCTAGTGATATGAGCAGGCCATCCACCGTCTTCTTCATGTTCTTTGGATGTGATAAACAATGTGTGTGTGTGTGTGATTGTTGTTTCAGGCGTATATCTACTGTACCAGACCTATCTGTCCTAATAGAGACGCTTTATCTGACCCAGTTATTTTATCCCGCTACGTCATCTTAAAGTCTTGGACATACATTGCGTTTGTATGAGCAGAGTGTAAAAGTAAAACTAGGAACATAGATTATTTAGTAATACATTATTCAAAACAATATGAATACATAAAGTCTAAGAATAAAGCCAATTTATAACAGCCATATACCACATCTTTAATATTTAAATGACGAAGTTAAACTGAAACTCAATAAGGTAAAACTGGAAGAAAAAAAAAAAAAGGAAACTGGAACTGGAAAAGTGAGTGTAACTTGTCCATCCTCTTTTAAAAAAAAAATCTTTTGATTATTCAGGTCACAAAGATGTTACCGTGCCCAATGATGGGCTGAATGATAGTGAGAGCATTTGAATACAAGTCTTTATTTGTTAGTTTGCTTCTCTGTCACTGAAATCCCAGCAAAGAATGCAGCTCTCATGTTTCTTAACTATGCAAGTGACAAACACCAGAAGTTTGTGACATTACCGTGCCTGTGCTACCCATTTCTCACAGGTTTAAGTTGACTTTTCAGACCATTTAAAACATGAAACAACACTTCTCTCTTAATATCTCTTTACTTGCTGAGATCTTTGTTTGGGAGTGTTACTGAATGATTGTGGGCCCTCCTGTCTGTTTACATTCTTCTTCAGGTAGAGCTGTTCACTGTCGGCTTCCCTCCCACTTGCAACAGTTTGAATCACCGACTAACTATAGCCCCTTTCACACTGCGACCCGCTACCTTAGCGGGTCCAAATTGCACCTTCGACCCGCGTCGAGCAATGTGAACGCTTGGCGTGTTGGTGACCCGTGTCGCCTGAAGCTGAGTTCAGGGGGCGTTGCCTAGTGGCAGAGCGTCACACGAAACACATAAAATGCTGGGCGTGTACAATGTCGTAGGCACAAGCCATGCGTCGGAGGTAGGGTTAAATACACCTGTCTGCATCAAATTTTTCAAACAAACGATGGCGGGACACCTTGAGAACTCATTTTTGCAATGCAGTTCATGGAGATGTTACTTTACGGTGCGTCTTGCTGCGTGGGAAACCGCGCTCTCCCATCTTTCTCACCAGCCCTTCCAGCAGAGGTCCATCCTTCACCGTCCCCGAAATGTGGCGGAAAATAACGTCCTCTGTTCGGGGGCTGAGGAGCTCGCGGACCTCCTTGTCTCCCCAGTTGGCCATATTAAAAAATGTCTCCAATTTGATGTAGGCTAAAACAGAGTAAAACTTGTCCTCACCTGTCGCTGTTGTTCTGAAGCTGTCCATTCTGTCTTTTAAACTCCTCACGTCACGCCCATGTCCGACCCGCGTCAATTGTGTTCACATCAAACTCGGCAAAAAGACTAGGGTCCGACGCGGGTCGAAAGGCGAGTCGAGTTGACGCGGCAGCCCGGGTCGGCAGTGTGAACACAACAGCGGACGCGCTAAATTCG